>NW_013532703.1:739107-768195 GCF_000836235.2 Papilio xuthus | reverse complement strand
GGTAACGATATTTGTAAAGGATTGAGATTTCCAAACATAATGAACAAAACATTTCGTCAGCGCTTAAACGCTGAGTAGTCAACCGTCCAATTTCCCTCCTCCCTTCATCTAATTCTGTCAGTCATTCATTTTGTTTCATTCAAACTAATGTCAGTTCAGTTGAGTGAGATCAATTTTTGCGTTATTTTGCTTTCATAATTTTATTGTGCGTTTAAATAATCTGCTCGCGTAATTTGGTAATTTCTTAGTTTCGCATTCAATATGTTGTATTCAAACAGAAGTGTTTTAACCTAGAAATAAAGATAAAAAATTTGTATCGAGGTCAAGGTTTTTTTGATTGTTCAGTCTATTATTAAATTTATTCATTCTTACATCTGTGAAAATGGCGGAGATATGAATTTTTGAACAGAAACACGTATTCCTCATATATTCGGTGAGTGATTTTAATTTACAGTTTATCTAAAATTTACGTAATTTTGTGTTTGATAAATATTGTTTATGAGATAGTAATGATACGACACAAATATAATTTGTAGATAGGCATTTAGTGCGTTTATACAAAATTTATAAGTAGGTAACCTATAAATTATAAATATATAATTACATGATGCTGTTATTACCTCAATGTGCAATTCAATGATTACAGCATTACGAGCATTACGAGTTTAATTTGTTTTTTGTCTGTGGTTTTGCAATGATTTCGAATGACTTTAATAAAAATGCAGTGAATTATTTGCAATATTTTTTTGTCTTTCAAATTTCTTTACTATTTAAGACTTTTATCTACGTATACATTGTTTTGGTCCAAGTATCTTATAAAGTGAGTAAATTATGTTTGTAAACGTTGGAATTAGGTATTCAAAATGCAAAGCTTGAGCAATCATTCTTATTTAGTACAACTACCAATCACAACTATGCCCTTTATTGTAGGTAATATCAGACGTCAAAAAAATCGATTCCCGCCTCGTCACGACCCCCAGTTCCAGTCCCCCAGTCTGGGGGTCCCGACTCATCTCGAGTTCCTCCCCTCCCCCGTGGTTTTGTGAGTGGTACCGGCTTATCTTTGCAAATCGTACTATTGGTTATTTTTGTCGCGTACCACGTTGCCGCTAATTGGGTACACTTGGCAATATTTTTAATTACCAACGGTAGCGTTTGCAATTGTGATTTGCGTTGTTCTCTTTGTGTATTGTTTGGTTTCAAGATGGGAAATTGAAATGATCAACGAATTTACATAGTACATAGTTTACGTTTTTTAATAGTCATATGTTTTATAATTATTTGATTTCGGTAGGAAGGTATTGGACAGATCTTTGTCCTAATTTTGTAGGGTAACAGTAAAGTTATTAATGCAAATAATATGTAAAAACGTAAATCAATTTTTGATCACAAACTAAGGTCCCTAAATGTGGGTTTCTGACACCAAAATCTCAGTTTAAAACATACTGTTATCTCTGTTTTGTCAAAGATAATGACAGGGATAACGATATGCTTTATACGGAGTGTTTTGGTCTCAGAAACCAACAATGGTAAATACTGAAATAAGCCCTTTATACAAAGCAATTTTAATACCAAACTTCGTGTAAAGAATCTTTGAAGCGAAATAGTTTCGTCGCTTAATATTGAAGTTTAATGAAGAAAAATGTGAGGAGAGCTTTGATACTACAATCTAAAGCTTTGGTAACTTTTGAAATATGACCCAGATGCTTTCAAAACTTCAAGTAATGTAACCACATCTTACTACTTACTAATATTATAAATGCGAATGTTTGGATGGATGGATTTTTGTTAGAAGTTATCTCCAGAACGGCTGCAAGGGTCTCGCTGAAATTTGGGATAGATGTAGAACGTACTCTGGAGGAATAAAACTAAAATTAAATAAATAAAATCATAGGCAAATTAAGTTTTTTGATTCCGTGCGGACGGAGTCGCGGGTGATACAAACTTCAGTATTTTTTATGGAAACTACAGACTTGAGTTTTCACTGAAATAACACACGCCTATCTCGTTCCCTTTGAGAAAATGGACAGAGATGACCATATGTTTTTGCATGAGTTTCGGCAGTGGAAATGCATGCTAAACGTCATCTAATCGATGTTTCAGATTTATGATTCCAAAGGTAAGATGAATCTCTGCAATATGCAGAAGTGATTGCCTGTAATCGATTGCCTTTGTGGTTACAGATTGGATTTCTAGCTTTCATGAATCCAAGTCAAAGGTTTGAGATAGGCTATATTCAGGTAGGATGTTTGATTGGCGATTTAGTCTATGGTAGACTTGAAAGACGAGTCGTCGATGGCTAGAGGTTTAAGCTCGTAATCTGCAGGTCCTGGGTTCGAATCCAACCATGTATCAATGTTTTTCAATTTACATATGTACATTTATACGACGTTCTTACGGTGAAGGAAAACATCGTGATGCAACCTGCAGAAATTCGCTGCTGCGAAGAAATTCAGATATGTGTGAAGTCAACCAACCCGCACTTGGGCAGCGTGGTTGACTATGGCCTAAATTAGGGTAGGTTCCGAGCGCCTCAGTGTGGCCTATCGTGAGCGGATGATGAGACTGTCACCATGTGCTGCAATAAGATTGTAAAACGGAACAAGGATGATATAATAGTTATTAAAATATATTTTTGGTAGTAATATTAACTAAAATATTAGCTATTTACTACTTTATGCCACAGGCCCGTCTGTACAGTATGAGGGATTGTACGGACACACAGATTACGCTGGTTAGTAGATAATTAATCATCGTCTCATAACTAACCTCCTTTGTAACATACCACGCCACAGAGCAGCGTTATGAAATTAAGTTTTGCAGTACCTACGGAATTCTACGCCCATATTAGCTAGGTTTTGTGTCACAGTGTAGTGATGGATAGGAGTATGCATTCCGTACTGATCGGCCACAGTAATAATGTTATTGAAATTACGAAGCCCCATCTATGGTATGTTTTGTATGCTTTTGGTTGGGGTTCGACGTTGCAAGGAATTTGTAATTGTTTGACGAGATTAGTTATACGATGTCTTTGCTGTACACCAATACCCTATATGCAAGTATTGTCTTTGGCAATATTTAATTTGAAAATGCACTTAATAGTAGCCAAGGCTAAAAGGCCATGCATTCGTTCTGGAGATACCTTCAAACACCATCCACCCATGCATACGCATATTACTGAGATATCCAGTGGACTTTCTCATTGAAGGCAACGCAAAGAGCTATTTATATTTTAGAAACTAACGTAACTTGACTGTTTTGTATATCTTTTAATTAACTTAATATTTGGTTAGTAACATTAACATACAATCTAACGTTAAACGAAAGTCCGGAAACGTTTTTCACACGAGTAATCAAATGAAACACAAAATCATTGGGCCTCCGCATCCTAAAATTGAATTACCCCATTGAAATGCCCGCATTCGACGTACCCGGGTTCCCATAGACCCCTCGAGTGGTCCCGAAAACGGGCCCCACGTGCGGGGCAGATGGCCGAGTTTTTTTTGCTGCTACTTTGCTACGGTGACCATGGGTTTTTTCTAGTTTTGTGAACAAAAAATATGACTTGCAAAAAATTCATTTTAGTTAAAATTCAAATAGAGAATGTATTTCTTAATACATCTAAACTCAATTAAAAACTACCTTTACATTTAAGTCCTTTTAGTTTTTTTACTTTTTTTTTATTCTTCAATTTACAAACAGTAAAAATCCTTAGTTTACAGGTGCATAGTCAGCTTGTTTTGCGAAAGTATATATTTATCCTATTACTGTTAATAAATGAGATTTAAAAAGCAAAATAGATATACCTAAATCGCACTTAATAAAATAAAACTGAATCTTCATTTTTCCTTTTCTCGGTTTCGATTAGAAATGTTTTTAACGTGGACTGTTTGGTTACTAATTTTTTTGGTTATGTCCACTATAATTACATATTATGGTGACCTTGGCGGGCATGTTCGGGGCCGTCTCGTCGGGATCGGGGGCTGGCAGATGTGAGACTCTGCATCCGGATTTATTGTGACGAAGTGCCCTGTGTGCGTGACTGTACTCGCCTTGTGTACGTCTAATCCTATGCATTGTTTGTACAAACAGCTTACATTACTTGCTTAAATAAAGACAAGCAATTATTATTAATCCTTGAAAATTAGGCTGTGGTTTTTCTACTAGATGATACAGTAGCAAAAGTATAGATAGTTTGGTCTAATGGTCAATGTCTACTGGCTTTCAAAAGATTAACACTTTCAGAGACACATTATTTCCGTATGAAATTAAACTCGCCCAGCGATTTGATAACACTAAACGTTTTAGTAGGTTAGGTGGAGACACACAGTTATCTAGAAGATATGAAATTTAATTATTTCCGAATGTCGTAGATAGAAAATTTTGTAAATCAAAAGACGGTCAAAAGGTTAGTAGGTTTAGATAAAGTTCATGTTTATCGAGTTGTTTTATCTGTTCTAATAGATATTTGACTCTTATTGGCTCGTTGTCTTCATGAATGACGTCACTCATCAGACAATCTGTGCAAGAGTTACGTTTTTAACTGCATCTTTAATTTATGAGCGTACGTTACTGTGGTCTCTTTTGTCAGACCGAATTAGACTCGGTTACATGTTCAGTACAACCTTTATGTTTTAATTTTCTTGCGAATCCATTTGAGATAAAGAATATCTTATTATCTTACTAAAATAAATGTGATTGGATGGATGTTTGTTAGAAGATATCTTCACGGATCTGAATTTTGGCAAAGATGTAGAACATAGTCTGGAAGAACACATAGCTTATTACGTTTGTTTTAATTCTAACGATTAATCAACTAGTAATTTAATAATATTAATTGTGAATTTATTCATAACTTGCGTGTGGTATCATCACGTATCGAGTGAAGGCCGGCTCTTATCGCACTCGTCTGCATCGGCCCTAATCAGCTGTGCAAACTTGCCACAGAGCAGTGATAAAGTCCAAAACACCACTTATATGAATGAATTTGTTGTGTATCCTACGGTTTGGTAAAGATTTCGGGAGTTCTAAGCACATGATGGCCAGATAATCGTAAGACTAAGGACTTCGAAGCCGTTGTTAATATTTTGTGTACAATTTGGAAGATCATTTTGAAAAACAATCTTTCTGAATGCCAGTATTATTTTCTTCGTATATTATGTACCATAAGCTGTCGTACGTGACTTCGTCTTAGGAATTTAAAAAAAACTTAATTAGTAGTCTATGTGTTCTTCCAGGCAGCCGTTTTGTAGATACATTCAAACAAACATTCGCATTTATAATATTAGTATGATTTCCGCCTCTTTAAATGTCTCTCTAATTAGTTTCATTCGATGTTTATTATTAAACTTGTAAAGTAATTAACTTTAAGATTGTATTATAATTAAAATGTTAATTACCTTTGTAAATTATGTAACTTCTTAAGTCAAAACTTTGCGTGAAAACTTGAAGTATATCCAGTTTCAAATTGCCCCGAATCGTTTGACACAGTAAACTTAACGCTTATAAATCGTAGCAGTTATTATTTGACCGGTCCCTACTGTTTGTTTAATTAGAGGGCCGATTAATTGTAGGCGACGCGGAGCGGGGCCTACGCCCTATAACACCACGGCACACGAAAATAACGCGGAATCAACACACGGATTCCGCTTCGCAATCAAATAGTGACTTGTTGCGAAACAAAAGCGAATCAGAAGACCTAGCACGATTATTTGCGACATGATCCTTCGTAACGTCATCTACAAAATAAGACGAAATTTGTATAAGGTTTGTTGCGTGATAAATTTTAATAAATTTCGATGACGATACGATGGCACTTGTCACAAATATTCGTGATATGTGTGGGCCATGACACTATCAAGTCTGCGATGGTGGCTTTAACAAAGCAAGAGATAAAATGAATTAAAGCTAGAGTCTAGCATGATTATTCGTAAGAACTTTTTCGTATCGTCATCGAGAAAAGTTGTATTAAAAGTTGCGTAGCGCTCCTTCCTAGTGTTAAGTACACTAAAAATATCATAGTAATTTTGACATAAATAAGAGGACGATAGGAAGATGTTTGTCACAAATATTCGTGCTAGATCTGTTTTCATTTCGATTCCGCTCCGTATTCGCGGCAGTGTGATGAGGGCGCTAGCTCTGCCAAAGCGTTCTAAAGTCGTTATTAAGTTTCGTCGATGATGTAATAAAAGATTTTGGTACCCATCTGTTGAATTAATTAAAACAATTGCCTCGATCTAGAATTTGGTTATGACTAATTTGCTATTAAATTTAAGGAATAGAATAATAACTCGTTTTTTCGTTATTTTTTCGTCACCTGTTCATGATAAAATTGATTTAAGTTTCGGTACGCACGTGATAGTACTAGTAATTTCATTAATGTAGTTTCAACGTATAAAAGAAATGAATTAAGGGCACTTTAAATTATTATTACTCTATGTATTATGTATGAATAGTCGCTGACATTTATTTCCTAACCATTTCGGTGCTAATCCATTAATTCGTGCTTTATGGTTCTTATCGTTTGCGGTATATTCGATGATCCTAAGTGGGAAGAGAATATGTTTTCAGGAGACCAGCAATAACATCTGTTCTAAACGAATTTGCCGATTCATCCGGTACAAAATCACGAGCACATAGGACGAGAAAACAGGCATGAAATGCGCAATTCCGCGTTTCCTACGAGGACTACTCACCTTTCCCTTTTCATCCTTTCCTGGAGAAATTGGTTCGAATGGTGGAGGAATGTGTAGACAGGGGATTAATCCTCTTTCTGTGCGTCCTATCCTCTGTCTTTTAATGGTAGGCAACAGCAATCTGCAATTGCAGATGACTATGGGCAGCGGTCGTTTCGTTATTTAAGCGTATTGTGTGGCCACTTGCTCGTTTGCCATCAACTAGTAACTAATTATTACGATTCATAGTACTTAATAATACACGCACGTAATATTATCGTCATAGCAACAATATTATAATTGAATTTGACGTCCATACAAATAATTCTTATCAGAACTTTGTTCAAACATAGACTTAGGTTGCCTTTATTTCTTAGAATTGTGATTAAAAGTACAATGTACGGTCTGCAAATTCGCTTAGTGTTGTGAATAAAGTATTATAACATGGTGATGTCACCTACTTCATTGCTTTAGTTTTTACTCTATTGGTTTGAAATTTCATGATGTCTCAGTACTTTTAACTTTGTAGCCTATGTGTTCTTTTAGATTATGTTCTATGATACATAGATGCCAAATTTCATCGCGATCTATGCAGTCGTTCTGGAGATACCTTCTAACAAACATTTAAACTTTCGCATTTGTAATATTAGTAAGATTAAGACTTAATGCAATTGTATTTTGTATCGTTTATTCCAGTGGTTCCCAAACTTATTTTGTATACTGTCCACTTTGAGAATGAAATTTTTTTTTAGCGGGCCCATATTTTCACATATTTAAACACCACTATAACTTCAAATTAAATTAATTATGGTGACCTATATATGTATATTAACGGAGAATTCTAAACGAAACTTTAACTATAACCCGCAACTTGAGACCTGCAGCGCCCACAAGGAGGCGTTATCGCCCACTTTGGGAAAGGCTGGTTTATTCCCTTCGTGTGCGTGATCTTTGGTATTTTTGCTGATTATTTATAGTAAATGTAAACAATGTTCTAATGTTTCGCAGCCATACATGGTCATACATGGCCACACAATGTGTTCTGAATCACCAGTTGACTCAGTGCTGATTTCTTTGTTGGTTCAGATTTCGATGGACCCAATAGATTGTTGATTTGACACATTTTATATATTGAAATAAAAAAGCTATGTATAAAAATCGGACTCAATCAAACGAGGTATTTGGAAGGCAGTTTGAAAATAAATTTCTCAGTGACCTATGTGTTCTTCTAGACTATGTTCTACATCTGTGCTAAATTTCATTAAAATCCTTTGAGCCGTTACAGTGATACCTTGAAAGTAACATCCATCCAGCCATCCATCTAATTTCGCATTTTTAATATTAGTAAGATTTCCCACTCCTTGGATTGGCATTTGTCATTTTAATAGACCGTTCTCAGCAACCGTGAGTAAATAAGACCGAAATCTCTGTTTAAAACATATTGCTATCACAGTTTTGTCAAAGATAATGACAGGGATGACGATATGTTTTATACAGAGATTATATATGTATTATCACTTAATACTTGCTATAAAACCTATGTACGATGATATTCAAATCGTCTAATTTTATACTTTTATCCCAGATTAAGTTTAAGATTTCCCTAGCTGAAGAGTTCTCATCTCATACAAGTCGGTCAGATACAAGCTTAGACCACTCGTACCTCAGTTCCACTCAGAGAAGCTTAACTCTCCGCGATTTAAGTGTCATAGTCTGTTTGAGGACTTATTGTTGAAAAGTTTAACTATTTTGTAATATATTTACAGTATAGATATGTGAATTAGTATAACTATAAGCTTATGTTCTTAAGCAGTTTTACCCAAAGTGCGAAGAGTAGATTCTGGAGGTCAAAAACAATAATAATAAGGTATTATAAGGTTTAGTAAAGTTTCTAAAACATGTTAGGGTTGGTACTGAACGAGTGACGCGAGATAAGAATTACAAATAAATCGATCTTTGATTATTCCAAGACCTGTAATAATTGAATTTAATACCCAGGGTTCTAGATAGGGGTCTCTAGCAAATAAATATACAATCGTCGTGTTCGACAATATCGGTAATGTTGCTCGGAGACCCAACGTCAAAAAAGTCTGAAGATGGTCTGATATTTATAAAGGAATTAATTTTAAACCTTTTACCTATAGGAATAGATGTCAATATTAATTAAAGTACTCAATATTTTGGATAGATTAATGTACAATATGTTAAATGATTGGAATATATTATTTCACCAAAAATTAAAAAGTATTTTTTAATGTCTTGGTGGACAGTATTCTGGAGTTGCATTTAAAATAAATAGGCAATAAGATCAAATGCACGCGGTGTTTTGGTCGCATTGCCAAGAAATTTACTTTATCTTCATTTGTTATTTTCGTATGCAAATTTAAATTCTTTTAGTCTTGAAAGACGACGCCGGGTACATACATATGATAAATTCTATACGTATAAACAGTTTACCGTACTCACAGACATTTATTTATTTCTTTGTAATTAGTTTAATGTAGACTAGCTATAGCATGTGACTCCGTCCGCGCAGAATGAATCAAAACTTCCTGCCTCACACAGCAGCGTTGTGGAATGATCTGTCCTCGGCGGTATTTTCAAACCGCTTCCTTCAATTGCGTATCACCATCTCAAAGAGCCGGCAACGCATCTGCTGTTCCTCTCGTATTACTGATGTCCATGGGCGTCGTTGAACACCTCGGTGTTTCCGCTTCTGTTATAAAAATAACGAAGAAAAGGTTAGTTAGTAGACAATGTGTTCTTCAAGACTAAGCTCTACATCTATGACGAAATACAGAGACGAGATCTTTGCAGTCATCCATCCAAACAATTGCATTTATATATATTAAGATTTATCTTATAAAATCTACACTTAGGGTCGCCCTGATCACACGGCTGTGATCAAAGTGAATGCAGCATTTTGTATAACATACAATTAATTTATTTTGTACATTTTTAGCAATGTAGAATAAAGCATTTCGTATCCAGATGCGTACAACAGCTGCAGTACAACAATGTGGGTTTGTACAAAAGTGCAGCTCTATTGATTTGATGTTTTTTTTGTTCCAATAATAGTAGCGACGGTACGGCTGGAGACATTTACAATGGCTGTACGGATTGGGGCTAGTTGATAGTGGTCTAACATAAAAACCGGAGTTTTTGCGTAACATTTTTTTTTGTTTGGAATCATAAGAAAGCACGTTTTTGGGTAAAATTTTTGCGATTTGTTTTATATCGTATCTCTTTTATAGTGAATGCGCAGGATTAAAAAAAAGCTTAATAAGTAGCCTATGTGTTCTTCTAGACTATGTTCAACATGTGTGCCAAATATCATCGAAATCCGTTAATCAGTTCCGGAGAAACCTTCAAACATCCATCCATCTAAATATTCGGATTTATGATGTTAATAACTAATTAATTAATTCTACTTTGACTTATTAATTAGTAAATAAATAATTAAGTAAGCTAATATCATTTTAAAAATGTGTTTGTAAAAACCGTTGCTTTCCATGCTTTATATTATTGTAAACGATTTAGCAGCTATAAAAAGTACTGGTTGTAAGGCCAATTGATAACGAATCGGAAATAACCTGATAAGCGATGCTTTTTATAACTTGTGTGTGGGTAGCTTAAATATGGTTCAATTTTTTTAATATTGAATAAGCTAGCACTTGATCACGCTTCCACCTGATGTTAAGTGATGAAGTGCTCGAAAGATGGTACTCGCTAGCTTAATAAATATATAGATTAATTTGTCTCCGTAGCTTAAAAAATAGAAATCGTTCGTAAAAAATTGAAGACTAAAATAATAAAAAATAAATATGTCCTTGGATAATATATGTGGCTCTCCATACAAACGTACTAAACGTTTAACAGGAAAACAAATTTTTAATATAATTGTCCTGCTCGAGTTTTATTCAAGTTTTGTAACAAATTTTTATTACACGTGGCATCGAATAAATATGATACTATGTTAAAAAAAATATTATATTCTTACTATGATAATTATAATGATTTGATTATAATATTTTAATGATTGATTCAACTAAATGTAATTAAGACGCATCCTGTGAAAAAAAAGCGTTGCGAAAATTTCAATCATCGTAACGTTCGAATTCCAAATGTCGCGCGCGCGCCTTCCCCCCGCGTCATAGGAACGTCGGTCGCGTTCCATTTCCAAATAATTTGAAAGATGGCGGCGTAACGAGCCCAATGGACAAACAACAATTGACCTCAATTCGGGCGGGCTAATGGCGTGCCGAGTGAACTCCCAGCGGGGAGACATTGATATTTTTGCAATGAGATGGAGCCACGGGTGTAACGCGATCTACCACTCGACAACTAGTTGCTAATGCTACCATGTGCAGTGGTTGTACTCGGCTGTTTTACTACTAATTCTTGATTCGAAACCTGCACATTGCCGAAAATTAATTGCAATTGTACCTCTGATTACTCCATTATTGTATGAAGTCGTGAAAGCTTTGAATATCTTAGCTGTCATTTGAATTGTCATGGATCAGTAATAATTTGATTGCTTACATTACAAAAATGTAGTTTCTAGGCCTTCAATATGAGACAAAGCAGTAATGTTTTAATTTATAAGTATAAACATAGCTTTTTTAATTCTCTATTGTGATGTTTTAGTTCCATATTACTCGGGCTTTGTGTTGACATTTTATATTGCTATGAAAACTCTGGTAGCCATGATTAGTTCTGCGTTGTTTGTTGAACCTTTGTTGTTTTATAAAGATTGCTTTTGCGGCAAAGTAGCCGGAGAATTGTTACGTCATATTTCTAAGAAGCAACATTGTTTCCGACATTTATATCATAACAGGTATAGTTTTTCAATTGACTGTATTTTAATCTATCATAGAGTTCCTAACCTTTTTTGAGCTCCAGATTCGTGTTTCGTTAACTTGTCCGTTTTTCATCGCTTTAATTGAAAAATTCAAATTATTTGATAACTAAAAACCGTTAAGCATTTGATAGGCATAAACAACAATGCAGGAATCGCCGCTTAAATTTGTAATGTTCTTTTATTATTTTTTCACGTGTCATGATCGTTATTTTTAACTACGATGAAGTTTTTATTCTCTACATACTGGCGGGAAAACCACACAAAAAACTGAATAAATTAAAAACCATATAGAACCGATCGACAGCCGATACTGGCGACGCAGAAAAAAAAATTGAATATTTCGTATATCGAACGGGAAGTGACGCCGATAAGTGCGATAGGAAGCGCTGACCCCGCGCGCGATAGCAGAGCGAGGGGCATTCGAAATTCAAATTGCAACACCGCCATCTCTGTAAATATAGCGAGGGTTGAACCAAAAATTTCTTTTATTTGACAGGATGTATAAAGCATGTAATAAGTTCAATGGTTGTTTATAAATTATTTAAATGTAATTTTACTGCATACGAATTGTGTTTGATAATATTATTGCGTATATAGACTCAAATAAATTAGAATTTGACTCAATCTTTAATTCAAGACACAAAATTAGCAAACCATTTCCTTAGAACATAAGCTGTAAATTACATATAATTTAAGTGTATGTAAAATGCAGCTTGTCCTGTGACATTCAAGAAATGTGGACACCCTAAGCTTCTTGCTTATTTCCCTTTCGGTTATTTATTCTTTTTGCTCAGACTTATGAATTAATGCGTTTTAATACGATAGAAATTATTTATCTAATACATAGGGTTGTCTAGTGTGCCAGCAACATGTTTATAGGGACAGTAAATATGTTTGACATTGATATTTTAATGATAAATATTTTTATCTAGGATGAGCAAATGTTTACTTTTCTTGTGGACTGTTAAATTTTCAAATGTTTGGTTGTTGGTGCATAATAGTGTTCTAGTTGGTATACCGTTGAATATATCAAAGTTCCCCCATTTTTCATAATTCATTTAGGTTGTATCATTCTACCTTTTTAGTCCTTATTATGCAAAAAAGTAGGACTATGTTCATTATTCACGTTTGTGATAAAATCTCTTGTAAATTACCATATTGTCAAGTAAATAACTTCAAGAATCTTCAACAACTAGCAACACAAAGCGTTCGTATCTTCATTTATTATCTTTGCCCTATTTAAATTAGGAGCAAAGAGGATATTAAAAGATGGTAGGCATTGAGAAATCGAGCACAATACACACACGACAATAGTTCCTCTTGTTTATCGCTCACGGAATCTTTCCATGTTACATTTGAAAGTCAAAAATTTTGAATTATTCAGTGTCGGGATTGCGCGCGTTGTTGACGCGTATCGGGTGTCGTAAGGTCGAATATATGTCGACTTATATACATATATCGTATTCATTTATGTAGTGTACACGATGAATAGAGGATCGGAGGGGCGACCGTTTTGTCCCACTTTTTGTCCGACAGGAATTTCAAATTCTCGATAATGTTAGCTTGGATTACGAAAGTCGGACTCTTTTTTTTATAATAGTCATGTTTAATTTAACAGTTTTTGCTTAACATATTTTTTTTGTTGTCTGGCTGGTCTTTGTTTGTCGCTGTTTATGAAATTTTATTTAGAAAAAAATGTTTCTTAGTATTGAAACGCATTACCCGTATTCTTTGAATACTAAAAACGAATATATCAGTTGCAAGGCCTGGAAAATTTCATGATTTTTAGATGCGTTTTTTATAGCAGAGGTGCACAAAAAGCAAACTGTTTCGTTGTCGTTTGAATGACCAAAATTGAAAACTTACTGCGACTTGATGTAATTTTGTAGTATTTTTTTAGTAATTACTAAAAGTAGTGCATTCAGACCTAGTAAATCAGGACGTTATATTAATACTAGTGATTTGCGTACGAAATAATAGTAATGTTTTTTTTCAAAAGGAAATTCCAACAATAAAGCACATGGCACAACTCAGATCCCTTCAAGAGTGCGTCGACCCTAACGCATAATTTCAAATTTACTTTTCAATTTCATACATCTCCCATCCCTTAGATTTCAATTTGCCACTCGGAACCCTACGCGTATATGTAGGTTCCCCATTCTATAGAATTTTTCCGGATATATACCAGACTAGACGCAACTTGTATGATGTTGCTACAGAAACTTAATGCGCAGAAATGCGACGAAAATGTATCAATGTATGTTTATCTGAAATGAGTGTATAATGTTTTGTTGTTTGTTTTTCTCAAATACTAAATGAATTTAGATGGTGAATTATTTTTATGTCTAATTATCATCCTATTGAGGAGTATAAGTTATTTATTTTTTATTTTAGAGCAAATTGTCCAAATTATGAAAATGCCATTTTAAGATCTTCGTCCTGAATAGTGAGTAGTAACATGGAATCCCCATATGTAGTGATTAGTTTCCAACATGGCGTCCCCCTCGCGCTGCGTCGGCACTGCGCATGCGTCACGCGGCGCGGGAACGAGCGCGATTGGCCGCGTCCTGCCTCTAATTGAGCGCCGCGGACGTCCGTCGCGATCGCGCTCGTGTTCCATTTTCAAATTTGAATTCGATTCGAATCGTCGCCGTTGCGCGTTCGATTTGCGCGCCTGTTGTGAATTATTGTTTTGTGATTTTTTAATTCGGAATTGTGGAAAATAGTTTTTTTGTTATTTAATTTTTAAAATCTTTTTGTTTTTTGGTTGAAGTGACAATTTATAAGGTTTTTTTTTAAGTCAAGGCAAAATATACACAAGTTGGATCTCGGTATGTATTGCTTAAAACTAAAATATAATTGTAACTATTGGATAATTCTGCTTCAGTATAGTTAACATAATGACTACGTAATAGACTAAATTAACACAATCATTTAGCACATAATTTATAATCGTTATCGCCACACACATACTTACCACGTGGTACACATTCTATATTATTATTTCCTTATTACGCTAAATAATAATATGAGATTACATTAAAGTTTTCCTCAATATAATGTAATTTTAATAACATACGTAAGTGAATATTAAAGTGCTTCGTACCTACTTTGTAATTTGCACATTGGAAATTGGCGTGGGAAGCGTAAAAGTGTAGAAGCTTTCTGGTTTTCCTCATCGTAAATAATTACTTATTTCAAAGCGCTTGACGTTCATTTATCTGACACGACTTAAAGCTCGTCAACCCTGACAGAATTAACTGTAAACCCCAACAATGTCAAATCAAACTGCCAAATACAATTTACAATGTGACTAAGCATACATCCCGCACAACGGTACGTCACTCGTACAATTTATCAGACAGAATAATTAAGGCGACATCATCCTAGGCCACGCTCCCTCGGCGCGGGGCTAAAGTACCAGCCAGCTAGGGTTGTCAAAACGAACATAATGTTTTTAATATATGTACTTGTAATTAAGTTTATATAATGTTACACAACAGTATAATTTAAGGACAGAGTTCAGACCTTTTGATATACTTTTTCTGTTTTTACAATATTGGTTTTGAAATTTATCCAAATTTATGTTTCTTGTTCTTGTAAAATTTTTGATATCCATGCTTAAACAAATTAAAGAAAACCATCAGCGAAATAGCAGTTTTATAGCCATATTAATATTTTGATATTATAAATATGTCGCCTTTCATAAAAAAGGAGCTTTATTCCGAGACTGTCCTATATAAACCGGAATACATGGTCAACACGTAGACGCTGGCATTCAATAAAGTCGACTGAGCTCATATTTAGCGCTTCAAATGAATTCGTCTAGCTTTTAAGTAAATGTTACTTAAGATCACTCCTTGCTGGTACCTGTAGCCCGTAGCTTGCGGATTCTGAATAAGGGTGGGGGGGTGGCAAAGGAAAGGGGGTGTAAGGGCTCTTCAACTTGCGATATTATATTTTTTATTCGCATAAGATGAGATGCTTGAAGATGTAAAAAACTGTCTATCATTTAAAATTTACATCGTACTTTGAATAAGTCGTATTCAAATTTTACAAACTTTAGATTTCATCTTATGTGTACAATTTCTTTGGCTCTGCAAATTAATTTTATGTGTCCTTCTGTCGTCAAAGTATATGTATTACGAATACATATTGACTACGTAAGTTTCGTCGTGTGAACTTCTAATTTGTGTTATGCCAATTATTAACCCTTTCGTCAGATTAAAACACCTTTGAAGTTATCAAAAAATGTTAACAAAGCTATATGTTTTGTCCAGGATATATAAGTACTAGCTGTTGCCTGTGACTACGTTCGCACGAAATTAAAAAAAAACCTTAATTAGTAGCCTATGTGTTCTTCCAGACTATGTTCTACATCCATGCCAAATTTCAGCGAGACTTGTTCTGTTTGTTTCTGGAGATACCTTTAAACAAACATCCATCAATCCATCCATCCAAACATTCGCATTTATAATATAAGTAATATTAGAAACATTGTTTTGGAAAATTAAGAAGAAAATTTGCTCACCACGATCTATTTGCAGAAAATTTAGTTCCCAATACCTGCTCAGATCTAGATTAAATTCCAGGTTTACGTATAATTTAACTAGAGTGCAAGCAAACTATGTTCAACTTTTGCACTCACGTTTTGCAAAATAACGAGATAGTCTGGAATATACATTTGAAATAGTAGTTTTAGAAAACGTCGCTGCATTTTGTACACGATATACTTACGTGGTTTTACGCAAAATAAAATTCTATGCACTTTAATCCGTCGAATGACTGTACGCCAGTGACACACCGAGAGGGAATAAGGGGGGAGAGGGCCCTCCACTGTTGCAAAGAATTTCCACGTCAACGTCCGCGAATCTGAATTTCGACTACGCAGCTTCCATTTTTGAAATTAGAGTTTTTAATTAAAGGCCGCATTTTCGCGATATCATCGCGCTTTGTCGTCGCTACGCGTAATTTACTGTATTCTGTCCCTTTCTCTCTTCACCTCTCGCAATCGTGCTATCCTTGTTGCGAGGCCAAAGGTAAAGACCTGTAATTATACGGTATATCTTTTTTTTTCAACTCGGTCAGATTCAAAAGGAGCGAATCCGAAAATTGTTTTCGCTTTTGTCGTGTTTATGCTTGAAGTAGGAGCTCGGTTTGTTTGTCGTCGAGGCTTGAGTATTTTTTTTTTAATTTTTTGTGAGATGCGGTTGAACTCTTACCAACTTGAATGCTGCAATGAATATTTTTAAAATTCACTGGATTGCTGGAATTATATAGAATCTGGTACATCAGTAGTTTATTAAATACGTTTTTGTTTTAATATTTTTTTTTTATTTTAACTATCGACATTAATTTAACAAGAATATGTTATCGCTAAATTAAATAACATTGCGTTGAAATTGAGGTTGAGTATCTTTCCGTTCGTTATCTTGTGATTGTAACCAAAAAGTACATTTGTACAGAAATAAATATACTGATTAACGTCCATGCTCGTACTTTATATAAAAAAAAATAGTTGCAATAGATGCAAAGTGAATTTAAAAAAAAGTTTATATGCTTTTCCCCTCACCTTGTAATAGGTTTGTTTTATTTAATAGAATCCCAAACACAGTAATGTTTGCAGACTACTGTGTACCAGATAACGTATCAGCTCAACCAACAATTGTATGTATTAATAAAAAAACGCAATAACCGTTGGTTTCTGAGACAAAGATCTTCGTTTAAAACATATCTGTGTTTTATCAAAGATAATGACATGGATGATGTTCTGTACGGATATTTTGGTCTTAGAAACCCACGGTAAATAGTTTATTGTTACACTCAGAATTACAAGTCACCTAGACGACACTCAGTGTAGATTTAATTGAAGATATCCACCCTTAGGGACTATTATTATCACTTTATTTACGAGGTATCTTTGATAACGATGTTTACATATTTGAATAGTATAAAAATATTTATTTTAGATAAACATACTTTTGTCCGGAAAGACGATAGTTATTTGCATATCAAATGTTGTTTTATACATTACGGATGCCCTTTGACCGGCGGACCTTACGGAAATTTTATCTAAACCCTTTGGTATAACAAAATGGATTTCATTTGTTTTTTCTACATCCAGCTCACATTGTCTATGGAGATAGCTACTGATAATTGGTTGCTTTTGTCCTTTATAGACCAAATAAGATGTCTATTAAAAAAGCTTCCCCATTGTCTATTAAACTAAGTATTTATTTAAATATGTAGTCGATAGTTCACTCAACTGAAATCCTAGACATCGATTGTATAGCTGTACCCGGTATTGTAATAAAGGCATATAAATATCCCGACATTCCCCCTCTCCGTTATCCGCGTCAACGGTACGCGAATATGGAATTTGTTTTGAAAAAAGCATTTCTTTTGTCCGCAGAGCAGATGTGACGCACGTGCAGCGGACGCGGTGGCCCGCGTGCGAGTGTGTCGACTGTGAACTTCAGACTGTACTGTTCTGGTGAGTACACTTTTTTTAACTACCCGAACCGTGTTTTTGTCAGTGTTCTTATTAATATTATAAAAACTAAAGATTAGATGGATGGATGATTGTAGGAAGGTATCTCTAGAACGGCTCAACGTATCTCGTTCAAATTTGGCACAGATGTAAAATACAGAGTGGAAGAACACACACACGTTAATTGTTTATTTATCACAGCTAATATTATTGTATGAACAATTTAATTAATTCTTGAAATAATCTGACAACACTCCTTTGTTAATTATTTATTTATTAACAATTGAAATCTAGACAAAACAACAGAGTTATAATCTTGATATTTATGATATATACTCACCTAAGTAGCGGTTTCGTTTGCCTTAAAAGCTGTTACGAGTTGGCTGACTCACTTCCCTAATGGACCTAGTGTCTATTGCGTGTCTTAGCTCTAACGATCGTGTTTTATAAATTAAAAAAAATAAAGACACAGACGTAATCTAGTAAAAATTTAAGTTTTTGTTTGCCAATAAAAAAACAAGAAAGACATTGCTAAAGTGTGTTTTATAAATTTTAACTTTTTTACGGGAAAATTATTTAATTTAAGTCCAATAGGGTAACATTTCAACATTAAATAACGACGTAAGAAAGTAAGAATTAAAAGATTTCAATTGACATTTCAATATTGCCACATCTAGATGTTTACATGAAATTTTTAGTTGATGACATCGATATAAAAAAGGTTAGACGCGCGAAATATTGGTTGTCAGAAAAATCTAGTACAAATTATCAAATTATATTGGCCTAGCTTGGATTTTTATATGCATATGTTTAGTTATTTGTCGTAGAAATGATTGGATAGTGAGTAAAATTAAATATAACATTAACTATAGTATGTTATAAACAAAACGAGGCAAGTGTCAGACGTGAGGTCAGCACACTCCCCCCCATACCGATTCGCACTCAACTAAGGGCGCGGTCTGAACAATGAACAAACACTAATGGAAGTGTCTTAACATTATAATTAATGTCTAAGCGTAGCTTGATTTTAAATTAAAAAATATTTAGCATGTTTGTGTAAGAAGATTTCTTATTAATTGAAACTAATTGTTGTTCTTAATAAAATTACTATCGTAGTTTGAATAATTGCATAGGAAAATGTATGATTGCAATTACTAAAGTAGCACTTAGGAACAAATTAATTGATAATTTGAGTTAAGTAACCTTTAAGCTTTCTTGAAAAGTATGTCGTTTCCAGTATTATATATAAGTTAAAAAGTCACAGTAATAAAAGAGGGCACAGACAGGAAATATCTGTTTTGTCGCCCAATAAACCCACTAAATTGGATGTTCGTAGCGGTCACCCCCAATAGCGTTTTATGGCGTAATTATATGAAGGTTGACTCGACGATTTCTGTCGCGTGTCACTGTTACTTTTTGTTTTTTTTTTTCAGTATAGTTGTGTTCATGTGGCGTAACGCTCCTCGCACGTGCCGTATTATCAACAAGCTATATTGATTGTGTTTAACTACGACTTATTTACCTATATAAGCGATTATTTCTTATTAATATTATAAATGCGAATGGTTAGATGGACGGATGTTAGAACGGCTGCATGGAACTCGCAAAAAATTGGCATATATTTAGCCTGTAATAAAACATAGGTAAATAATTATGTTTTTTTTAACTCTTGCAGACAGAGTCGCAGGCGACAGCTAGTAAAGAATGATATCATTGTTATTCTCACTCTTCTCCACTCTCACCTACTAGAGAAAATATTCTTTAATAGACAAGAATGACATGAGAGTTTTTTTTTAAATAAATATACGAGCGTGATATACAGCCAGATACATATTTTGATTTAATAACTATATCGCTTACTTTACTTTTTACTTTTAATTGTTTATCTAGCTCTATGCTTGAACAAAGTTTATACCAGGTTTTGTAAACTCAGGATATATGGTGCTTAGCTTTAAGGGTAGATTTTTTCACTCATAGTCCTTTATTAACGGACTGCAGCTTATTAAAGTGTATTAGCACAGCTCGTCTGACAACATGATTGATGGTTCTCACTAATGACTACATGTTTCGCGTCAATTAGTTAAAATTTTGGCAACGACGCAGACTCGACAATAGAAGAATGAATTATTTAAAGGGAACAGTTTAAATAATTAAGAAAAAAAGTTTTCTGCATTGTTCTGTTTGTCTGTTATTTACCTATCTATGTCAAGGATTGTATTTTAATCCGGCTATTAGTAATCTTACTAATATTATAAATGCGAATGTTTAGATGGATGGATGGATGTTTGTTTAAAGATATCTCCAGAACGGCTTAACAGATCTCGATGAAATTTAGCATATATATAGAAAATAGTCTGGAACATATAGGCTACTAATTAAGTTTTGATACTTCGCGGAGGGAGTCGTGGGCGATAGATAGTAGTTTATATAAAACATAACGTAGATATTCTAAACGAGAGAAAATGAAAAGTTTAACGTAGAGGCTGCACGCAATCTGTGATAGCCGAGCCTGCGGAGCGGACAATGCAGCGAAAACCTATTGTTTTGAGATCCGCGCACCACAATAGGGGGCGCCACTGAGCGTAGGAGGGTAGATTTATATATTTATTTATATTTTTTAAACTTGGTGTATTACGGTCTTTATTCGTAATATTATGGACTAAGCTACATACTTTTGCAAAACTAAAACGAGCATACTGTATGTATACTATTTCTAAGCGTTGATTTCCACTGCAAAAACGCATGTAGAATAGTTTATGTAGTAGTTATGGCTTTGTATAGTTCTTTAGGCTGTGAAAACTGACGTTTAAAAACTAAGTATGAAAATATGAAATATTTAAGCTACAGCTTACTTGATAACTTGACTAATTAATGCGCCACTAATCTGAAGTTTATTAATTACAGTCAAATTCAAGCGGCAAATTGGTTTTGAACAACTTAAGTTATCGAAGATTTCGGCATAATTTTATAAATTTGCTTAGTCATAGTAAAGAAAGCTTTATTATGGATATAGAAATTAAATTCGAAAAGATATTAACCAAAATCTCCGTTTAAAACATATTTTTATCTCTGTTTTGTCAAACATAATGACAGGGATGACGATATGTTTTATACAGAGATTTTGGTCTCAGAAACCGACAATAAGAAAAGTAGAAATGTAAAAGAGTGTCATATCTGATATTTTGTAAAGGAAATTAATCTTACTATCATACTAATATTATAAATGTAAATGTATGAATGGATGGATGTTTGTTTGTTTGAAAGTATGTACAAAACGGCTGAACGGATCTCTATGAAATTTAGCATACGTCGTATAGAACATAGTCTGGAAGAACACAAAGCCACTAATTGTGATTTATTTTGATTTCATTCGGACGGAGTCGCGGGCGACAGCTAGTAATTGTTATAATTAAAATAGGACTAACCACAAATATAGATTCGTGTAATTGCTCCATCTTGTAACTAAATAAATAAAGCTAATATCTCAAGTTAATGAAATTATTCCAGTTTGTCTATTGCCCGGAAACTAATGTAATAATTAAAGCTTTCCAACCGAATGCAATTTGTGATGGGAATTTTGTAGAAGCGCGGCATCTGACGGATGACGGCCCAACGCCTTGTTACTTGATCGATTACTCCCCAGATGGGGAAGCTCGCTGCCCGAATTAGTGCACTAATTTACAACTTTACCCCAGTTCATCTTGAGCGTTTAATAACTTAACGATAACGTACTCTAAGTTATGATGGACCTGAGCTTTAAATTATGTTATGAATTTAGACACCTTTTAAATAGTTATGTTTTACGTTTATAAACACAAAGTATTTGAATTCATACAGGTTTTTTACTAAGTTTATCTGTTCAATAGTAAAGATACCGCATACCGATCGTGTCTACGATTCAATTTAGTTATGTAACGGAGATATTTATTGTCCTCCCAAACAATAAGGGTGGAGTGCGCGTCACGGGAGGGTAGTTTCAACATATGGCGTTAGAGCCCGCATTTTAAAAGATTTGGGGCGTGCGGGATCGCATTAGACGATGATCGGATGGGGTGCGACGCCCGCGGTCACCTAAAGTCCCGCCACCGAAAATACTTTGCCCAATTTTACTGGGACAGTCCTCTAGGGATGGGGCTGTGTTTATAATTATCGATTTATGGACTTAAGTTAATTACAATATATCGATTTGGAAGCCAAAAACTGTTGTACTGACCACATAGGCATGTGGACAGGAGATGATGCTCTTAAATTATGTATTTTTAATTTGGTCTTTCTTACTCTGAATTAATGAAATATTCAAATGTAAAGGTTTCGCGAAAAACCCTTTATAAATGTTAGTTTCTTGGGGAACCAGCTGTGACCCGTTGGAGCAAGTAAAATTAGTATCGATATCGATATTCCAATTACGTCACAGCCCTATTGGAGCTTAGCAAGGATATCGATTAATCTTAGTTGGACTTAAACGAAAACTTTTAAACATAATGGACAGTTAACAAGGCTTTCTATTCATCTTTCTTTTATATAACACTGTCTTCGCTAAGAAAAGTTTTCTCTGCGGGACATTTTTAATATACGATGTACTTTACAAAGAATATTGACTAACAAGTCAGTAAGAACACTTACAGTTCTGTTTATTACGCTTCAGTCTGTCGCCTGCGACTTCGAATGCAAGAAATTTAAAGCTTAATTAGTAGCCTATGTGGCTCTTCCTTCTGGAAAATATGTTCTACATCCATGACAAATTTCTTCAAGATCAATTGCGCCGTTCTCCGCCCTCCATCCGCCCTAGACTTTCAGATTTATATTATTAGTAAGATTAGAATAGGAAAACCATTACCGCAAAGGTGAACGCGACTAATTCTGGGCCTTTTTTTCACTTAGCGAAGAAGCTAGTCGCTTAGTGGAAACGAGGCTTAAGGATCGATATGCTCCGGTACGTAAATTGAAATCAATGCCCGTGTTTTATGGGATCCTCATGTGTTTGAGTGTGTGATACCAGTGTCTGTGCAATATTGTCTTTGAGACTATTGGAGTCCGGGATACGCTTTGTATGGACACTAGGGATATAGGCTTTGTGTAGGGTAAACGATCTTGTTATTGGTCATGGTATTCGCTCAGCTTTGTACATGACAAATAATCGATTGGGCTCGACGTATAAATTATAGATGACATATTTGTCACTCAGAGACATTTAATGGTTACTTAAAAAGTCGTTTATTTTCATAATAAATCTACACTAGAGGACTCCTTTAGTAAACACCTTTTGTATTTCGTTTAACTCTAGTATAAGAGCTATGTGAGTGACGTCACAGGTACACGTCACAAACGAGTGTTTGCTTAGGCCGGGCCAGGATCCGCTTAATTACTGCGTTCCAGAGTTGTGTTTTTGTTCCACCAGCGTTGCCACCGCCCTTTGTGCTTTGTGGTACTAACAGAGATGTTAAAGCGAGAATATTTGTTCAAAAACCTTTATACAAAAGTAGAATATAATTATGAAAATACCCACAGCTAGCATCTTGTGGGTAGTTGTAAATGTAATAACAATGTCACTTCATTTTGAATGTGATCTTTTACTTCTACTTTCGTTTAATTTTACGAGTTTTTCTGGTTCTCGTAGGTTTTTTTTAAATTAAAAACAGACTTAACAAGGGTAATTCGTACGCTAAAAGAAATCACTCGTAATGCTCGTAATTTGAATTGAATATTAGTTGTGTCGTTTATTAACATTCACGACGACACTCGTCGTGCGGTCGAAAAAGAAAATTATTTTAAACAGTTTGAATTTGAATGGAGGACAGTCCGCGGCGACCTCTGGCCCCCGAGTGCCGGTGCTCGGCTTACGTAATGGATCGTGAAGTGGGGAGGGGATGGGGGTTGCTTTCAGCGCGAGCTCGAATAAATTTGTGTGGCTGAATGGACATTAATGTCGATAAGTTTGCAAGATTTGCTCTCAGATTATGCTTTTTAATATTTTTATTTAGTTTTTATTTGATTCATGAAAGCTTGAACATTGTTTGAGTATTCATCTATATAGACGAATAAAAAAAATACTTATAAAGAGGTCTCAATTGGACTGGACGTATAGTTATATGAGATGAGACTTTTTAATACTTTTATAATACGAAATAGACTTTTTAAAAGGCTATATGAAACGTATGTTCATATAGAAATACTAACATTCATTATTATTCAGCCCATTTATGTCAGCACTTTATGTTATCATTTAGAAAAAATGATAAATAATTTTGAAACATTTCAGTGTATCATTGCTATAAAAGAATTTATTATTATTACAACAACGTCAAAACATCGTCACAAAAGCGTCAGCCCCCGCGTTTAATTTCCTTGCTCGCGGAATGTTAAAATACACTCTCATTTTTAACCCCAAAAGGAGAAATGTCACGAACTTTTCAATCTAATATTTCCGGCCATTAAAATTTTTGCAACCCTCCCTCTGCCGGGTGTCAAACTGATTTGGTGACCGCCCGGGGCCGTTTTTGGCGGTTTATCATTTTAGGGTTGAGTCTATTTGCCCATTGACTGTCTGTTATCGACGGCTTTTTTAATTCCGAGAATAGCTCTTGTTCATTTATGAGCAATAAAATTCAGCCAACATTGTTCTACGGCTACGGCAATAACGAATTGTTTACCTTTTTTCTTTTATATATCGACTCATGGTTAAGCTGATTGAGTCTTTATAAATTGATTAAAGTGGGATTATCGAGCTTTATTATAAAATAGATATTCTGGAATAAAAAACATTCTTTCTCTTTTCAGTATTTATATCATATGCTATGAAATGCAGAGGAATAAAACACTCTAAAATTGCGCGCCGATGTCACTATACGTGTGCCAGCCAGTGGAAATTTACCTTAACATAAATGAGGTACACAAAGTAGTTACTAACTCGTTTATAACTCGTATAACTTCATAATTTAGTCATAAGTAGATCCTCTCTGCTTTTATGACTACCATAGTTTCAAAACAACTAACTACAACCACATTACACACTATATTATTTACTAGCCTTCGCCCGCGACTTCGTCCGAACTAAATTAAAAATAAAACTTTATTAGTAGACTATATGTTTTCACAGACTATGTTCTACATCTATGCCAAATTTCATTGAGATCCGTTCAGCCTTAGAAAATACCTTCTAATAAACATCCATCTAAACTTTCGCATTTATAATATTAGTAATATGTTTTATAACTATCGAAGTATGAGTTTTCATTACCTATACACATGTATAAAATATATTCTTGTCTCAATATTTTCTTAAATAAAATTAAGGGGATAGGCTGGGATGTGTAATTTTATATGGTATGTTGGCAATTCCATGGTGAGCAAAAGACGATGATTTGACTAATTTTAAAGTGAGGTGTTCTTTCCATTGACATTTTTCCTTAATGTTCAAAAAGTTTTCTTTTTCTCGATCCTTTTAAAGTTGATAGTCAACTGTTATTATGAATGGTCAATTGGAGCCAAACTTGGTGTAATCTCTGCAGATAGCGTATCTACGTTATCTGTGAACCTCGAGTCAACTTTTTACAAAGGCACTCATTCGTCTCGGATTGATAATAACAACAGCGCTATTGAAGCGGTGTTTGCTTGTATTGATTTAAATCATGCTTGTCTCTGTCTAGATTTAATCTGTCTTATGAAATAAGTAATAAATTAATATTATTTTAACAGTATATTTGCCCGTGACTTCGTCTGTAGAGAATAAGACAACTATGTAATACATCTGTAGGAAATTTCATCCAGATCAGTTATACTTTTTTTTGGAGATATTTAGTAACAAACATCCATTCAAACATTCGCATTTATAATATTAGTAAGATTATGTATTTACGCGTATGAGTGCATGTGCTCAGGTTAGCGCCATCTAGCGGTGAGTGGCAAAAATATTTATTCTTTTAGTATTTATGATTATCTTTGACGGGACAGACGACTTTAAAGTAGTTAGCGAAGTAACGAAAGGCGAGCAATAATTAGCGTGGACTAGCGGTTTCATGGGATTTGCTCGCTGATCACCGAAGCGCATTTTCTATGCGGTAGAATTTAACTTTATTAATTTCGCTAAACCGGCTCTCGGAGATGGCGGAAAATGAGGCGAAAGACGGCTCTTTTTCTGTATCGGTCTACGTAATACGGTCGTCGTAGTATCGCAATAAATTTGTAAGATTACTTTTATTAAATTTCTCTTTTAATGTTTTTTAATTTACTTGAGTTTCTTTATTAAATGAAATTTATTTAATTTTGATAGAGTTGGTTTTTGACAATTGGCTCACTCTTTTCTTATTGGTTATTTAACCTAGTAATATTGTTCATTTGTATTGGAGTAAGTTTACACTGTCATTTTATTTTGTATACTTTTCATACTCCTTGACTGAAAACAGAGATATGTTATGTCATTGGAAACCCACCTTAAATGTATAATCCCCTAAACAGCCGGTTGAATCTGCGGTCCCACATAATTAGCGCGGGGTCGTGAGGTGCCTGATTGTGATGACCACAGACACCCTTACGGTGCGTTTGTTCACTAATTGCTTTACGCACATGATAGCCTAACTATGGACTTTAGAATGGGTTCCATAGGGTTGTACTGTATGATTTCACACAATTTTTAAGTATTCTCGAAACGTATATTGTTTTTTTTTAATATCAACATCCTGTATATATAGAAACATTGGATCAAAACTATTAGAAATGAAGCAGAAATTTCTGACCAAAATTTTATATGTTGACCAGCTTTTACCCGCGACTCCGTTCGCGCGAAATTAAAAAAAAACCTTAGTAAGTACCCTATGTGTTCTTCCAGACTATGTTCTACAGCTGTACCAAATTTCATCAATATCCATCGAACCGTTCTGGTGATACCTTCTTTCTTTATAATATTAGTAAGAGTGTCGACGATATAATTCTATGAAATTTTATTTACATTCTGTCTTTCTAAAAGATATTTTGGCAAGTTGTAAAAGTAATTAAAAAAACGTAGTGAAGCGCCATCGTATAATTTTAACATGTATACCAGAGTCGCCAAAATTCGTTGCATGTTTTGCGTTGAAAAATAAGAACATACGGGCGTGAAGTACACGAGTGACACGCAACATGCCTTGTGTTGTGTCAAAACAATTTCGGACCCGGCGTTGTGGGTCGTTGTTTTTTTCGACCGTCTGCGAACTGAAATTTGAATCTCGTACGTTGAAAGCTTTTTGAATATACAAAGTGTGACTTCATTGAGTATTTGAGAGATTGTAGAACGAATTATACGTAGTCTTGTGATGTGTTAAAGCATTTTTTTAAATAAATGGATGTATCATTAAACATCTCTAAATTATTTTAAACATGTTGACAATAAGATTTCTACATAACTACGTCGCCAAACCACTTCCGTAGTTTCTAGATCTCGCACCTTTTAAATCAACAGACAATTTTAAGAAAACCAAAAAAAAGGTCTTGACAGACAGACGGATGGACAACAAAGTGATCCTATAAGAGTTCCATTTTTTCCTATGAGGTGCGGAACCCTAAAAATAACATATACCTAACTTAAATGTTAACTTGTACATAACTTAAATATAAAAAAGATGCGTAAAAAAGTACTAATTCTTGAAACAATATATATATATATTAGTTTTCTCTTCAGGGGAGACCCCTGGAACCCCAAAAAGTAGTCAAAACTGAAGGAGAGACAGGTTTAAGTGAAATAAGCTTTCATTTGCATTGTTTTGTTTCAATCTATATTTGCAATAGGCAAGTTATAATTATGTCCAACTTAAAGTAATCATGATCAATTGAAAACCCATTGGCATGTTGATAAGCTCGAGTTAATTCTCATTGACCATTCGTTACGCGCCATCTCTTTGTATAATTGCAACGGCAACAAAAGCAATACTTGTGCTATGTTTATTGTATATCACAAATGATTATACACTCGCCTCTGGGAATCATAATGTAGATATCCCAGGTTGGGGGCGCTTTGATTGGAGCGTTCCTTTTGTTACGTTCATCATTTTTATACCGAGTAACAGGGATGGGGCGCTATTGTCTATGCTACGAAGTAATACAATGCTTTGTTTTCGAAATACCCGCAGCCCAACGTATACGTTTGAAAAGAGAACCCAACTTTTTCTTCGCTCCGCAATCGGTATTGGACGCTCGCTTTCATGTTGCCAGCGCCCTCTCTTGTTAACGTTCCTCGATTTTAGCGAATGAGATTCTTTTTAAACTATTCATTTATTTTGTGCCAGTGAGTGAGAGTGCTCGTCGTGATCTAGTTTTGATTTCACCACTTGTAGCGATACGAATTTTCAACAAACTGTAATTAAAATTCTGTAGGTATAATAAAATTTATTGCCAGTAATAAATATACTTACTGTATATGTAGTTATTATATTGGATCTAATGGCGTCACAATATCAGCTATACAATGTTTTAGCTATCCGTTAATAGATGGCGCTGTAATGTAAACTTATTACGTCAATACAAACTCTACACATTGCTTATTAATACGAAACGTCATAACGTGCTCCCAACGCGGGATGTATCATCAAATTGCTATCCCGCCGCGGAATGGCGTGTAAAATATTCAGAGGCACGGTAACTGCTTTTGTTTGGAACCGTAATGAACGATGGACCTCTCTACCTTGTATACGGGGGAGGGAATGCTCGTTCTTTTTAACAACGCACTGTACGATGGTTGATAGAGTAGGCTGGTAATTAAGTACTGAACGCGGTAAATTGACGTGTTCTTTATCTACATTTGTTAAAAGAATTACGCTTCACCAACTCTTGGAAGCAAATTTTGAATATAATTTTTGAAATACTTTTAAATATATTTGTGTTTGGTTGACATTATATTTAAAAACTACAATATATTAACTTACTTTCAATAATAATGTATTCCACTACAATAATGATTAATACCTTTAGAGACTTTAAGACACAACAGCACGAGACTCGGCTTTAGTTAATATTCATTAATAACTCCCAAAACGGCACAAGTTAATTTAACTTCTCCACTAAATAACCTCTAAGAACTATGAGTACAAATTAAC
>NW_013532703.1:719685-737978 GCF_000836235.2 Papilio xuthus | reverse complement strand
CGCAATAAACATGTCCGCTACACGCGGCCAGCGCCATCTATTTATACCCCTAAACACTTGGAACTACGAGATACATGGAGATTCCTTATATTATTTTTTTTATCAAATTAAATTTCATAGATGTTTGTTACTTGTTGTGGCTTGTGTTAAGAATTAATTTAATTAAACAACTAGCTGTCGCCCCCTACTCCTGGTAGTCTGTGTTCTTTAGGCTATGTCCTGTCATTTTTTGTAAGATCCATGCAGCCGTTCTGAAGATACCTTCTAACAAACATCTATCTAAACTTTTGCATTTGTATTGGTAAGATTCAATATTTAATTCTCAAAATACAGGCATATGTCTGAATTCAAATAAAATTATATTGTTGCTTTATATTTTACATATTTTATATTGAAGTCCTTGTACATTCTACGTAATAGTTATGTTAGTGGGCAGTTGGGATTTGCATGCGTTCTCCGGCCTACATAAATCATGATGAACAAGCCGTAGTCCAGCACTACTACGCCATATGCAATCATCACATGTCGTGTTCTCAGACCAGCTAGTACCTAGCCAGCCAATGTAGGCATTGCACTTATGTAACTATTGTAGGCTTATATCACGGAAATATTTATCTGAAGAAATGATTTTTATGACATCTTAATGTCAAACCCTAATTTCAATTTTATTTAAAAAAAATCGATTAGTCAGCAGTACTAAAAGTCCATAAGTTTTTAAGTTTACTCTGTGGTCCCTTAGTTTATAAACACAGACCATAAAAACATTTACTAATATTATAAATGTAAAAGTTTAGACGGATGGATGTTTCTTCCAAAGTATATCAGGAACGGCTCAATGGATTTTGATGATATTTGGTACAGATGTAGATCATAGTCTGAAAGAACATATAGGTTACTTATTAAGTTTTTTTATTACGATTCCGATATTCAGGCGACGGTTAGTACATATACAAACTCAATTTTATAAATACTAGCTGTCTTCCGCGACTCCGTCCGCGTGGATATATAAAAACTTAATATATAGATATGTTAAATAAAAAGCAGCTCTTCAAGGCATAAATTCGAAAAAAAAATGAATAAATATTATCCTTTGTCCGTCTCCTGGCTCTAAGCTACCTCGGCAATTTTCAGTCATATCGGTAAAGCCGTTCTTGAGTTATAAATAGTGTAACTAACACGACTTTCTTTTATATGTATAGAAAGATGTTTGCCTAAATGTTTAAGTGTTTCCGTATGTATTTTACGCAAAATCATTATTGGCTATAAAATTCATTTCGATTACAAGATGGCATCATAATCATTACGTTAACTGTTTATGTGGGGTTGAGGGTTCGTATTGATTCATATCGTTTGATAGATTCTCCTTCTTATGACCACATTATCGATACCACTTTTATAATATCTTCTAAATGCATTTTAATGTATGGCATTTCGTAGTAATTTTGGATTTTTATTGCCAGTACTTTGATAAACAGAATGTAAAAGCAAATCTGTTTAGTACACGTCCATGTTTTTTTTTCTTTTCTTGTACTATATTTGAATACTATTGTTTGGATGTATGTAAGAAGGTATCTCCAGAACGAATGCATAGATCTCGCTTAAATTTGGCATAGATGTAGAACATAGTCTGGAAGAATACATTGGCCAATAATTAAGTTTTCTTTAATTCAACGCGCACGGAGTCGCAGGCGACAGCTAATCTTACTAATGTTATATTAAATACTTCCGATATTAGTTAGGTTAAGACTCTTTTGAATAGTTTGGTAAAGAAATATCGTTCTCACTTTTCTTTTCTGTGAATGACAATTCTTGTTTTTTTTTGTCTCGTAAAATATTTGAACCTACACCCTTGTCAGTGTGTCGTGCGCGGAATAAACATCCTGTATATTAGGGTACATGCTATTCATGTGGGCACTACAATGCGTTCCAAATAAGAACGTGACGAACCCGTGACGTGTTGTGACGTCATAACTCTCAAATCAATAAAGATAGTCATAACTTCGCAATGTCCGAGTTCAAAATATTAAAATTCAATGTCAGTTTTTTTTTACACATGTTTCGGCAACTTAAAAATTCTCAATTGAACATATTCCCACAACAAAATTATATCGATATATTGCTAAGTGAGCGAAATTAAAAATTGATTTAGACGCATTGTGTGCCTCGTAACGACCTCTCAGCGGTCATTGCGACCTATTAATGACCTCTTATGACCCGCCCGTGTCACCTTATATTATTAATAGGCGGCTTATTAAACGGCCCACGATACCACTTAGATTTTCTCTCGTTACACAATTTTCAATGCTACAACAAAACACAATTACCCATTTCCATTGCTGAAACATCTGTTTAGAAATATATTATAATCTTTGTTTTTTCTATGCGAGTGAAAAGGATGGCAACTTGTTTTATATCTTCTTCTATATATATTAAATCAATTGCTGTTCGTTAGTCTCGCTAAAACTCGACAGCTGAACGTATTTATCTTATCTTGGTCTTGAAATGTTCGTGGAGGTCTAGGGAAGGTTTAAAAGGTGAGACAAAGAAAAAGGTGTCGCGGTCGACAGCTATTCTAATATAAAACATACAACTGACATTATGTAAACAATAACTGGAGTCACTAAGTCCATGGCAGACCAGCGCTACTGTCCTACTGTACTGGCTTAATGTAAACACGGCGTTACGATAGATCTTGTCTGTTGCCTCACAAATCCCATTGTGAAGACGAGTAACGTTAGATGCATATTCATTACAGAGTTAACACAAACATTATCTTAATCAAACTGTTAATTACTGGTCAGTTAACCGCTGTACACACCTGCATATCTAATTTAAACCACTCGGTTAACTTAATGCAATTGCTATATCATTTATACATAACTAGCTGTCGCCCGCGAATCTGTCTGCGCGGCATTAAAAAATAAAATAAGTATAGCCTCTGTACTTCCAGATTATGTCCTACAACTATGTTAAATTTCATCTAGGTTGAGCCGTTTTTCATACATCTAAACTTTCGCATTTGATCAGATCTTGTTTTAAGTTTGAAAAGCACGAAAAGTCATTTTGGTCAAAATCTACTTAGATGTTATATGTTGGACATAGTATTTTACAACGTAAATCCCCTGAAGTAGTAGAATCCGTAAAATCCACACCACTTTCTTCCCTCGAGTTGAAATCTGTTCAGTGAAGTAGAAGGCATGTATTGTAATCCATAGCAAAGCCTTTTATGACCCAAATACACAAGTGTGAATACGTTTTTTATGTTGGAATTCGCAAGCATTAAACGTTACAGATATAGGGAGATATTTTGTTTTATGAATTTTAAATTTATACTAAAATTAGTTGAATATCGTAGTCAACTACTGGTTACTACTGTTAGAAAGCAAATCCGACACTGTGCCGGTGTACAGCACAACACTAGCCTTACTAAAATGTCGACATCTATGTCCCCTCACTAATCATTCTGACACTTGACTTTGCAATGCAAGTGCGCCATTCGCGCCTAAGGATTGTAATTACTAAATGTCTAAATCTATTATATTATACTAAAACAGATATCCTTTTTTGTGTAAACAGAATATTTTCAACGATACTATTAATCAAATCTTACTATCTTACTAATACCGTAAATGCGTATGTTTAGATGGATGCATGTTTGTTTCTTTTTTTTTATAACAGAAGGGGGCAAACGAGCAGCGGGAACACCGAGGTATCTTTAGAACGGCTGCAGGGATCTTGCTGAACTTTGGCATAGATGTAGAACGTGGTCTGGAAGAACACATAGGCTAATAATTGAGTTTTTTAAATTCCGCACAGACGATGTCGCGGGCGATGGCTAGTTAAAAAAAAACAAAGAAACGTTGTATTAATAGTCAATTTAAACGACCGTGGGTATGTTTTAGGTGTGGTCGATTAAGTCGTGGTATTGACGGACCATTATGTGGCAACCGTTCGCCGAGGGGCATAAATCTGACCGGGGTCCATTTGGCACACTCGTCGCAACTAGCACGGACCGTTGGTTGCTTGGGTGACGATTTTTTTTTTAGCAACCAAAGGTTACATTGGACAAAATAAACTTGTGTATGTTTTCGAAAAAGAAAATCACTTTTTTATTGAAGACTCCTACGATATTTGATTTATGTATAGAAATTACAAATTAGAACCCAAAACTTTTTATTGGTAATTTGAGAGAAAGGGGATATTACCCTATCTTTTGCGTCCCCGCCTCTGCAAAATTGACCTCTCCTCCTCATCCATTTCAAGAAAAGGCTTCATTGGTTGCTAAAAATCTTCACTTGTGTCAAATTAAAATCAAACCTGTGGATACGTATTACTTCATATCAAACTTAACTATAGTAATATTTAATTATTAAATTCAGTATTTTACATATAAATCAAACGAGAAATTGTTATAGAAATTTATTTGTAACTATTTTATCTAGTTAAAGCCACAGTCTCAATATCGCTAGCAAATGATTTCATTACAGATGTACTGTTCGACATACATAGACTCCATCGCGTACACACTATATGATGCAATCTAATCATAACGTCCCCCCACCAGGGAGTGGAGGGGAGAAGGGGAGGTCTCCTCCCCCAGCATCTCGCGAGTCTGCATGACGACTTTATTTATGATGTGTTTTAACAACTCACTACAAGTTTCATTATGGCGTGAATATTCAACGCTTTAGTGCTTGCGAGTGAATCGATTCCTGGAATTGTGATATTTTACGTTTTAATAAGGCGTTGATATCGTCTATATTTAGAATTGTATTTATTTTTAGTATATGTACTTTTACTATTCTTTTCATCCTTCGAAAGATTATATTTAATTAAGTACTATATGTTCCAATAAACAATAAATGTTTTGAACGATTCAATTAGTATAGTATGAAACGATTTATGTCTTTGATGTCGAATCCACAAATTTAAAAAGGTATAGAAAGAGGACTTTGGTAAAGACGTAACTTTTGTCCTAAAGATTCTTAAAATATTATTCTAGTTACTCTGGTGATGCCGTGAAAATACGTGAATATTCATCAATTTTTTTTTAAAGACAGAAAGGAAATCCAGGATAAGAGACAAAAATTACTGTCAAGTCTATAAAACATTGCAGTTTCTTATATAAAAATGTTAAAATATTTGCAAACGTTTGGAGTTGCTCTCGGTTGCACGTGAGGGAGCACTCGACGGCCGGGTTGTCTCCGGAAAATGCAAATCGTAAGTGCTATCCACGCTGTATCGCTTTAAAACAGATGCATTATACGTTTCGTTAATGACAACGCTTCAGTGATGAGATGTCTACCAGAGCTATAGCAAGCAATAGTGCCCGCTTTGTTACACACATAATGGTAGCTAATTTCTTTTCAACGGCTTTTAAGAACTTTACAATGAAATATTCTGACCGATATAAAACCTTTTTTTAAACTTGATGCAGACAAAGGTGGATTACGTAATACTAAATCTAGGTTGTGCTTATGGAATTTAATTTTTACTTATTTTTATGTCGTCTTACTTCTTATTTCTTACTATCTTACTTTAGATGGATGGATGTTTGTATAAAGATATCTACATAACGGCTGAACGGATCTCGATGCCTTGGTACACCTATTGAACATAGTCTGGAAGAACACATAGGCTCCTAATAATGTTTTAATTTTTAATTCCTTGCGGACGGAGTCGCGAGCGACAGCTAGTGTTATAATACATTTTCCGCGACATTTAAATCGCACAGTCCTGCTTCTACATTTCTCTTGTAATAATTTTCCAACAAACTTTTGTTCGAACAATTTGTTTTTCAATATCTGAGTCTATTTGTGTGTTTAAAGCGAAGCATGGGCGGTCAATGCGGGCCTGATCGGGCGTGCTACGAGCATCTACAACGTCCGACTCATTACGTCCACGTTGTAATGTAACAAATGGTTTGCCAGCCCTGGCGGCTGCTGGCGACAGCGCGGTTTGCACTCTCAGACATTTTTATTTACGACCTCATTCGATTGTTTTAAAACGAACTACGTTTATAGATTTGTAAGAATAGAACCAGTTAAATGCATTTAACATTTCTCTTTTAATACCTAAACTCTAGTAATTCTAACTTTAGTATCTTTAAAGTTCTTCTAATGCCTCTCCATTGGATTGTATCTTACTAGTATTATAAATGCGAATACGTTGATGGAGGGATGGATGTTGGAAAGTATCTCCAGAACGGCTAGTGTCATATTATGTTGACTAATTTGAATTTTAAAACACAGTAACACAACAGTATGCCACATTTGCTATTTTTTTGCAATGAGGAAAAATGAATACCTCGTTATGATTTTTCGAGTCTAGTTTCTTTCTTAAACATTGCAAAATAGCAGCTTATTCTAAGAAAGATAGAATAATTTGAATACAAACAATAAGAAACAGAAAGCTAATTGCAAAAATGCAATTTTTATGTATTACTTATTATAATTTTGACGTCGAGTATAGTGCGTCAGTAATCAAGTACATATGTAATTTACTCATAGAGTATGAATAATCCAATATGGCTTAGTATTCTAAACACGTCCATATTTGCGACTGACTGTCGCTCGAAACTAGATCATTTTCTATCCGTGCCAACGATTCACCATCTCTGGGTTTATGTGCATAATTTTTGTTATTGTTAATTCTAGAAATGAAACTAAATGTAGTCTTTTATTAATATTACTTTCTTTTGTTTCAGGTCCTTCAGCTACGTAGATGGAGAAATAAATTCGCTGTTACGTTTCATCTGTAAAAAAATAAACTTATGTCTACAAAAATTTTATGGTTTGTAAGCTATACTATATTCAAGAGGAAGGGGATAAATGTAGATGTCTCTTGAAAATAATTCTATATTGTATGTTATATTGTATGTTATATTGTAGTTATATGTCTTTACCATGTATAAACTTAATAGGAATCGTTCCTGTATGATTGAGTAACAAACATACGTTCAAACATTCACATTTACAGTATTAGTAAGATAAATTTAATAGTGATACCGTCACCAGTATTTGCTGAACGAATAGCCCCGATGTAACCACGATCACATAGAAGACGCGTTACTTGCGACATAAACTAGCATTTCGTCCGATGTTTTTGTATTCCGGAGGCCAATTCTAATCCATTTTCCCTACCAATTCTTTTGTAATAAGAAAAGGACGAGAAGGAGATAAGCAAAGAGGATATAATTTCTTAGTTTCCAGACAACCTGATGTTTCAATATTATGTATCATTTTCTGCATTTTATATTGTACTGTCACATATAGAATGCAGGAATATGTTCAGCGACGATGAAGTAGAGAAGAAGTATACAGAAGTAAGAAGAATTAAGAAGAAAGGAAGAATGTAATACAGTATACTATGACGCGCCCTTGTCATTCTTCTTGCCCCGTGTGTTTATACTACTGGACGGAGAACTGATAAGGGCATGTCATGTATAACAGCGTCGGTTAAGAAGAAAAAAGAAACGAAGAGAAGATTCTTTTGTGTTTATGTAATATTTTTAGGATGTAAATGTTTGAGTAAATAAATAATTCGATTTTATTTGTATACAAACTTCTTATTTTTAAACTTTTTTGTGAAATTGTCTGATACGTTTAATAAAGTTTATAACCTACTAATGTGTTTCTTTTACTCATACAGTAGTCGAAATATAATATGAAGAAAACGTCAAATCCTAGTTCATAACTTAAGATTATAAAAACTAAAACTTTCACTAGACACGTAATGTTCAAGTGACCTCCATATCTAATATAATAAGTTTGAGTTGCCGTCTTTATATAGGATATAAGATGAAATAGATAAAGACAGGACAATGTGGACATGGGAGCGTCGGTGGCTCAGTGATCAAGCACTTGACTAGCAATCTGCAGGTCCTGGGTTCGAATCCCGCCGTGTACCAATGTGTTTTTCGATTCACATATGTACATTTATCCGACGTTCTTACGATGAAGGAAAATATCGTAATGCAACCTGCACATGTCTGAGAAGAAATTCAAAGATATGTGTGAATGATGATGAATGTTGACTTCGGCCTAGTCATCCCTAACTTAAGATAGGCTCCGAGACCTTCAGTGTAGACGTATAGGGAGCTGATGATGATTAAAAGTACAATTGAACAACATATCCAAGATAAGAATTTGTTAAAAAATATGTCTAGACCATTACTATTATATGTAGGAATTGTGGCGAATAACGAACACATTTCATATCTAGAACTACCGTGGGACACTGGATAAACAAAGCTTAAAACTAAGGACCTGTTTTAAAATGACCAAATAAAGTGCTGGATAACTAACGTATAATATCTGGATAGGCAGTATTATGTGAGTGAGATTGAGAAACGCTAATGACTTTATTTGACAAATAGGTTACAAATATTTTGTCAGGGACTTACGTGGACATAGAACAGGCCTTTATATTAACTCATATACAGTATGTTTAAAAAAAAAACTAAAACAGAAGTGCACCGGAGTGTATATTTTAATCAAATAAAATTTATTTGAAAATGGAACTATATTTGAAATAAAAATGAAATTGATTGACACGAAGTATCCAGGGCTGTATAAAGTAAACACTAGAACTGAAAATTCTAGATAAAAATATTTTATTCATAAATAAATATAATTTGAAACTCAACCAGTCAGTTATTTGAACTTTTACCTATTTCGAATTAATTCTACGTAATTGAAACTTTGTTTTACCAAACCACGCTTAAAGCATGCCATACACGGTCGACTACAAGCGGCTTTGGGCAATCTGCAGTTGACATCGTACTATACACGGATCACAATTTACAATCTTCACGAAAATACGCTGACCGTATATGCTGGAAGCGGTCCGTGTACAGCGTTCTTGATAAAAAATAACCTGATACAGTTGAACTTTGACTTTTGCTACAAATGTCGAATGTATTGTCATTTCCAACTTTTGCATTCAACTTTCTTCGCTTAAGCTCTTATTTTAATGAGTTTGTATGAATACTCTTTTATATTTAGCTCATCGAGGCAGAAAGAGATAGCTAAAAATATCTCAATTTCACTCATCTAAGTATTACTATTATTACTTCTTAATATACACATAAACTAACCGTCGCGCGCGACACCAACCGCGCGAAATTAAAAAAAAACTTAATTAGTAGCCTACGTGTTCTTTGCCAAATTTTAAGGAGATCCATCAAAACTTAAATACATTCGCGTTTATAATATTAGTTAGAAATAAATGCAAACTAAGACAAAATAATGTATGAAATCGAGCGCTCTCGTTTGGAAGAATAGAAAATAAAGAAATATTTCTAAGTAGTCAAATTTTACCTTTAAAATGGACCTAAGAAAAAAATTACTAAAAGGAGTTACTGTACATTTGTACAGCACATCTGTGCTTAGAAAATATCAAAGCAACAATTTTATTACTAATTGTGACAAATCACTCAGCGCCATCTAGTAACTGAGGATAGTTTTAAGGATCTAATAAAATAAGAACACTGAAACTATTGTGGGTTTCTGAGATCAAATTAAAACATAGTATGACTGTAATCTTGGACAAAACAGAGATAACATGTTTTAAACGAGGATTTTGACTCAGCAACCTACTTTTAAAGAAATATACTGGGACTAGAATTTATTTTAATTAATATTAATTTTGTTTTAATCGTAAACCTTTATTATAAACCTAGACGCAGTATTTCATTGTTATCCTTGGCCAAAGGTTTTTAACGTTAATGAAATGGTACGTGATAGGAATATTTAAAAAGTAAAAAGTTACGCCTCCATAAAATCTATGTTCAGCTGTTTATTCAAAGTAGACTAATTTCAAATAAAATAACTAAATTAATTTGTGATCACAAGAATCCGACGTTATCTTACGGTGAAGGAAAACATCGTGATGAAATCTGCACATATCTGAGAAAATTCAAACCGCACTGAACCAGCGTGGTTGACTGTGGTTTAGTCACACCCAGCTTTGGGTTCGCTCCAAACCCCTCAGTGGGGGATACAGAGCTGATTTTTTAATAAAAAAAGGGTAAACAAGCAAGGTCCACTTGAATCCCCAAAATAGCAAAGTAATCGTAGACTCATAGTCATCTGCATTTTCATATGCGTTACCTTTAATTGACAGAGTAAAAGACACACAGAAAGGACATTTACGGAAAGGAAATTCTTAAAAAAAAACTTATCAACTACGAATGAAAACTGCATACTAGTCAAATAGTGAAGAAACGATTAACCAAAAGTCGCAATACGATAATCATTTCTTCTACTGAGTTTTTAATAGTGTCGAATCTCTCATTACTTCCTGAATCGCTTTCAAATCGATTTATGAATTGATCCACAATATAATACTTTAATATAAATATAATTAGCTTAAAATATACGTAATAAAGAACACTAAATGCTTTCCAAACTGGCTTCCAATCCTCCCGCATGATGGCAAGTCGGGGGACGCACTAGGGATGTGCGGGGGCGGGGGTGGTTGTCACAATGGGCCGCTGCTCCGGACGCCTCTAATTGGTACAGCCCTAGGCATTCCCGACTCACCGGATGCGCATTTTTCTAGATTCCCGCGAACCACGGAGACGTCGTTAGGTCTACAACTTTTAATGATCCATAATACTTTAAAATATAAAATTTAAGTAAGAATAAATTAGTATATTTCTTAGAAATGAAAACTTCTAAGCATGACAATTGAGTAGGGTGATTTATAAAAGCTATTCATCTGTCGAAATTCAAATAAATTTAAGTATGAAGTGAGTTTTGGACTTAAGATAAAATAGACAAGTCGATTTTTTTTTAAATAATACATTGAAGAAGCAACGTATTGTTTGTAGCCATTTAAAAAAAGCCACAAGATCTACATAAGTAACTATAACGATCTTATTAAATATCGAGACATAGACATATTTATATAGTCGACGTCTCTATTCATGAAACGTTGCATATGGACGTGAGTTTCTTTGTCCAAAACATTATATTTTTTGTCTCTTTCATTTATTTGAAAACAACAGGGACAACAGTATTTATTATATCTCTAAATAAATATTACAACTACTCCACTGCATCTCTGTTCGCTAAAAGTTGAGAGGCGTATGTTTTTCTTTAAAATGGAGAAAAAAAACGTAAAATAATATCTTAATAACGAAAATATATGCATATAAGTAGGTATGTCCGTATGTAATTTGATTTAATACGAGTATCATGTTTTTTTTAATTTTCAACAACCAAGGGTTGTTTTCATGACAATGCATTTTCTCTATTGAAATCATGTTATTTCGTAGCCGAGACATAAAGAATAGCAAATTATATTATTAGCTTTCTAATATTGAAAGCAAATGTAACAAATACAGATATTTATAAATATACTAGCTGTCGCCCACGATTCCATCTGTGCGGGATTATAAAATAAATAGTAGCAGATTCTCAGACCTTCTGAATATACATGTAAACCTTTAAGAAATTGGTCAAGTCGTTCCGTAGGATTATAGTAATTAACGATATAACACGAGAATTTTATTTATAAGTAGACTAGCTGTTTTGAAAAAAAAGAAACTTAATAAGTAGCTTATGTGTTCTTCCATACTATGTTCTACATCTATGCCAAATTTCAGCGAGATTGATTGAGCCGTTCTGGTGATACCTTCAAACAAACATCTAAACTTTCGCATTTTAAAATATTATTATATTATAGTAAGATATTATCTAGGGGATATTGAATCAACGATTTATTAACAAAAGAGTTTAATTACATTTTATAAAATTGAATATTGTATACAAATTGCCGATGGGCAATTTAACGCATCTTTTGCGGTCTACACATTAAGTGCATTCACAGGTTCATATCCGTTGCAAATTGGAAACAGCGCTATGACCAGCGGCGATACAATTTAGCGATAAATTCACTCTGGTTAAATATATCTTACTAATATTATCAATGCGAGTGTTTGGATGAATGTTTGTTAGAAGGTATCTCCATAATGCATGGATGTTGCTGTTTGGCACACATGTAGAACATAGTCTGGAAGAACACATAGGTCACGGATTCGACGGAGTCGCGGTGACAGCTAGTTATTGAATAATGTTGATATTAACAGTTACTTATCGTGATGCAACCGGCACATATCTGTGAAGAAATTCAAAAGATATGTGAAGTCAACACGTACTGGGCCAGTGGACTAAGGTCTAGTCATCCCTAACAGTAGGCTCCAAGCCTCTTAGTAATAACATATATGAGTTGACGACGCAATCTTACTAATATTATAAATGCAAATGTTTAGATGGATGGATGAAGGGATGTTTGTTTGAAGGCATCTCCAGAACATAAAGGCCACGAACTAACGTTTTTTTAATTCTTCGACATCTAGTAAATTAATATATTTTATCTTATAATATAAATATTAGAAACCCAACACCTTTTATTAAAAAAAAAAACAAATGTGTGTAAACTTGAATTTATTAAACGAAAAGCACAAAAATTTTAATACTTTTTGTGTGATAACCAAAATATTATCACTTGAAAGCGTCTGTTGAATTCGTAATTAAAATATTAATGTAAATACAGAGTGAGTGTTCAGAGTGACCGCATGCTCAGGTGCGCTTTGTCTGCATAACTTGCGGTTCAAATCTCAAAGAGTTACCATTGCTTCCGTTTTATGCTAATTAATTTCACGTTGTGTTTTACTTAGTTTAGAAACGGCAAGAAAAGTAAATAATGTAATTAATAAAAATTGGAATATGTACTTTTGTAATTCCAATCGCGAACTTTTATGTTTATAAGCGTCAATAGCCTAATGGTTAAGGGTACGGATTTCCGAACACGAGGTCGGGGATTCGAATCCCGTCATTCGACTACTATCGTAAACCATATCCTAGCACAAGCCTAGAGCTTAGTTGGAATGCTAAAAGAAATGTTAGTAAATTTTAAAAAAAATCTGTTAATACTTAAAAAAAATCTAGCAAACACCGGCGACTCCATACGCGCGGAATTAAAAAAATGATAATTTTTAGCCTATCTGCTCTTTTAGACTATGTTCTATATGTATGCCATTTTTCATCTAGATCCTTTAAATAATCATTCATCTATCCATCTAAACATTCGCATTTATAATATTAGTAAGATTTTTAACAAATTTTACAGCGAATTAATAAACACAGGCCCTAAGTAGGCGAGGATGATATTCCCAAATATATAAAACTACATTTATATTATTCTCAATAACATATATTTCCAATACATCTTTAGAGATAATACCAAAAAAATCTTCATACAAAGTCCGTTCTTTTTAACTTGATATTTTTAATGGCAAATGTACACGAGTGTTTGTACTCGTGAAATTCACAAAAATATACAACTCGTTTTTTTTTGTGAATGAGAACATTTCAGCAACGGTAGGCACGCTAGAGTGCTTCAAATGATGCTAGTGATGTTCGAACATTATATCGATATATCACACTTCATAAAGTGTATGCTTATTAATAAAATAATTATTAACTTTGATAATAACAAAATGGCTTTAGGGTAAAGCGCTGTTGGATGATAGCTCAAGGTGCCACAGATCTGCAAATTACAGTCTACCAACCCTTTTTTTTATTTCAGAGAGAAATGTTTTATGCATACTCCGCGCCCCGGGGGGGACGCGGTAGTTATGTGGGATTCTCCTCCATAGCGGAGGCATACCCACTAAACCCCTCTGTTCCTTCAACGCATCGGAACGGGGCACGCTTTCGCTCTCGTCCACAGTCTACCAACCCTGTTAATACCACTACCACTAAAACCTACACTAACAAAATGCGTAAACGTCTGTAACTCTGAAGCTCTATGGCAAGCATATGTGGAAAAAGTGACAATGTCAAAGAAAAAGATTGAAATGGAAAATTAAATATTTCTCATAGGCAGCGGATTTGCGGCTAACGGTATGTCGCTTGTTCGTTTGCCATCGTTTGACATAAATCTCTTGTTATAACTTCCCTTATCGGCTTGTATTTAAAACCTTACTTTCAAATATTATATAATCTTACTCAGAAACCATAAAATGAAATAATCTTAAGACAATTAATATTTCATTATTATCGATAAGTAATTTCACATCACTAATCCTCAGATGAAGTCCGCCTATTTGTAGATTTTTCACTAGAAATTTTAGTATATCGGAGTGCGTTTCAATATGTTTTTAATTTTAACATCTACGTGCATTGTGCTGTCCTAATAGCCAGCTCGTAGCGCTGCGCGATTGGGAAAAAAAAACATCTATAGAAAAAAAATCTCTTACATTGAGATGTATCTACGTCATTACTTATATTTTTTGCATTAAACTGTATTTTTTACGAGTACAATAAAAAAAATTATCTTACTTCTTACTTATGTTATAAATGAGAATGTTTAGATGGATGTTTATTTGAAGGTATCTCCAGAACGGCTGAACAGATCTTGATGAAATTTGGCATACGTATAGAACATAGTCTGGAAAGAACACGGCAGCTATTGAATTGTTTTGTCTGATTGTTACATGACCGTCACTCATTAACCTTCGCAGCAATTAGGCGATTTATAAAGGTATTTGTAAGACAGAATTGAGTAAGAAAGGTCGTACAGAATTACACTAATACACTCCTGGAAATCAGGGAAAAAGAAACCGAGGTCGCGAGTGTTACTCACAAGCAATCTCTAGACAACGTCCGCGTTGAATAAAGAAAAAACTTAATAAGCATCCTGTGTGTTCTTCCACAATCTGTTTTAGATCCATGGCAAAATTCATCGAGACCCATTGATCCGTTTTGGAGATACCTTCGAAAAAACATCCATCCATCCAAACATTCGCATTTATTATCAAGACGTATCCGGGAAGCTGAAGCATCGAAAACTAGCCTTTTAACATGTGATAAGAACAACAAATAAACCATCACTATCATTGTAGTAATGCTTAATTGCTAAATTCTAGATATAAAACCGCAATATTACCAATTAACCCCACAATTTAAATATACTCTACCTGTACAAAGTAAATTATTTTATAATATAATATTCTAGTAACATTGTAGGTGTGCAGGGGGTGTGAGCGGGGCGGGGGGTGCGGTCACTCCGCTCCAAAGGAGCGACTCACTCACGGAGTATTAACGCAACACCTGAGCCACGTCAGTCACACTATAGAGGTAACTTTAGTTTAACCAACTGTTTTTAGTTGAACTCCACTGTGGAATTCCACTATCGAAAAACTTGTATGTTACAATTTTTTTTCTAAGAGTAACTTACTTTATATTTCTATGTTATCTACATTAACTGTAGACTTGACAATTTGTTTCTAAATAAGTAACAAGAACAAACGAAGTCGAAATTAGGTACTTCTCGTACTGTTGGAAATTGTTGTTTCTAGAAAAGAAAATTACTCCAACTCGCACTAGTTGTAAAAGTCTACTAACTAACAATTATTATAATTCTAAATCGAATAATAATTAAGTTATTAGTCGATTGTTAATTACCAATTAAACTGAGTTTAAGCAAATGGTGATCACGGCCATTGAAATGACGGTGTCCCGGGCAAGATGGAAAAAGTTTAGCAAAGTTGTTCACCACAATATTTATTTAGGTCATTAATTAACTAAATAAACAAATGCCGCCTCAGCTAATGGATGTACTGGAACAGAACTGAACAGAATAGCACAGAAGGAACGATGGTAACAGGATTCTATCAGAGAAGACAAGTTTCGTCGTCGTTGAATCGATTTTCTAAATGTAATTTTGTATTGTAAATGAAGTAGGGGACATTACACTTTCAAAATGGATCCGGAGGATATTTTTTGCGTCATTTTGATGTTCCGGATAAGGTATATGTAGGTTAGAAATCTATTTAAAAAAAAAAAGGTTTGGTAATGAAAAGCAATAGATTCTTTTTCCAATGCAAATGACCTATTCTTAATATCATAGGTAAAACGATAAAGTTACCATGTCTGTCTACCTCATTACTGTCTACGTGTGTTAGGATGTGTATTGTATGAATGTGTGCGTGTGTGTGTGTGTGTAGGTGTCGTGTGCGCGCATACCGCGCGTGGCAAATCAGGCAGCAGGTGACCGTAAAAATTGCCATTCTATTTAAAAACCGTCCGCTGACTTGCCCGCTTATGACTTTTTATAATTTAATAGTAATTATATAATGAAACTGTTAATTATTTAGTTGATATCATTAGAACTTAGGTAGGCAGAGTTTATAGATTTTTAGTACAGTCTTAGCAATGCTTTTTCGCCTCGTCAAAACCGCAAAATAATTAATTATCATGCCATTAAGATATAGGATAAATATATTTTATTTCATATTCTTATTATATCTTAAAATATATTTGGAAAACATTTTATTCTATTTTATTATAATTGAGTTGAAAAAAGATTCAGCCATATTGAATAATCAACAGCTAAAAACGTTTCTCAGAAGTGCTTAAGAAAAATTTGATATTCTTTTTTACGATACGATTGATTGATTTACAATTTGTAAGCGATACCCATCCTTCTATTAAGGCAGGGAATAGTCACCTTTTTTGGGCCGATCGAGCGCCATCTATGATCTAAAAAATTTTACTTGTAGCGTTATATTTAATTGTTTAATTTTATTGAAGTCTTAATACTCTAAAATATAAATTATAAAAACATTTCAACACTAGATATATATAGCTAATGTTAAATTTATTACTTTTTCTACGAATTTTATTTCTCAGGTGAACGCCATCTAGTGTCGAGTAGCATTGGTAGAAAACTTACAAGTATGGAAAAAATATTCAGAATTATAATCGTAATATTATTATACTTGGTTACAGTTTCAGTAAAAAATACAACAAAAACAATCAATTTATTTGTAGATGTACAAGAAAGATAAAATGAAAAAAATTAATGTCTTCACAGTCCAATAGATGGCGCTAAAAATTAGAAATTGAACGATTTTTTAAAATATGCACAAATCAATTATACACATGATTTATGACCAACAAATTGATAAAAAAAAAATATCTTAATCAAAAAAAAGAATGAAATTGGATATTTCTTTTAATACATATTTTAGATACGTTTATATAAAGATGGTTAAGTAATTACAAAAACAAATTGTAGCTATTTTTGTTGTATATATTTATATTGGTCGGTGGTTCTGTAGCTATATTAATTATTTAAACAAACATATAATAAAATTCCAACATAGGCAAATAATCTATGCAATATTTTATTATTCGAAGTAAATTATTCCTGGCAGTTGTTTGCTTGAATAAAGAAAACAATCAGCATATTTCTTCAGTTTGCTATCGGAACTTTAATATCAGTTGAAATATATAAAAGATTGAGGTATAAAAGAATTGATATAGAGGGCGCTAGTAGACAGTAGGAATGGACTGCAACGTAGACATTCTGTTGTGGGGAGATCAAATGTGCATTTTCAATAATGCCCGGATCATGAGCTGTATTAGTAGATATGTTGCTGTAATGTTCGAAATTGGTTATTTTAAGAAATTTCTCAAAAACTTTTTAAGTTTAAGTTGTACGAATTGGTTTTTATACTTCATATTAGTATTTTATAGATTAATTATAAACTTTCTTTTTTAAAAGTCAGTTTTTTTTTAATTAATTACCTATAGTTATTTGGCAATTTAACGTCACATAAATTAATAATGTGAATATTTTTTTTAATTTAAATTATGCGACTATGGGATAAAGACATAGAACTTTTAATACATGTAATTATGTGTCCTTGGTTTTAAATTAGTCAAAATAATAGTTACTTAAGTAAAACATATAACTAGAAATAATAACTTTCCATATAAACAGACATACAATGTGTATCTACGTATATGTCTACTTCCTCGCCGCTAAGTCGCTTAGAAAAAAAACTCTTTTTATTTACTTCAGTGGCCGCAACAAAAGTGGACTTTTCAAACTTTGTCTGAACAGAGTTTTGACTGCGACAGTGTTAGTCTCTTACAAATCCAGACTTATTGCGGACTGACTGGCCGGGTGCGAATCGTTCGCGAACGGCTGTAGAGATATCACATAGAGCTGTACCACATGATTTTTTACAAATCGGACACTAAGTACCTTAAAATACGTTTTCCACAAAGATCGACTTTTAATTCTGGTACATTGGTTAGAGATTGTAGCAGCTTAGTGGAAACGAGGCTTAAATTTTTAAATTATTCACGGATTCTAAAATGCTTTCCTGTTATTTATCTTACGGGGTCATTATCTTCGGTAAATACAAGTAAAGTAGACAAATATTAGTAGTTCTTGAAACTATTAATTATAACGGTACTTAAAGTCAATAT
>NW_013532703.1:704450-713303 GCF_000836235.2 Papilio xuthus | reverse complement strand
AACACTAAGTTTTTTTATGACTGGGCCCATATTTTTATACAAAAAAGTTTGGCTAAATCCCTTATTTAAACTTCTTGACCTTGACACTAAATTTGACTCCAACTTCCAGTTCAAATGCACATATTTATGCAAATTAGGTTCAAAAAACCTGTTTTATAAGATTTTAAAGATAAAACGAAAATATATCGAGCGGACCAATCACAAAACTTATTCTAAACTTATAAACAGCCGAAACATTATTTATATGTCCGAAAAAATAAACAAAGTAGCTGCGGGACAAAAATAACGATATCGGAGTGATACTTACAAATATCAAATTTATACATCGAATTCGAAAAAGTATAATATTTTTTTATGTTTTCCCAAATTATATTTAGTATCATACTTCCAATCAATCTACAGAATTGAACTGTAAATAGTATTAACTAGCTGTCACCCGCGACTCCGTCCGCGCGAACAAAAAACTTAATTAGTAGCCTATGTCTTCTTCCAGACTATGTTCTACATCTATGTTAAATTTCAGCGAGATCCGTACAGCCGTTCTGGAGATACCTTATAGCAAATAAACATCCATCCATTTAAACATATGCATTTATAATATTAGTAAAATTAAAAAAAGGTTCTATAAAATATTCTAATAACTGGAAAAATAACAATATTGACCATTTTATAAGTTTGTTTGTCGACTCGGCGAACACGCGGACCAAAGACCGGAGACCGGTGACCAGTTGTATATCCCAAAGCTATAAAAAGCTTTTTAACTTACATAATCAAATCACATCCAACGCTGCGACAAGCAACGACGCACGTACGTACTTTTTATATATTTAAATTATTTTAATAAACTTATTTCTTTTTAATTATAAGAAGTGTTTTATCTTTTTAATGTAAACTTTTATCTTTTTACGAGTCATTAAATTAAATTATAAAATGAATAATAATTTTATTAGAAAATAAAACAGAGATTTTTAAAATTTTATAAGAAGGTTTGTTTTTATTTTAAAGCTATATTTATAAATAGTGATTAACCGAACCGTTTTGCTTGTTAATAAATCTAAAAGTTAAATCACAGTTTTATTAGTAAAAAGTTTTTTTATCAATATTATAAAAAATAAAATAAACTATCCAAATTATAAAAATCATGTATATAAAATTGTATGACTAAAAATGCGTCTCACGTAATTTGTGCAAGCCACTGACATACGTATGTAAAAATGTTTGTGTGAATTTTGTTATCCTCCTATTTTATATATATGTTGGCTTGTGTTAATAAATAAATAAATTATAAGCGTAAAATGTAAATAAAAACCTTTCTGTTTTAAATTTAATGAAACAATAGTTTTTGATAACAAAACATTGGTTGTAGGTTTTGAAATTTAAGGTTAGGTTGAAACAAATTCGAAGGCAAATTTGTGCGTACATACAAAAAAAAACCAAAAGATTTCCTTTTTTATATAAACTTCTCGGATGAATCAAACATGTGCTTTTATTTAAAATATTAACATAATAATTATGCCGAAATATTACTGTTCCTAAAAGGGCCTACGGTATCTTTGGCCTCAAAACTTGATCGAGTTTTCTTTTTTTTTATTTCGAGTAAAAGGTGCATGCACTTTTATGTTTGCCATTCGGTGACACGCTTCATGTCAATATAAATATTTTTTTTTGTTTGATTTAATGTTTAACTAAAATATTTTAATTTAATTTGTTGATTTGTTTTAAAAGTATTGTGTTTTTTTTAATATATCCTTATTTTTTTTTTCTAAAACAACATTTAATGCCTTGAGATAAAATCTGAATAAATTTTATTCATTTGTTTTATGACGATGTTATGTTTTTTTTTAATTTTAAATATATTTTTTAAATGTGTTACAATTTTGTCGTATAATTTAATTTTCATTATTAATTTTAAAACATTGTACAAATTTAAGCACAATTCAATTGGCAGTGGGTTTTTTGAACGTAATATGTTGGTGAATGCATCGGAAACTTTCATCTTACAGTTTATCGGCTAACGGTACATCAAGTTTAACTGCTGTTTATTTGCATCGTAGTTTACCGTTAGATGTTTTGACATCGACATTCAATGGGCCATACGTTCGAATCCCTATTTATTAATAACAGTTGCCTGCAACTTAGTGCGCACAGAATTAAAAAAAACTAGTAACCCCTGTCATCCGGGGATAGTGTAGCTTCCAAACAGTGAAGGAATTTTTCATATCGGTTCAATACTTTCGGCGCCTGTTTAGTACAAACAAATAAACAATCAAATCTTTCCACTTTATAATATATTAGTATAAAATTTTAGGAAGAAAATCCGACACTGTGCCGGTGTACTGGCGCAACACTAATCTTACTAAAATGTCAACGTTTATGTCACCTCACTAATCAATCTGATACTTGACTGTAACGAAAGCGCGACATTCGTGCCAAAGAATTCCAACTTATAATGTCTAAAAAAACGTACCGAAAATTACCAATGCCGTATATTTACGGTACAATGTTTAAATAAGCATTTATAATAATTTACATTTATACTTAAAACGAAAATTTTGTTTCTTTTTTTAAAGAAATTGATACTGAAAACACTTTCAGTATTAAACTACACAGTTTAATACTAAATTAATCTGTTACATAAAGTTAAAGGATTAAATTGAAACATATTCGAATTTGGAATATGGACGATGAAAAGCAATTGCCTTACCAAATTCCAATCATCTTAACACGTAATTGGTGATTTGTAACCGGCCAACATCTCTGTATTACAGTTAACTGTGCCTACGGTTATCTTATTACTAAAATCATACACGTCGTTAACGTTAACGGTTAATCGTAACCAGTTGTTTTTTTTTATAACGGAACAAGAAACGTCTCGAAAGAGTTGATATATTAATGGTGCTATTTTATATTATCGGAGTAATGTTGCATGTGTTTTAACCTTAAAATATAACCTTTAAATTCCATTGGTTAGACACTTGGTGCTCGTTGGTTAATAGATTTTTAGAGATGTTGTTAACTTTGCTTATTCTTAAATTTATAATATAAACTATGTTCTATATATATGCCAAATTTCATCGAGATCTGTTGAGCCGTTATGAAGATACTTTTTAACAAACATCCATCCATCTAAAAAATTCAAAATACTTATAAATCAATCGATTTTATGATAGCGAATATCTTATCGTTATACTTTTGGTTGCAGGTAAAATTCAAGAGATGGCGCTGCATAAGGTGTTGCTATTACTAGCCGCGGCGCAATGTACATTCGCTACAAATCTTTATAGATGTAAGTGGAATCTTTTTAATTTTGATCTATTTATAGTATATAAGAAAAGTGCCATCTATTGGCGAGTCAGTTCACTACTTGCAAAAAAATTCTTGTGATTGTACAAAAAAATGAAATTTACTACATTTTATGATTATTGTGAATTCTAGCTGCCAGGCAGGCACCGGGCAGTATATTCACAGTAGGCAACGGTGAACAATGCTTGGGATCTGACAGGAGCACGGGTGGCGTTTGTCTTTCAAGAAATCAGTGTAATACCCAAGGAGGAAAGGCTATTGGATTTTGTGGAGTATTTGCGACGTGCTGTTCTCGTAAGTTTTTTTAAAACCTTACTCTAATGTGTAAAAGTTATTTTGTTATAATTACATTTTATCTCACAAGATGGCGCTTTTTACAGTAAACGCCTGCGATGTAAGAACGAACACGAAAGTTGCTATTTTCATCAACCCTCCATTGAGTAAAGAGTCTTCCGGCTTAGAATGTTCATACAATGTGGAGATCAACAATAATAATGTCTGTCAGATGAGAATCGACTTTGAAACATTTAACCTTGCACCGCCAACAACTGTAAGTTTTACCATAAGATTTGGTTTAAAGTTTGGTTACTAGAGGGCGCTGTAACAAAGTTAAATTCCAGGTGGAGGCAGTAGAGAATGTGACGCAGCGTCCAGGCTTCACCTGCAGGAATGACATCTTCCAAGTCACCAACTTGCAGGCTAATTCTGACAGCATGCCCTCTCTGTGCGGTGACAATAGCGGACAACATTGTAAGTAATTACGAAATAACTTTTACCCGCGACTTCGTCCGCGCAGAACTAAAAAATAGCAAGTAGCATATGTGTTCTTCCAGACTATGTTCTACATCTGTGCCAAATTTCATCGAGATCCGTTCAGTCTTTCTAGAGATAGCTTCAAACATCCATCCATCCATCTAAACTGACGCATTTTAATATTAGTAAGATAACTGCATTCTGAGTCATTTGATCGTTACATAAACGTTCAGTTCGTTCAGTGTGGATTAATTATTGTTGTGTAAATTTATTGAAAATTAGCCTATTCATTTTTTATTTATTGTCTGCAGTATACGTGCGAGTAAACGCCTCAACCAACAGTCGGTCCATTCGCCTCAATTTTAAGATCGCGGACCGCAACACGCAGCCTCACCTACCGCAGGCTACCTGGAAGATCAAGGTCACACAACTCGAGTGCTTCAACACCCTTGGGTAAGTATTGATTCACAGCCGAACCTAATAACCGATCTTTTAAGTCAATGACCCCTAGAGCATTCGTTGCCGATGGGAGATTCGCAACTTAAATAAAAAATAAAGTTCATTGAATTCAAGTTTTTAAAAGTGTTGTACAAAAAAAGTTTGAGAATCTATACTTATCGATCATATAATTCAATGTTTAGCTTCTAAAATACAGATAACCTAGTTAAGGATACTTTTATTAAATAGTTTGAAACTACAATTTAATCTTTTTAATATTGCAGCAAGTTCCGCGACGGTATCCTGGAAGCCATCACCTCCTCGTTGCCCTCCACCCCGCTGTCTTCCTCTGCTGACAGGGATGAGTACCTCATAGGTGATTACATTAATTATAATTAATATTATTGCCAATATAAATAAAGTTGCCAAATTATTATTTTTATGGATTTCTAGTTCATAATAAGGTACATAGTTGAGTACACTTTATTATTAATTTAACGCGTTATCTATCCTAGCGCCCCCCGGCTGTCTGCAGTACTTCCCGGACAGGTCCGGAGTGATAGAATCTTTCAATTACAACCGCGGGGACGGACCATACATCGCCAATCTAGCGTATGCCACCTGTTTTAAGAGGACACCAGATGTTTGCGGCGTTAAGTAAGTTTAGTAAAGGAGAGTAGTTCCGGACAATAATGAATAATCTTTTTTTTAAATCACGAGTTGTATTTCTTTGGATATTTGGGACAGGCAAGTCAAAAAGGCAATTGTGTGACTAATTTTATAACACAGAGATAACAGAAAAAAATAAAAATGTTGCTATATTTCTCGCTTTTCAAAGATTAGCCGAAAGCTGGATGTAAATACAAACTTAGTATACATCATCAGCTCACTATACGACCCATCGTGGGGCTCGGAGCCTGCCCTATGTTACGGGTGACTAGGCCATCAACCACGCTGGCCAAGTGCGGGTTGGTACAAACTTTGTATACAGATTCTAAATGTTAATCATTTCATCATTTGACCTGCAGACTGACAGCTGCAAACTTCGAACTGGCGTACCGCGATGAGCAGAATATGCAAGTGGATACAGATTGCCAGGTGAACCCTGTGACCCAGGGAGTGCCGCAGTCTGAGGACTACCTCTTCATACCAGAGGCGGAGACCGTCGAGGGGCTCAGGGGGTCTAAATTCTGCGGTACTAGTGCACAGAACCAGATTATTGCTTGTGAGTATTAGAGATTTAGGTTACAGGTTTAATTGTACCTAAGCTAAGACGATGACACACATGATACAAAAATCTAGCATTTGATGTTAAGTACGATTGCTCGTTTGCCACCTTATGATTAAAAAAAAACATCTATTGACACTTTAAGCCCTTTGGGTTTTTTGCGAGTTTACTTTGATATATAAAAAAATGTGGCATTGAACGTGTTAATTCCTAAATACTTCACGTTATAAATTAAATACTGACAGTCATTTGTTTTATAGAATATAATACAGATAGGAGTCGATAAATTTGTCAAAGACTGAATAATAAAATCCAATACAGACTCCATAATTATTTTATGTACTAAAACTATGTTTTATAAAGAACTAAAAAACTACTTTTCCCTTCCAGCCGCTCCCCCAGGGCCGGTATATCTGCACTTCCACAGTGACAACCTGGTGACTGACGGAGTGCCGGAGTCCGGCTATAGGTTCAACTACAATGTACTCAATAACTGTTACCTCAAGAAATAAAGGCATAAGTCAAACTAAATTATGACAGCACACTAACGCCCCCCTGTCAACAATGTCAAAAGATCCTCTTTGTTCTAAACTGTAGTGTCATTTTCTATGTCTAAGTAGGTTATATATATATATATATATATTCTGATAGACCAACCGCGATAGCAGCGCCCCTCACAGGTTCAGATATCTTTGACTGTAATTGGGTAATATGTCATGTCATAAATGACAGTCACAAATCTGCTCTCCAATTGTTTGTCTTTTCATATTCTTGATGATTGTTTTAATAAGTTAGGCCTTAATAATAGTCAAACATCATAATTGTGTTTAATTTTATAATAGTTTGTATTAAGGGCATTATTTATTGCTGCTGTTGCTATTATTATTAAAAATATAATACGGTAGTTTTTGGTAGAAATTACAGATCAAATGACAGCATGACATATTTAAAATATTGACTGAATATAATTAATTCTGTAATAGTTAAATTATTGCTTAGTTGTTAAGTTCAAAGTCCAATCTTGCATTTATATTTATAATTGTACTTATTGAATAAAGTAAGAAAATAAAGCTTGAAAAAACTATTTTGATGTTTTATTTTTTAATTCTTACTAATATTATAAATACGAATGTTTATGTGGATGGATGGATGTATGAACGTATCTCTAGAACGGGTGCACCTCGAAATAATTTGGCGTAGGTGTAGAACATAGGTTTTTTTTAATACCAAGCGGACGGAGTCGCGGGTGGCATGCTAGTTGTTTTTAATTCCTTCAAGTGGAGTAAATAAAAGATTATTTGTAGTATATAATATTTTATTTCTACAACAATATAAAAATATGACCATAGATATAAAACCTATAGACAGAGTATGTCATTTTGTATTGTAAATGACAACACTAATTTGCCCCCAAAAAAGCCCCCGGAGGGTTTCGCCTCATTTTTATGCTCCGGAATATGTATCTTTAGGTTATATATCTATGAACGACACAAGAATAAATTCCTAATAAATATCGGTTAAAATGTACAAAATAAATGCAGTTCGTGTTGTCCTAACCATGACTTTTATTCCTTAATATTAAGAGTTTTTTTTTAAATAGTTACCCTCTTGGATATTTGTTAGCTATTCATCATTCTTGTCGAGAAATTCTGACATAAATTACTGAGACCCTACTTTAACATAAAAAATCTTAAGGTAGGGTCTCACTAATTTCGACTGTCGTAATACATATAAAAATTTATCTCTATTTTTCAAAGAGTTTTGACATATTTTTGTAAAAAAAAAATTCGGCAGTGGAAACGCACCTTTACATTTTTATATGGAAAGCAAATATATCGAAGCAAAGTTGCTTTAAAGAAAAGTGCCATTGTAAGCACAAAATATTTATAATTACAATATTTACTTATTATAAAAAAATTATCTTCAGTCTATAAATACATTTTTTAATAATCACTTTAAGTGCTCTTCGTTATTTCGATTTTTTTTATTCGTTAATAAAACACTATTCTATTTTATTTACATTTTAACAACTATTATAACTATATTTATTATGTTTTTTTTTAATTCATGATATATTTTAGCTAATTATGTATTTCGTGGTTATAGCTTTCGTTTTTTTATGAAAAAAAAAAACATAATTTTTTTTTTCAAAGCTTTTTTACTTAATTTGAAGATTTGAACAATTTACAAAAAAAAAAATAGATTAAAAAATCTATATAAGTTTCAGCAATAAAAAACATTTTATATAATAATTTTACTCGACACAATTTTAGTAAAAAAAAATCTAAAATAAATCTCAATTATGCTATCAAACTGTTTGATTGGGATTTTTTTTTCATAATCATTTTTGTATCTAAAAACTATGGGATTTCACATTTACAAAAAATGTCGTCTTTCTAATATTTTTGCAAAAAGTTACTTAACAAAAAAAATCAGTGTCAATCCACATTACGAGTGACATGACATGACATAAAAATGACTATGTCCTATAAAAAGGCGGACCCCTACTGACCGTGTAGGTGGAGAGCGGGATTCCCTTACTGCCGTATATAGGTTCAGGATTGTTTTCATACTCTACATCGTAGTATATACCGTTTTGATTCTGAAAAAAAATATATTTTTTTAATTTTTCACGTCGTGTGAACTTGCAGACCTTTTTTTTTACAAAAAAAGACACATAGCTAACTAAAAAAAATTTTCAAAAAAATTTTGAAGTTTTTTCTTAAAAAAAGCAACCACTAAAACCACTTTATGGTTCTTTTTGACTAATAAGATTTTTTTTAACAGACAAAGTTTAACATACATGCATACTCCTCGCGCGTGACTTTGGTCTCGGCACCAACAAGTCAGTGCGGTCCTGTACGTGACTTGAAGCTTCCGAACTTGTTGACTCCGCCATGTGATTTGTGTAACCTGTCGATCAGTAGAGGCATTAGGGTAGGGCCAGGGCTGGATAACCGCCCAGGGCGATGGGCATAAGAGGGCGTCGCCATAGGGGCGTAAAGGGGCGCCTGCGGTGCCAACTATAATAATCTTTGTAAGACTTGACCCGATACAAAAAAAAAACGAATTCATATGACCGTTAAGTTACCTACCATACATGTTGTGGTGTGAGGCGGTGTTGGGTCGCG
>NW_013532703.1:702624-702810 GCF_000836235.2 Papilio xuthus | reverse complement strand
CTAATATACACCGTATTCTCCTAATATACACTGTATTCTACTAATATATATTGTATTCTCCTAATATACACTGTATTCTACTAATATATATTGTATTCTCCTAATATACACTGTATTCTACTAATATACACCGTATTCTCCTAATATACACCGTATTCTCCTAATATACACTGTATTCTACTAATA
>NW_013532703.1:628090-702273 GCF_000836235.2 Papilio xuthus | reverse complement strand
ATATATTGTATTCTCCTAATATACACTGTATTCTACTAATATATATTGTATTCTCCTAATATACACTGTATTCTCCTAATATACACCGTATTCTCCTAATATACACTGTATTCTGCTAATACAATCAAAGTGTTCATACTTTATTCTCTTAAATTTCATACAGACAATTAGACTGAGTTTATTTTTTTATATGTATTTCTCATTAAAGTATTTATTACACAATTATAACACTAAAATGACATACTCATGACATCATAGGATTGTGAATATTATAAAATTACTGTGGTATTCTTATGGTGGTGACGTCACTACTGTCAATTTCAACTTTCGTGACACCTTTATAGCAATTGTTTTACATATTTGTTGTTTTTTTTAAATAGAACGGAAAATACATCGCCATTTTGACAGATTTGTTAGCTAATTCTGAATTACTACTGACCTCTATATATTATAGATAGGTCATTGCTTTAGCTTCGATCCATCTTAAAAGTTACTGGCAGTTATATCTCAATATTAGTTTGAATCTGAACAGCTACAGTACTGTCATGGCGGAAACTGAATAGGCACAAAATACCACGCTTTAAGCCTGTCTATACTAACCTCCAGGACAGAAGTGCGGCGAGTGTGAGAGCTATGACCAGTGCAGCGGCGAGAGATGCACCAACTGCAACTCCTACCACTTCTCCGTCCACCTCGCATGTTGACCCGTAGTACCCAGATGTACAACTACACATATACACCGATATTAGTCACTGGAACTAAATAATTAAAGAAAAACTATGTGAATGGAAGAAAAAAAATATTTTGCCCACTAGATGGCAGCACCATCGAGAGTTTAAGCACTAACTTTTTTATCGCTGTCGCCAGCGAATCTTTCTACGCGAAATTATAAAAAAAAAACTTAATAAGTAGATTGTAAGTTCTTCTAGACTGTTCTAAATCTAGGCCTTTCAGCGAGATCCGTTCTTATAAAAAAATCAATAATAATTAATTATTTCTAAGATTTTTTTTGGAAATAATAAAGAAAAGTTTTTTTTATTTGCTAGAATGAAGTACAAAAACATTGAGAGATGACGCTAGCGCTACCTATAGAGCACTCAGTTTCTCCCCATTAGAACATTTCCTTGATTTCTGATCAAAGCCATCACAATCTTTAACTCTAAGTGAGGTAAGTTATTTAGTGAAAATCGTGAGATTAAGTGTAACTAATGTGAGAACGAAAGTATTTTGCCAGATATATTTTGGTATTTTAGAGTTTTAGTGTATTTTGTTAGGTATGAGAAAATGTATATATAATACCTGCAGTACGGCTGTCCGTTAGCATATCTACAGACACCGCGGTCGCTGCAGTGCGAGGCGGAGCAGGCGCGGCACTCGCGACCAGCGCGACCTGACCCCTCCGCCGCGTCCAGTGTTGTGTCCGGACACTTACATCTGTTGAGTGAATGAATCGTTCAATTAATGAATATAGAGATTAAAATGAATGGTCCAATGATTGAATTCCAACTTGTGGGTGGGTTTCTGAAATCAAAATCTCCGTGTAAAATATATCTCTTTTTTGTCAAATATGACAGTGATGAGATGTTTATATAGAGATTTTGGTCTCAGAAATCAACGGTAAATGACGTACTTGAAGGCGCCCCACGTGTTGGTGCAGGCGGCGAGCTGGTGACAGTCGTTTAGGTCCGATGAAGCGCATTCATCCACATCTGGAAATAATAATACATTAATTATATTATTATATTAAATGCGAAAAAAAACGCATAATTAATAACTACCAGCTACATATATATATATATAAAATTGGAATGTCTGTATGTGGTATTGAATAAAATCGTATTTCAATACATATTTTGTTTTTAGCTTAACTGATAACTAGAACTTAATTTTTTTATAAATCTCTTTGACTGTATGTCTGTCGGCAATGCCGCATCCTGGGTAATCTCCGGAACGGCTGGACCTATGACGGGAAGTTAGCTGATGGATGCAAGAGTATAGGCTAATTTATTGTACGCCGACGAAGTCACGGGCTACTGCCAGAGGAAATTACCTGCAAGCGGCAACACGCTGCCGGCAGGACTGTCCACCCACAGAGCTGAAGCCCCCACATTGTTGGACCGACGTCGGATGACCCCCAGCAAGTGCTTCTGTATATCTGTTGCCACTGCTGAACGGAGCGTCTCCGCTGTTTCTTGCATCTATACAAATTATTTGAGACTATTACAAAAAAAAATAAGCGACAGGTCTTTTCAAATATCTTGGCGGCTCAAAGTCAAATATTTGGCTACACCTAAAATTGTGTTCTGTACCGCGACTAGCGCAATGTTCCGAGCCGCTATGATATTTGAATATTTCTATTACTGTATATACTGGTAATGAAAAAAAAATAAAGTGTGTTGAATTTAATTCAAGATGTTTCTTTTTACTACTCCCGGCATGTTTGGTACTTCGTATGCATTTTCTTTATTACATGCCGGAGAGAGGGGGACGTCAGTCGATGTTAGACCTTTGGACCGGTAGCACGTGTCGGTACGTGAACTAGCCAAATATAACGCAACGAATGCTACAATTACCCTTGCAATTTACCTATACAGGATTAGTCAAATAATCTAAAAACTCGTTACTTTCAATCGTTCAGAAATTTTTTCATATAAACTTGTTAGCCGTTAAATTGATTAACAATTTAATAACGTCTCATGAAAGTTAACTTAAGTTAAGTTAATAATCTTCATCATCATCATCGTCACCAGCTCGCTATACGTCCCCACCGAGGGGCTCGCAGCCTACCCTAAGTTAAAGGTCAATAATAATACTTCTTACTAATATTATAAATGCGAATGTTTAGATGGATGGATGTTTGTTTGAACGGATCTTGATGAAATTTGGCATACATGTAGAACATAGTCTGGAAGAACACATATGCTACATATTAGAATTTTGCACGGACGGCATCGCGGGCGATAGGTAGTTAAATAAAGCTTACCAAAACAGTATAATTAACGAAGACTCCCTGATTGAGTGGATCACCTTGATGGATGGAATTCACGGAACCGCTCACAAAGTCATCAGAGAAAGGTGTCATAGAGAACGCAGAGTCGATCTAAAAAAACACCATTTTTTGTACAACTCAGGAATCTTATTATATCTTACTTATATTATAAATGCGAATGTTTGGATGGATGAAAGTTTGTAAGAAGTTATTTCTAGAACGGCTGGACAAAAATTTTGATAAAATTTGGCACTCATATAGAACAGTGGTCTAGAGTCATATAGTCTAGAACAGTGGTTCCCAAACTAATTTTGTCTACTGCCCACTTTGAGAATAAATTAAAAAACCACTATAACTTCAAATTAAATTAATTAATTATTGTGACCTATATATGTATATTAACGGAGAATTGTAAAGGAAACTTTTACTATAACCCGCAACTTGAGACCTGCAGCGCTCACAAGGGGGCGTTATCGCACACTTTGGGAAAGACTGATCTAGAAGAACACATAGGCTATTAAGTTTGTTTTAATTCCGCGTGGACGGAGTCGAGGGCGACTTCTAGTAGTGCTATAAAACAAATATTTATAGAGGTAAAATTTAAACACATGATTGTGTCATTATGTTGTTATACATGTTTTTGACAATGAAAATCCAAGGAATGTTTTATATCTGTTGAAATAACTTACCGCTCTAACCGCTTCGTAGCTTAATTGCTGATACGGTTCTGAATCTTTGTCTGCTAATTTATTATCCCAGGCCACCTGGAATATAGTCGTATGGAATTTACATCTTACTAATATTATAAATGCGCATATTTGAATGGATGGATGTTATAAGATATCTCCAGAACGACTGAATTGATCTTGCTGAAATCTAGCATATATGTAGAACATAGTCTGGAAGAACATATAGGCTACTTATTAAGTTTTGGTTTAATTACGCACGAACTGCAAAGCGAGCGACGGCTAGTAGTAATTTAAATGGCGCAGATAAAGTATTTGATGTTAGAAAGATTGGGTCTAATATTTAATCTTAAATACTTTTAAATATAAATTACCTTTCTATCATAAAGTCTGTCTACCCTCAAATTGAGTAACAGGGATACAACACGCCGGCAAGGATCTCTGTGTGTGCGCCGAGCGTACCCCGGCCTGCATTGACAACTGGAAATACCTGCGAATTAAATCAAATACAATAAAATCCAAACCACATTAAATCAAGTATTATTAATAAGAGAGAAAGGAAAAATTCATGGTATAATAACCATAGCGTTTTCAAATTTAAAGAAATTTAACCGATTGAATTTATCCGAAGTTTTTACGGTGAAGGAAAACATCGTGATGCAATCTCGACACATCAGCGAAGGAATTCAAAGAATTGAACAAGCCAGTGTTGAATATGGCCTTAGTCACCCCTAACTAAGGGTAGGCTAACCTAACCTAACCCTTCGGTGGGGACTGATGTGACTGATAGTGAGCTGATGAAGAGATTGAAATTTTTCATAATATTGTGATATACATAGAAAACATGAAAAGTAATGTCACTTATCAATATTAAACGCTATGACAGTCTTTATAAGAATCATAATATATTTTTGTCTTACCTGACTCAGTCCTGCACTTCTCGTTCTGAGCCTGATCGCAAGTTGAGTCGTCACCAACAATACACGTGTCTATCCTATTCACGAGCAATATTCAAATGCATTTAATAAGTAGACCACAATCAATCCCTTTACTTATCAATTTTTAAGAATTTTAGAAAGTAAAAACTTGTAGTAGTGTAACTGAAAGATGTTATGTATAGAGATGATGTACATTTAAATATATAATGACGTCATTGAATGAAAAGCAGAAATAATTTAATGTCATGATAATTCAGTTTCCAGCTCACGGAGAAACTAGTTTTTTTTTGCTTCTCATATGTCTGTGTGACTTCACCATTACGTAGGTTTTTAGTGTTATAAAACTTTAATAATTTACAGTAATAATAAGTAATTCAAATTTTTTATTCATACAAAGAAAATTTTATTGAAATTTAAGTTTAAATTGATGTTAAATTTAGGATCTGATTCAGATGTCTTTTGCTCACCTCACAGTGGGTTGTGGTCTGCGGTACGTTTGGGGGCGGGTGTGTGGTGCGTGTGGGAGATGAGGGGGGTGCGCCGGATTGCGGCGTGGCGGGGGTGAAGGCACGTCGTCAGCTGGGATGGCCACACCGGTTCCAATTGCTGCTCCCAATGCTGGTTGCGGCGACTGTGGTGGTGGTGCTACAAAAGTAAACTATGAGATACTGTCGCTAGTGTTCTTGTAAATAATGAAGAAAGAGTTACCGTGAGTTTCTGAGGTCGAAATTCCGGTTTAAAACATATTGTTATCGTTGATATTTTATACAGAAACTCTATGCTCTCAGAAACCAACGGTAAGAGGATGCAAAGTTAACATTCTCGTAGAAATTGAACTAAAAATGTTTGAAGAAGGTAGCACAGGATTTTATAAAGTCAACAAAATCCTGAAATTACAATAAATAAAATATTGCTAATTTTACTTTTTCTACAAATAATTGCACTAGCATCACTATTGAAGAATTCAATAGCACAATATAACAATAGGAAGAAATGATTAATAATATAAACTATCACCTAATAACTCACGTGTATGATGTGGTCCAGCTTGCACTTTGGTGGGCTGTATACTAGCTGTACTGGAATCGAACAAATTGAGGTACGTCCTCTTGCCATCGATTGACACGAAACCTTGGGACCCGGCAGCGGAGACTATGATGTCATCAGGATCATTCGCTGCGGCGTGCACATTCTGGATGTGAACTGGAAAAAAGAATGTAGATTTTTAGTTTATTGTTTAGTAGAACCTTTGTGCTGTTGTTTTATTTAAAAAATGAAATTCAAATTTAATGGCAAAAGACGATCGAGTCAGCTTTATCTTGAAGAATATTGAATAGCGATTGGGAATTCAATACAAAAATGTATTTGGTCTATAGAACTAATCTTACCAGAGGCACCTCCTTTCTCGCCCGGTCCTTGTATAGCAGAGACTGTAACATCGAATATTTCTCCATATCCCGGTAGCTGGGGCTCGTGTGCTGTGATCACAGAAGCTTCAGGTCTGTACCGTGAACCGTGTGGCTTGAAATCAGGATCATCCAGAACTATGCCAGGTCTAGGCCGGTAAGGGTGGTATGGTATACCTTGAGAAGCTGAAAGAGGAAAACTACCTTAAAGAGCCGTTACTTTTAACATTTAGCTCTAGCTTTGTCACATGCCTCGAAATTTATTAACTGTATTAAGTAAATAACGATCCAAAGAAAGTTTTTTTTAATTTCGCGCGGACGGAGTCTTGGGCTGCTAGTATTGTATAAAAATGGCAGTTTTACTTACGTGGCAGCGGTTGTGAATTGATCGAGGATGATTTGATGTCTTCATTAATACTCGGCTCTATAACTGCAGGAACATGACTTACGAGACCTTCGGTAGGTGTGGGTGAAAGTAACGAGCTGGTTGTTGAACTCACGTCCGATATAGATGATTGTATAAAATGCTCCGCTGCGGTTTGATTCTTCGAATTCTTGATTGGTTTTTCTTCTACAACTTTTTGTTTATCTTTGGTTTGATTATCCTTTTTATTATTGAGTTGTGCATCTTTTTCCTTATCTTTTTCTGGTTTGTTAATAAATGGTTTCTCCGTTGTGGGCTTCTCAGTGGTTGTACGAAATTTCTCTTTCGGTGGTTGCGTTGGTGGATGTGTGGGAGGTTGTGTTGGTGGCGGTTTTGTGGTTGGCGGTTGCGTTGGAGGTTGTGTTGGGGGTTCAGTTTGTTTCTCGGTCGTCGTCGTTTTCTCAGTCGGTTTCTCAGTTGTTGTCGTTGTCGTTGTAGATGTTGTAGTAGTTGTTGGTTCAGTTGTTGTTGTTGTGGTTGTTGTTGTTGAAGTTGTAGTTGTTGTAGTAGAAGTTGTCGTATCTTCTGAGGCAAATTGAATTTCTTCATCAACTTCTGGCGTATTTGTTTCTGGTACGTTTTGAGGAATCGTTTCCTTATCTTCGTGGTGTATATTATTTTCTAAATGACCACTTTCATTTTCATTTACTACTTCTTCAGGATCACCATAATCTATGTTAGGGATATCAATCGGTGGAGGAGGTGGAGTGGGTTTGTATATTTGCATACTAGGGTTCGGTCTCCTATGAGGTGGCCATGGCCGAGGTCTCAGCCAAGGAGGCGACGGTCGACGATACCCTGGTCGATGAGAAGTCATTGGTGGAACAATTTGCTCAGGTAAATTGACACCATGATATGGCGGACGATCGAAAGGGTAGGGAGGAGGTGTTGGATGGAATGCGAATGCTGGAGGTGATACGTTTTGTTCGAGATCCGGCAAAGGGGGAACGTCCGATATTTTAGGCGGTCCACGGTTGTTTATTCTAGAAGCCATCGGTCGCCCCGGTCTGCCATTTAGCAGCTGGGTATTCGCTTGAACGTTAACATTTCCGTTTAATAATTTAACAATTCCTGTAATTATATTTTGAATCTCTGAATTTTGTCGGCCTTGTTCTCTATGGGTAGCTGTCGCAAAAATCGGTTGCACTGCAGACGGCCGTACTTTGGGCCCCGTAGGAGCGAGTGCGCGCCCCTTCGGGACCCTTTTGGCTTCCCCCGGAAACTTAAAATTAAGTTTATCACCAAATCCTTCAGAGGATACGAACATTTCCTCATCTTGATCGTGTAAAAATACTAGAGTTTTCGTTGGTGTAATGTCATAGTACTTTCTCTTATTATGAAGTTCTAACTCGTTGTCGATTTCATTGTGATTCGATGTGGGTATTTCTTCCATATTAATAGACCTTGATTCTCTGTCATTCGGATCGGCGGATCTCGCTACTATGAAATGATTATCTACTTCTTCCTCTCCATCCACAATTTTTTCTAGTTCCGATTCTAGTTCTACATCAAATTTGGCACTAGGTTCTATCCTAAAAGCTAAGTTTTCTGTGTTTGTTGTTCGTAATACGTCGTCTAGATTTAATTTTTCGTTGATTTCAGACTTTGGTGATAGTTGTGATATTGTGTATGTTTGTTCATAACCTGAAACAAATAAATGATATACATTTTATTTAAAACTTATTGACATTCTTAAAGAACCAGGCCCTAAGTTATTATTATGTAGAAGAATATCATCTTCAGTAAAATGAACAAATTTACTTGGGTCTAGAATCTATTTAAAATACGAAATAAACATCCATAAAGAGAATCCGCTTATAACAGTTGCGACTTGAAATTCTCAAGAAAATTACTGTTCCAATCCCAGACATGTCTGGTTCCGGTGCAACTAACTGAAAATAAGCTATTACTAGTTCTTGCAGCTCGTTCCACGAACTTAACAGTGTTAACAGACATAATGCGAGCTCCGTGTGACATAATTTGACGTGTGACATAACGCCAGACAAGTGTACGGTACTGTAAAGGGAACAATAGGACTGCTGCACGTAACAGAACACATTGCGACTGATAATCAAATTACTCGTCACTTTCACTAGCACATATGAGTGACTGTTAACTGTGGGTAGTATTATTATTTAAATGATTATTGTCTAAAATTAGTATGTGTAATTTCTATACCTCTAGATACATTTTCTACGTGCTAGAAGCCTAATTGAAGTCCTGTTCGCCTTCCTCGGAAGAGATGAGAATATGAGTTAGATTTAGCATAGAAGGGGACGCGTAGGATGAATTAATATCCTCTGTTTATGCGTCCCATCCTCTCACGATTATAGGAAGAATGCGGCAAATACATGGGCAACGATTGCTTTGCTTTTTTGGCGAATTCAATTGCACGTTTGCCACTTTATACTGTAACAAATTTAGATATATTCTTAACATAGATTGTCAATTTATCACAATAAACAAATCTATCTGATTTTTTTCATCAAAATTAACAATTAAATTCCATTACCACCGACAGCTGGGTACCAAAACGTAACTTGAAATAACAAAAAAGTTCAAGTCATCATGTACACCCGCCCACTAAGTAGAGACTCCATCACTAGAGTATATGGTACAAAAGTAGCGTATACTGGTTGTGCTACCGTACGTACTGTTTCTCCGTCACGGTCGAGCGACGTTAAGTATCGGAAGATGGAGGTTTCTATTCCAACGTGTGTAAAGAGAAATGCCGAAATACTCGAGCCGGTGAATATTCAAGTAATTTAAAGTTGTATTATTAATAATTTTACCAAGGTTACCAATTACTTTAAGATATACTAGGCTTTGCATTGGAGATGCCGGGACACTGACAATCGTACCCTAGCTGTTTTAAGTCATTACCCTGTCTTTTACCCAAAATGCAGGGTATTTTACGAAGGTTCCACCAACCTTATACCAAATAAATTCCTGCTTGATACCTTCACGCGTTTTTTGAGAAAAAGGGTCTTAACAGACAGACGGACGGATAACAAAGTGTTCCTATAAGGGTTCCGTTTTTTTCCTATGAGTTACGGAACCCTAAAAAAGGCTTATGTATTTTATAATATTGTTACGACTGTGATAAAACAACAAAATATAAATGTTAAAGAATGAACATAGAATTTCGTTAATAACTGAATCACATCTAATTTCCTTGTTATGGTTTTAGCATATAAGAAGGGTTCTATAAGGGTTCCGTTTTTTTCCTATGAGGTACGGAACCCTAAAAACCTTTCTCCCAATTTACCAATATCTTTGTCTCGATCTTGATAAAGATAATGTTGCGCAAAGGGAAATCGTATTATTATAATTATCGTTAGATCATATAATTTCTTGTATAATATAAAATTAACACAATATGGAAATGTTAACAACCAGTTTATGCCCTATATGGTGAAAGTCGCATTTCGGTAGTTTTGAAGACTTTCTATACTAAAAAAGTGTTATATAAGTTACGATCATAATATCATGTTTATTATATTTGTTGCTAATTTACAAATCTATGTTACATAACGATTTTTTTTGTGCCATGAATTTAATATGAGATATAATAACTATCTGAAGTCTTAAATCTATGATATTAAATAAAATGGTACAAACGAATAATTAACTAAAATATATTATTAAAAGGAGACCCTTTAGGCAAGGTTCCGAAGATACTGGCAGCGTTCTCCCTTTGAATAGCTATACTAATTCTTTGTCCGAGGTAACTGCCAGCTCTTCGGTACCATGTGATGTCGATTAACTTTTTTGATATTTCCTTAAAAAGCCTTAAAGCGCTATCACCCCACGTACCAAGGGTCTCGACGCCGAATGGGACAAAATCATATTCGGAGCCTAGACCCCTGTATTTGCTTGCTTTAGCATTTTCCGCCGCTTCACAAGCCGCACCCGCTCTGTTGTTGGTTCCATGTAGATAGGGAAGGGGCAGCGTGTCTGAACAGGTTGCATCCCAAACCAGCAACCGACCCATCTTCCATGGAATCAAACTCATACCGTCAGGATTACATATAATTACAACATGCGAATGATAAGATTGATTTGTTTGTTTGTACTACTAACTGGTAAACGGAACTCGCTGAAATTTGGCATAGATGTAGAACATAGTTCAGAAGGACACATAGACTACTTATTCTCGTAGATGGAGTAGCGGACGACAGCTAGTTTATTATATTTAGCTTTATTTGTATTAATAATAAATATTCTTTAAAACTTTGTAAACAATGTACAATCGTTTCTCTTTAACAAAACTGATACTAGAATACGTATAAATACAGCTATCACAACAGTGGAGTTCAACGGTTAGATTGTCCACAGTGTTGATATTATTAAAACGATGACATTTCCAAAATCCAGTTGCAATCAAGTTTTTAAAGTCCTACTTTTGTCATATCGAAAGGTTGAAAACTAGTTGTGTTGACTGCTTGTATAATGTTGAATAGTAAAGACACCTGTTCAGTTGATTGCTGCGATGTGGCCCCATTCTATAGAATGCAGTAGATTCGTGATAAACATATATTGAGGTTAGTTTTGTTATTAAGTATATAGACTACTTGAATATTCATATGCATATGTACTTCTCTCGGTGTATAAATTAACATTAAGAAAAAGTTATATGCTGAGAGTATAGAGCTGATATAAAATTATTTGAACTAGTGTTATGATTCAACTAGTTGTCGCCCGCGATTCCGTCCCGACTTAAAAAATAACTTAATAAGTAGCCTATGTGTTCTTCCGACTATGTTCTATATGTATGCCAAATTTCATCGACATCAATCGAGACTTTAAAACAAACATCCATCCATTCATCCATAAAAACTTTAGCATTTATAATATTAGTATTATAACAAGACCAAGAATGATACCTTTTAACTCATGTTTTCTAGACAAGTAAATATTTGCCTGTGCTAGTCTAGTCAGTATAGTTCCACAACCCGTGTTTCATTGTACAAGCAATGAGCTTTGTCTATTATTGATAAATAATGGATATAAAGGATAAAGGTACAGATACAAAAGGATCATAGACTCAACATCAATTGTTATGAGTCATTAACTGTTTATCACACCTTGACTGGACGGCCATTATTCATTTAGTAATCCTATTATCTCCTATTCAATTGTCATTAATAATGAAATACGTGGTTCCTAATAAAGGTACGCATCCATTGGTCTGCAACGCACCGCACGCACGGATTAAACGATTTTGCTTTGTCTTGATGCAGGCGGCACGGATGATAGACGCATCGCTATAAAGCAAACTGAAATCCGTTGCGGGCCGTGCGTGCGGTTCGTCCGGTGTTGGACAATGGACACGTACCTTAAGAGCGTCTTGGTATTGTAAACAAACAAACGTCATTCTCCTAAGACGGCCATTAAACTATTCCATATTTTTATAAGTGGAAATTGTTACCTCTACTGACATGATATTTGTATTGCATATAGTCGTCCCTTTCATTCTGTTTGCCAAAACAGGGAAAACAATATAATTACAGACGAAACCAACTTTTAGATTACCATCTATAAGCTCCTTACATCCATTCTGAGGATCAAAATTGAAGTACAAATTTCCGTAAATAACCTCTTGTCAGCGACTCAGAATGATTCCGTGGTACCAAAGATTGCCACGTCATTGACATGACAGTTTTTTTTTGATAACAGTATTTGACAACTTTGTCGTCGATTTATACAAATAAGCAATATAAGATGACAACTGCAAAAAGTTGATTAGAAATTGTCCAGGTTAATGACCTTAGAAGTTAGCTGGAAAGCTTAATATTATGCTGCATACTTTCTACATTGATTTTATTATGAAATGCAATTTACATACTCTCAGAGACCGGGGAAAGTATAAATCTAAGTATAATATTCAATAAACTAATCTTAATAATATAATATTTCATGATTAATCCGACGTTCTTACGATGGAGGAAATCATTGTGATGCAACCGGCATATCGGAGAAGAAATTCAAAGAAGTTAATCCGCATTCTAGAACTGGACGAGCCACAATAATAAATTAAATAAATAGATTTCCACTATAATCTAGACAATCAATGTCTGAATAAATATATATTTGTGTTAATATTGAAAATTATTTTGGAACTTATTAATGATTTTTTAATACGTCATTAAAATAGTATCGAATGGAACGTGATCTTTAAAATTCATTCTTAACACACGTCGCACGGCGATTGAGGTCAATGACCTCATAAAAAGCTTCTAAAATGGCTACCAATTATATCTACATCAAACATGTTAAGGTATTGAGGGCTGTAGATGACTCAGCTATTTTGTAAATGCCTATTTCGTATACATTTATTTATATTATATATTTATATTTATCTAAACAAAACACAAAACATGTAACATATAGTTAGATGTCGATCGCTAGTACATTACATTATGTAAATAGCAAACAAGGGCGTTTTGGGTGTTTCGGGAGTGTAAGCCTACAGTAATTTAGTTCTATTGTGACTCGTATCCTAAATGGTTAAGGCAATTTTAAAGATTGTAGTCATTAGATTTACACTTACTTAAGTCGTAAGTTCAAAGAAGAAATTCAAAGATATGTGTGAAGTCAACCCGCACTGGGCCAGCGATATTGACTATGGCCTAGTCATCCCAACTTAGGGTAGGTTCCGAGCTCCTCAGTAGGGACGTATAATCAGCTGATGACGATACTTAAGTCATAAGCTGCATGGGGACAGTTATCGAAAGTATACTGTAACTGTTAACCGATGGCCGCGGACAGGTCTAGGCGCGGCTGTTAGCTATTTGGGTTCCTCCGTTATTTTACACAACATACCTTTGGATACTTAAGTGTCAATTTATTAAGAAAAATCTTTATTTAAGACACAGTCCCTTTAGGAACTGTGGGTTTATTAATCTACACATATTAATAAAATTGGAGTGTCTGTTATTAAATAAAGCCAATTTATTTGAATCGAGAATAAAAATCTCGATTTTGACGGGAAGGAAGCTGATGCACACGAGCGTATTGCTACTTGTTTATTTATTTATTCTGCGCGGACGAAGTCGGGCGACCGCTAGTCTAGATTAAAATGCTATAATGTTAGTATTTTATAAATATTCTTAAAAATAAACTATTCCTGGTATGAGTAACTAGTTGAATCTTCTAATACAAATAAACATTTCAAAACCTTGCATTTTCGGAGGAAATGTGTGTCAAGAGCCAAGACGAATTATAATTGTGTTCGAAAATTGTTCTCATTCCTACAAGTATACTGCAATAGTCATTTATGTAGTACAATTGTGTGAAGCAGCTATGATGAGATGTATGTAATGATGGGTTCTCATTACTGAGACACTTGTACAGTCAGCTGCATAAATATTTATACATTTCCAAAATTTCAGAATTTACTTACTTATTAAACATAATTAAGTATTCGCCAACAGCAACTATTCATAGTTGGAAGCATAATGGCGGATACGCGGATATATATTTTTAAAACCAAAGGCGTATACAAGTTTCTGAAGCTATGTATATGTATATTTATTTATGTAGCTGACTGTACATTATTAATATCTCAGGTTTTTTTCTATAAGAATGGACAAGGATGATCAACATACGTGTTAAGCGCAGTGAAATAGATATATTATCTGTCTTTCTCTAAGTATCCCTACGAGACAAGCGAAGCCTGTACCGTGGTTTACTTTCACCTCGGATCACGAAGGCTTTCGTTTTTGTCTAACCGAATTGTTGCCTTACTAATTGAGTGTAATATACAATGACTAATATAAACTATATGAGTATTATTTGATATTTTGTTGCGACAAGTTATAAAGTCTAAAGGCTAAACATACACGGATGGCAATCGATTGCTTGAAGCTGACCGTGTACGGCAGCCTTATAGAATAATTACGACTTGTATTTAATAGGTTGGATATTTATATTACTTCAAATTTTGTAATCCAAAAATGTCATTATCTCTTTGCTATTTATGTGACCGGAAAAACAAAATTGTGTCTTGCAATTCGATTTATTAAAAAAAAAAACAATTTATTTATACTATAAACATAATACGTATCTTTTTACATTTTAAATGAATCGTAACTCGTACACATAATACGGATGTCCGTAATAGCTTTTTCATACCATCAATAATGATATAAAAAGTTTTTATAAGCTAATGTAAGAATTTGGCGATCTGTAGGCGATGGGGGAACGACCCCGAGTCCTTGAGACCGTCTCACGACTCTAAACAGCTCGAGAAAATTGACACGCATTAAGGTAGCGATACACCGAACAAGTATGACGTCATAAAGTGGCTTTTTTAACTTTAGTAAATTTCATAATATACTAATAACGCGAATGATACATTTAGATTAAATTTGACTTATATTTACTATTAGTAGGCTGTGCTTAGTAAACATAACTTAATTCTGTACTCAGAAACGTTTAACGGTGATATAAACGGTCCGTTTAGAGTAAGGTGGCCTCTAGATTTAGTATAATCTATCTTAGTGCGGCAGTTACATACATAATATGTAACAAATACAAACATAACTTTATCATCATACAATTAAATATACATATAAGTACTTCGCTAGCAGAAAATTCTATTCTTCATCTTGATAACTGAACAGTATATTTCAATCCATTGAAATACACAATAGTAATTGTGATGTATTTTACACGTTGTGTGTCACTGGCCTTATCGACATTATTTGTGTCGGAGTAAGAGGAACCGAAATGCTTTGTTAATTCTTCATTTGATAGTTTTTTGTTAACATTTCTTGTACCGTGTTGTGGCTGATGTAATATATCTAGAGAAAATTACATAAGTAAAAATTATACTCTACTATTGGGAACATTGATGTAAAATTACTTTGTTTTTATCGAAAACTGGTAGAGGTACAATTTTAAAACAAGATGTATATAGTACTCGCTTCATGTCTTTAGATAATTTCTTGTACATTTACGACTGAACATAATAAACAATCCCTAATATTTTTTTATTATTTGTATCGATCGGGCTTTAAGATAAAAAAAGATTGCGAAACAAATTATTTAAAAAAATAACTTAGATAAGCAGAAACGCATAAGAACGATTATTGGGTTAAGCCTTAGTGTTTATTATTATCAATAATAACAACATTAACTTGATGCAAAAACTTAAGTAAGTAATAATGGCAAGCAGTGTAAGGTAAGTGATGCGCGTCCCACAAACTACATTGCACCTTCAATAACAACCTCTATAGCCTACTTAAGTAATAAGTTAATCGTTTTTATAACGATCTTTTGAAGGTAATGTTAAGTTACTCTTATTTGTAGAATTAATGTCCGTAATTTTTATCCTAATATAGTCGTTTCTTTGACTTTTACGATATTGTAACATAGATAAGAAAATGTGCAAAATTTAAATAAATTTAAGCTAAATTCAAATCGAAAGAAACTACATTAAAACATTATTGCAGTACAAAATAGATCAATTGTCACATGTAACATAATATGTTATACGATAAGATGTAACATGTTACAAAAATAACAACTCACCATTAACAACTTGTATGAGTATCGCGAACAGCGCTGCGCAGAGCCGGCAGCGCGTCCGCCATCGCCCCCTAGCGGCCATTTTGTTTTGGCGGCAAACTTGACAGTTCACTGACGTCCATCCGTACCACTCCACATTACTTACACAAAAAACTATCCGAATTTTATTCACGTAAGATCACATTTGTTGTTATCTGTAACAATGAAAAATATGTTAAAAATGTATGCAACTTTGTAAAAATTAAAAGAAAGATAATCTCTGACGAAAGACGTAAAATTACTGAGTGTCATTTTTGTATTAAGGGTTTATCGTATCTTCTCAATCGTACTTTTCCTCAATTGGTCTTAGATTGATTTTGTCTAATAAGATCATTAGTTTATTGCGAGGAATACAATGGCATTTTGCCAATTGTAAACTAAACAGTTAGTTTACTATAACATTATACAAACAGCAATTACCTTCCAACCAGTACAAAAGACTTCAACGAGTCGTTTAGAAAATCTTGCAAATCATGCATTAATTCTTAAAGTTTTTTGGTAATATTTCATTATTTTTTGTTAATTTGAACATAAACACTTAATATATTTGAAGTTTAATTTAGTCAATTTTATTGTCATTCTTATACAAAATCTGCAGGTAAACTATACAAAAAACGAACCAACATTCACGTTAAACTACGTAAGTTAAAAATTATCAGTAGCTACTGTGGTTTGACCTACTAACATGTTATCATGCAAAAACGTAACGTGAAGAGACGTACAGTCACCTTCATTCGCGGTAATACAGTTACAAATTACAATAGATTTCGCCACTTCTTTTACAAATACATATTGTCATGTCGAAGTTTAAACGAATGTGGGTTTACCTGATCTATACCCCTGATGGAATACTATGGAATAAGATATGGTTATAAAATTTACAAACATTTACATCTTTAAAGGTGTAACACCAGCAACATGCCCAACTGTACCGTCAAGGTACCCATTTAGGTGAAGTGTCATCTGACGTTCACAATGCAATTCGGTCGAAAAATATTCATAACAATATACATACGTGCTAAATTATAGTTCTTATTAAAATATACTATACGATATCTGAAGTCTGACTGTACTTATCGGTAACGATGTCAGAGACTAATATTGAATAATAAACACATAACAGTCACAACCGCATTGAAATGTATTTGGCGTGACCAAATATATCTATAGAAAACTGACTGCCATATAAAATATAGGATGTGGTAAGTGTACATAATATTTGTGTACATAAGAATCCTGTATAAAGCAATCATAGGGTCAAAAAACGTCTATCAAAGACTACGATAGTCGCCGAACATCCCATCGTTTACTATTTATCCAATTTGTAAAATTCTGTCTGTCTTCATCCATACATAAAACGGCTCGACTGTCGGTACTTTTCTGAAAGCTAGCTAATTAGGGCTTCGTGATAGATCTACTTACGATTAATGTATTATAGTATAGTAGTAACCACATGAAAATATGTGGCGAGTTTAAAAGACGTTTAAGTATACATTTTTACTATGATTTCTATTATTATAGTTTTTTTTTGTAATCTGTTATTCGGCCAGAAACTTAATGCAATAACCCAGTTAGAGTACAAACTTAGAATAAAAAAGGACCTGTGAGTAAGCAAGTAGGGATCGACCGCGAGCTCGCTGCGACATATTTGGGGAAGGAAACCATTAAAATGTTCAGCCACGTTACATAATATAAAAATATGCAAGTCAATAGCAAGAAAGTAAAGTAAGAGAAATTTTATTTTCACTAATAACATAAGAAAGTTCTAATTTATTAATGAAACTTAACAGATATTATGTAACTTTATAATGATACTAACTGCCGCCCGCGACTTCGACAGCGCGGAGTTAAAAAAAAACGAAATTAGTAGTCTGTGTGTTCCTCCAGACTATGTTATATATCCATGACAAATTTAATCGAGATCCGAGAGAGCTTGATCTGTTCTGGAGATATGTACGTTATAACAAACATCCATCCATCCATGTAAACTTTCGCATTTATAATATTAATAAATTTTACATTTTTTTTATTTGGCTTTAAGCTTTAAATTTACGAAGAACTTTAACCAACCCAGCGCGTCTCGCCTATCCTAAAGTATCTTTAGGATAGGCTTGACGCCGTCTGTAAGGTGGTATAAACTAAAATTATTTTTTCTTTGGATATGGTACATATAAATTTGTATTTACACCTTGTAATAATAGAAGCGGCCTACAGTTAAAATGCAAAGTATAAAGGACACATATTCGCGAGTCGTGCCACATCTAGTAGCTATATACGAATACCTAAGTAATTGTTAATTCACGTGGCAGTTCGAGCGTACAGTAACGGTGGCTTGATCAAACGTTGGCGTGTGTGCCCAATGTTTGCTCAAACTGTCCTGGAATGCTGGCCTAGATCCTACGTTGCATTATAGAGTTATAGAGGTAACACCTATGGGGTCATCCATTATGTATATGACATTAACTCTGTGTATATTACAAACAGTATACACAGAGCTATATAGTATGAGAGTTATATTTAAATGATATAAAGAGAAGACGTATAGTGATAGGGGTAAAGTGACCTTATTTGATTGACGAAAGATAGGTCTATTTGAAGGACGAAGATATACGCTGACTTTATGACATAAATTTAAGAAATCGAGATAATATCGATTACGAGAAAAACAATTATTTTATTCTACATAGTTAATTTTCGGCTTACTATTAAATCTTTATAATAGACATTTTAAACTGTTTAAGATAATAAATTATTTACTTTAACAGTTAATATAATGTAAAAGAGAGCGTATAATCTAGTTAAGCCTGCTAATTACTGTACTCATTCAATATCACTTCACTTATATTTTAGTTATAGTTAAGTTTAGGTTAATTATAGTTAATGTTCTTCTTTTTTAAAGTACTACGTTACCTTAATATATCAATATCAAGTACATGAGAGAAAAATACAAAAATGAGTAATATCTTCACGGCGTATACGTACGAGTGTAGACACGGACATGCGTTAACGGTACGACAGGTGGTGACCTACATACCATCCGCGCTGAGCTATCGACTAACAACCCGCCTTGTTTATTGATGCTTACGTGTCGTCTTTAAATATGTCCGTGAGGCTTCACTGACAATACTTTAAGACAGTAAATTGAACTATCTGAAACTAGCTGTCGCTTGCGACGCCGTCCGCACGGAATTAAAAAAAAAGTTAATTAGTAGTCCATGTGTATGTTCTACATCTAAGAAGAAAGTCAGCGAGATTCATGCATTCGTCCTGGAGATACCTTCAGATGGAGATAACAAACATCCATCGACCCCTCCAAACATTCACATTTATTGTATTAGTAAGGAGTAAGAGGTGTACGATAGCGTTATCCTAATTTTAGTCAAACTAGACTTGATACCTTGACTCAGATGAAGATGTCGAGGACAGAGTGAAGTGGAAGGGACTGATTGGAAAATCCACCACCTTGTGGGATACGAGCTAGACAGAGTCAGAGTGATACTTGATACCTAGACACACCAAATCGTGGAAAACAATGTGGTTCGTGTTGACCTGTGTACATAAGTTGAATATCTTCATTTTTCATACATCATCGTCATTTGATTCGTTATCACACAACAGTGTCGACACTAACTCGAGTCGTCATTGTTAGAAGCGGATCTGCGGCTGCGATGTAGCACGGTGCTATTAAGCATGAATCAGAGATCCGGCCGAGTTGCAATAGTTGTCTTGCGCAAGTGCTGCTCGCGAGTTGTGACGCTCTACCACTGTACGAGCTAATTGTCTGTCGCTACGCTTTTGTTTTGAACATCTTTAGTAATTCGCTTTTGTAACACAACTTTTGAATTATTTTGTTGTTATTACCTTATCAAGATTCATTTATGAGCATATTTAAGGATAGAGTCCGTAGAAGCACTGCTTTACGAATATTCCACTTGACAGGTGCAATACCACGACTACACAAATGACGAGCATACTCCGCCTGAAGAGTGTTATGCACCGGAGACCAAATTTTAATCCCCTTACACTTCAGATCATTCTCTAATATGATTAAAGGAAAAGGGTGGTGGATATGTTTCAACGATCTTGTTGCGTTTGTTGTTGCTGCCAGGACATATTGTAAATAAAAATAAAATAAACCGGATTATAAAGTAATCGGAAGGACGTAACTCGTCCATCGTTCAAATTGTGCAACGTTCAGTGAATCACTCAGTGCTCAACTATTACATAACAAAATGACGTACGAGATATTTGTTGCGGGCGGAAAATAAATTAAAAGGACAAAATTCTCATGTTGTTACTTTACTGAATTTTTATAAGTTTTTATAAGTTAGCCAATTAAGCGTTGGTTTCTGAGCCCAAAATATCTGTACAAAATCTTTGATATGACAAATATAGATAAATATATGATTTATACAGAGATTTTAATAAGTAAAACTTAGTAGTAACGTGGATCTTACTATACGTATATGTTATGAAACCTAAACAAAAAAATAAAAATATTTTTATGTAAAAAGTGCAAGTAAACAATTCTCTTATTATAGTAAATAAAACCTGAGCCCGCATATGTATTCCCTTTGCATTTAAAGTGAAAACTATTACAGTGATAGTGCTATCGTAATTGGATGTACAGTCAGCTGCATATACATAAAGACAGCTTTAAATACTTGTATAAGGCTTTGAGTACAAAAATACGTATACACTTATCCGTCAATGACATGTATGGTCTGAAACATACGGACGGACATATGAATATATTATATATTTTACAAATCGAAGTATACAAGTATTAAGGTTTGACTTACTTGATTTAAACTCCTATGTCCCCGTAGTAAGGGAGAGAGCGTCCCCAGTGCACATTAAGGTTTATAAATGTTGTATTATTTATGAAGCTGACTGTACTTCTAGAGAAATTTTATTTTTCTATATATTATTTTATATTCATTTATTTCACTACCACAACATTAGTTCGAAAACATATTGTGTAAAAAAACAAAGATCACAACATGTTTTTCTACGGGAGTTTAGTAGTGGAAACTCAGTGGAATTTGGGCTTTACAGTAAGCATGTTGACACAAGAAATTCCTATATGAATCGTAAAAGCAGACTAACGGAATTTATCTAGATCAATATATTAATATTTACGCAATATTTGTCTAACTGTTTTATTGAATGTAGGATACATAACGAATTTTCTACGGTAAAGTCACGAATATGTATTTATAGTTATTTATAACTAGGTGTCGCCCGCGACTCCGTCCGCGCGGAATTAGAAAAAAACTTAATAAGTAGCCTATGTGTTCTTCCAGACTATGTTCCATATCTCTACCAAATTTCATTAAGATCCATTGAATCCTCCCGGAGATACCTTCAAACATACATCCGTCTAAACTTTAGCATTTATAATATTAGTAAAATATTTAATATCGTATAGTGATCTTAAACTGATTTCCACTTGGAGACTAATCGCTGGACTCTGCACTTTAATGTAATGAGACATGCGACTCCATAAAAACGCATCGGTCTTGTTGCATAGTCAGTGGAAATACACTTAACCGCATGCAACAACGGCCGAAGTCTGAGAACCGGTCAGGGAAGTGGAAATATTTGGGTTATCTCGTGCCAGTGCCGCGGTTACCCACTTTACAATGTTTGTGGGCTACTCTCGCTTACAATCCTTGACATTGAGTTAGGATTTTAAAAAACATCCTCCTACTATGTTTGAATAAACATATATATTTTTAATATTTGTAGATATTATTATTTTTATTAAGTTAAAACAAGAGGAAGAACTATTTTTGTCATTTAAAATATCCTAATCTTACTATGGATGGATGTATGTAAGAAGTTATGTCAAGAACGGCTCAACGGATCTGTATTTGGCACAGATATAAGAATATAGTCTGGAAGAACTCATAGGCTACTTTTTTTTTTTATTTCCGCACAGACTGAGTCGCTTACCTCACAGGTACTCGCTTAGGCTCACTGGCGACAGTTGATGTTTACAACATGCCAGTTGTATGCCAGCGCTGATTTTAAGCAATACTGTCCTAATGTAAACCAGGAATTAATTTAGCTATAAAAATAGGAACTTACATGTAGTCAATTCAAGCAAAAAGTAGAGGAAAGTATTGTACTTCCAAATTATAGATAATAAAACTATATTTGTTCGAGATCTTTTCTTTCGAGAATCTTTTAAGTGAAATCCGGTTAAAAATTTCGTAAACTCCATATGAATAAGAATCACTTTACAGTAGGTATTGATATTTTTATCCACAGACTTTAAAAATGCTAACGCATTCATTGATATGCGAGGAAGCGTTCAGCCCACTTTTTACTCTGTATTTTTTGGGTGAAATCATACAAGTATAGTCAGATTAGTAAACAAAAGAACTAAAGAATTACTTTTTCATTCAGAATCGAGTTTGGTATGTACTCTACACTAAAAGTATTCTTAGTGACGAATGATTTGAGTGCTGGAACTAAACAGCAACATGAAGCATTTTTCCAAGTTAAAAAGTTTACAAAAATTAGATTTTGATTTGAAACATATAGTTTAGTTCCCTTAGCAATTGGTTCCGTTTACCCAGTTGCGTGCTAGCGTGAATATATACGGTTATATGCATGGTGGCAAGTGAAGCAACACCGTTTCTAAGCTATGGATCATCGAATCTAATTGTTTTCATACTGCTTTCTACGACGCTGTAAATTTAATTTGAATTAATTTAATAGGTTTTCTTTTTTTATTTATACCCTTTTGATGCTGCTCAGTGTACATATATGTATGACAACTTTAAAACTAATATTTATTTTCTAGTTAAAACATATTAGTATCGTAAGTATAATTTGACTACATTCAAAGGCCCTATATACTCATATATGTACATACATATTGTTAAGTCCTTTTTGAAGTATGGAGTATTCTAAAAAAATGGATGATAAAGCTTTAAAATCGATTTAGTTCTTAATCTTTCATACCGATTTTGTCAACGTATAAGCATTTATAAAGATCCGTTTTCATTATACTAAAAATATAGGATGTGGTTTGTAAAAAAAACTATGAAGAAACCCGGACGCTTTCCTTACGGGGTGTAGAATCAAGGCCGGCCAACGGGGGCAAGTCAGAAAAAACTAAACAAACCAGCCCCAGGCCTGGCTTTAATACAATAACATCGATAATCGATATCTGTTCAAAATTGACCAATCAATACTTTTAAAAAATTTATTATAACTGATAAGCTTAACACACAATTAAGTGTTTTGTGTGACATTGTATTTAATTAAATAGTACAAATTCTTACCTTTAATTATTATTATATCAGCTGTTTGAATCACAAAAGTATGCTAAAAGCAACAAGCACTAATTTTTTTTACACGTTATACCAACTTTCACATTTTACAATCCACTGACACACGAGTTCCGTATACAAAAAACAGTCAAGCAAACATTTTACCAATTTTAATTATGTCTGACACAAATAATTTAATTCTCATTTAACAATCACAAATATTTTTCTCAATAAGAATTTTTAAATACAAGCGTCGAACTAAAATTCTATAATGTTCAAACATGCGCGCGCAGTAATGGCCGATACGGACTGCCGCGTTTCGAAGACTTCACACAAGTCTTGAGAGGAAAAGAGATGAAATATATGATTGTCGTACTGAAGAAAGTGATAGCTATACGTGTAGTGTAGCGGGAACTTTTTTCTCCTTTCGCGCGTCAACTTTCTAAAACATGATGATTTTTGTCATATATTACACATCTTGAAAGGATTATTTTCTTTGTATTCACATAACATAATTTAAAATACACATATCACTCTAGGCACTATAATACAAAATAAAAAAATCGTAATTTTGTAAATTACATTTTATAGCTCTAATTGCTTTTATATTTGTATTTACTATTAAATGCAAAGATATCAGTGTCTTAAAAACATTATATTTCATTAAAAGTATTAAAATATTTGCGTTACAGCTTGCAATTTGTAATTTACTAATTCACGTTTGGTTAACATGGCTCGTTGGTCTAGGGGTATGATTCTCGCTTCGGGTGCGAGAGGTCCCGGGTTCAAATCCCGGACGAGCCCGGCTATAATGCTTTTTTTTGTGTTTAGTAAAAAAATTCACTAGTAAAGAAGAAATATTTGAATTATATTTTTGCAGATACGAAAAACAATTTTCTAAGACTTAAAAAAATAAGATAATATTTTATAACCAATTTAAACATACTTAATTACTCACAAACACAGCGGTAGATCTCACTGAATTAAAACAAGTAAATTCCTTGTTTTAGTAATTTGAGTGGTGCCGAGGATCAGAAATAGAAAGTCAAAATATTTTATTAGTATAAGTTTGAAAAATTTTCGCTTCAACAAATATTTATTACTGCCCTCTACGATATATTTTAGAATTGCAAGTTTGAATTACTATTGTTTTGCAGAAATTCTTTGGTAGAAACATAGATGTCAGGCTTGTTTACAAGTAAAAAGCAAATACAACCCTACCGGTTTAAATAAATTACATCTCTTCGCAATATTGTAGAAGGGACGATGTTGGTAATTTTTGGTTGGCTTATACACGACAGGTGTTCGGCTTACAACCCCTCCTCTTGCCTCAGAAAACATAACTGACAAAACTAAATAATTTACGAAAGAAACTTTTGTAATAAAATTTATTTCATATAGTGTACAAAATGTAATAAGAATTTAACTAAGATCTCTATAATTTACGTGGTTTTGTGTGCAGTTTAACAGATTAAGTGTTTATCATAGAAACATTAAAATAAATTTTAACATAATGTCAGGTGCAAGTACAAGCACAACTACCCAAAGTCCTCCGGCTATTGCCTCAATCAACGATGTTAGTGCTCTATTTCAAACCGCAAAGAAGTATGAAGAACTAAATGTTATAGGAACAGGTATATTTATTATTTTATAACCTACTAATGCCATGTGCCGGCGAAGTTCATCTCGCGCATTTTTTGTTTGTAATCATTGTCATTTCAATAAAAATAAAAAAATACTTAAATTGGATTGTTAACTAACGTACACTTTAAATATATGATTGTTGTTTATTTAGCACCAGAAATACAATATTGCTTTTAAAGTTTATTATAAAAACTTGGTCCAAAAAGCTTTCTTACCCGTTCTAAGTTCAAGAGATAACATTGTATGTAATCTTGTTTTTTCAGGTGCTTATGGCACAGTGTATAAAGCCAGAGATTTGCACAATGGAGGTCAGATTGTGGCCATGAAGAAGGTTAAAGTAGCGTTAACCGAAGATGGCATACCTCTTTCTACATTAAGAGAAATTGCCCTTTTGAGACAACTAGAAGCTTATAGACATCCAAACATAGTTCGGTGAGGGTTTATTTTTTATATTGGTCATTACCTGTTTTCCTTTTTTCCCAACTTATTATTATAGTGATATAAACTCAATAAATAATTTATTTTTGTATGTCTGACCTTTAGAGTGACATAATGTAAGTATAGTTTTATGTATATTTATGCAATGTATTATGTGTGTAGTCTATTGCAGTTAAATGAATTTGTTAATTTAATGAATTCTACAATGCAAACCATATAAAAACATAAAGTTATCACTCTTACTCTCATTGAAAGAATAGAGATAGCAATTTGTTTAATATGCATGTTTTTCACCACCTGAATAACAGGTTTAATTATTACTTTTTTGTTTTCAGGTTGCTAGATGTATGTCATGGTGGTCAGTCAGTTGACCGTGATCATCAGTTGGTGCTGTTCCTTGTATTTGAGCATGTGGAACAAGACCTGGAGTCTTACTTGAAAAAAGCACCGGGACCACTTTCCGAGAATAGAATAAGGGTAAGGTTAATTTAGTATTACAATCCATATGATGAAGAGTTATATCTTTCATTAGATCTCGTAAGAGACATAACTATTTTGTTTGAGGGGTGAATTTTTTTTTACTAGCAGTCCCCTGCTATTTCATCTGTGCAGAATTAAAAAAAACTTAATCAGTAGTCTATGTGTTCAGAGTATGTTCTACATCTATGGTAAACAGTGACCCATGCAGCCACTCTAGAGATACCTTGCAACAAACATCCATCCAAACATTCGCATTTATAATACTAGCATGATATGACTGGACCGTGGTCTGCTAGGGGGCCGGGCTAGTAGTTTTTTGAGATCTAGGCACCCCTATAGGAATAGACTCAAGGCCCTCGGGGGGATTGTAATGATTGTATGAACAAGTAATTGTCAATATTAATATGCTTTGTACAACTGCAAATTACCATTAAAAATTTGCATGAAAACATTTATGAAGCTGTAGACCAGTCTTTCCCAATGTGGGCGATAACGCCCCCTTGTGGGCGCTGCAGGTCTCAAGTTGCGGGTTATAGTAAAAGTTTCCTTTACAATTCTCCGTTATTATACATATATAGGTCACAATAATTAATTAATTTAATTTGAAGTTATAGTGGTTTTTAAATATGTGAAAATATGGGGGCGCTAAAAAAATATTTATTCTCCAAGTGGGCGGTAGACAAAATAAGTTTGGGAACCACTGCTGTAGACCAAGCTGAATTTTTTCTTTGTTATTTTTCAGAGTATGTCCTACGACATTTTATGTGGTGTGGACTTCCTACATTCGCACCGCATCGTGCACCGCGACTTGAAGCCACACAACTTGCTGGTGACAGCCGCTGGTCGGGTCAAACTGGCTGACTTTGGTCTTGCCAAGACTTATGACACCGAGATGAAACTCACCAGTGTTGTGAGTATAGTATCTGTTCTATATTTATACTTTGCCATATCATAAACATGACCCTAAGATATCTAATTTAGAGATCCTCAATTTTTTCACCCTTCTTTTGAACCCTTAATATTGTACATTCACTGGGCCTATGGAGAACTGTATATATTGGTCAAGATATCCTGCTCTTCATGCTTGAATAATTGTCCTTTCTTCACTAATTGTCAACATAAATTCAAACAATATTAAACATCCAGGTGGTGACACTCTGGTACCGTCCACCAGAGGTTCTGCTCGGAGTCTCATATAATACAGCGGTGGACGTGTGGTCTTGCGGGTGCGTGTTGGCACAGCTGCATACCAGGTCTCCCCTTCTGCCAGGCTCCTCTGACTCCGACCAGCTCCATTGTATATTCAGGTAATTGTTATGTAGACATTCTTGAAATATGGGTGCTTTTAAAGTGAGAATGACTCATGAAGTGTGTAAGCTCGTTAAGTGAAAAGTTAGGAACAAGTTAGATAGATGGGAAATGCATTCTCTATGTAGTACTTAATGTTTTAAATATATATTACGGTAGAGGAATAAAATATAGACATTTGTGAAGTAGACTTACTCGTCTTAATGTTAATTAAATATTTGTAACATTTCAGACTGATAGGCAGACCGCCGCGTCAGGAGTGGCCTGACAATGTGTCAGTGGTGGCTGACAGCTTCCCCCCGTACCCCGCGCGAGACCTCGCGGATATACTGCCTCGTGCACATCCCAATGCTGTAAATATGATAAAGGTATGACTATTCATTCATCATTACCTCACTATATGTCCATACTGAGGGCTCGGAGCCTATCCTAAGTTAGGTGACTAGGATATAGTCAGCGCTGGCCCAGTGCGGGTTGATTTCACATATATCTTTGAATTTTTTCTCAGATATGTGCAGCATCACATCTTTTCCTTCACCGTAAGAACTTCGAATAAACATATGTAAATCGAGAATCGAACCCAGGACCTGCAGATTACAAGTCAAATGCCTAATCACAGAGCCACCGAACATATCAATGTATACATACTATTTCAAATAATATCTGACATGTGGATTGTATGTAAACTCGCATTTATCTGTAAAATATATAACGGCTATTATACACTATCAAATTTAATTTTTACACATTTAGTTGTTGTGTATGTATATTTCCTTGTGATTAGCCTAAATATAATTTATCATAGATGTTAAATAATAAAGTAAACTTTAGTTTTTGTTTTTCTTTTCAGGGTATGCTTGTATTCGACCCAGCGAAGCGTCTAACAGCACTTGACTGTCTGGAACATCCATACTTCACAGAGGAACCTCTCACGTAGACCCCCTAAGGAGGTCATTACCACTTTCAGGAGGTTAACGTAGGACTAATCGAAATTCATTGCTAATTATTTTTTTAATAATAATTGTAGAAATTATGTTTTTTTTTTTCAAAATGGCAGCGAGGTTTTATTTTGGATCTGTAAATAAATGATTTAATTCTTTTAAAAATTACAATTAGACATTTTTAATTATTAATTTTGTTGCCGAATTTTACGATATTTGTTTACTTTTTAATCAAAAATATAAAAAAAATAAAGATCTCAAAAAATTATATCTTTAATACAATATTGTATAATTATGAGAACAATAAAGTAAAATTAATACATAATATAGTATATAAGTTAAATTAAGTATAAATAGATATAAGAATAAATCAAGCCCACCAGTAAAAATATAAATAAAAAAATTAAGTTTTTTAAACTAAATTTTCTTAAAGACAAACTCAAAGAAAATTTAGCGTTTATGTTTTAAGTGTAAACTATTGTCTTAGTACATTTAACTAAGTACAATATTTTGGATTATTGTCCATACTAAAGTTAATTAAGACATTTTATACTCATAATCAATTATTAACAGAACCTTACTGTTTTCATTAACTGTCTAAAAACATTGTTAGTACGTTATTCCAGTACAAACCATAGACAAACTGCTAAAACAGAAATCTTACTAATATAAATGCGAATGTATGGATGTTTGTAATAAGGTACCTCCAGAACGGTACACAGATGTAGAACATAGCCTGGCTGAACGTTTAGGCTACTTCTTTCGTTTTTTTTTAAATTCCGGACGGAGACGCGGACAAAAACTTGTTTGTAATAATTGTAATTACGTAACAGCTTTAATATATTTCTGATAAAACACTTTCGCAGTATGTCTTAATAATTTTCTCAAAATAACTGGAAAAAATAAAATGGCCGCCATGTTGATTGACGCCATGATGGATTTGACATTTCAATATTTACTTAATTTTGGCTCTGAATTGATACGATGTACATTTTTATGGTTACTTTAGTTTTTTTTTTAGTCGTCAGTTTGTTGGTATTTTGAGAAAATAATGTTGATAAAATTTCAATTTGTGTTGTATAGTAGGATATTTGAATGTGCATATGATATGCGTATTGTGTTGTTCCTTTTGTATGAATGCCAAATAAAATTATTTTTGTATTGATATTGTTGATTTCTTTTAATTATACCTTTTTGTTGCCAATAAAGTATATCGTAATTAAATAGTGGCTTGTACAGTTCCTTTATAAATAAATAAATAGACCAGTCTGAGAGTTGTGTAATGTTACTCGATGTCACTATTCCACATCACGAGAATCTCGTGAAAGCTGAAAAGGAAAAATTGTTAAAACATCTAGATTTGGTTCACGAGGTTACCGCCATGTGGTTTATGAAATCGACTACCATTATTCTGATCGTCTTATCGGTGAATGGATTGATAACGAAGAGTTTCGACCAACATCTCAAGAAGCTCTCGCTAAACAGTTGGATTAAGGGCCCGATACAAAAGGCTGTTATTCTAGAAACCGCGCGCATCGTGAGAAGGTTCCTCTTCTTCTCTCGGCAGCCCTGACCACTGGTTGTTTGAGTCATGGGATTCCGCAGCCGGTGGTGCTCTATTTTTAATATATAATATATTTTGTATAATTTTTCTATTTTGTATATGAAATGTAACATATTCAGAAAAAGATAAAAAATGAATACGTCAATAAAGTAAATAAATTGTAACCTTCAATACATACTATTACATACACTGTATGTGTAATTATCAGAAAATAAAAGAAACAATGTTATTATAGTATGTATCGTAATTAGAATTTCTTTTAATCATCTAGGCAAAGTACAAATTAGCTTTAACAGCTTTTAAACGAGTTAACCCCTTGGTGAAGATTTAATATTAACCATATGTTTTAAACGGAGATTTTGGTCTCAGAAAACCGCGGTTACTGAATGACTGTGCAGAACAATGTGAAAATATCACGTGATAGCGGCTGTGATCTTGAACGATTTTATCACACAAGTGAATAATTAACGATATCTCGTCACGTTTTTATAATAAAATAATGAAAGTTGGCACAAACTCGATTACCGAGTGACATGAATTTGCAGGTTAGAATCTAACTAATATCATAAATGCTAATGTTTGTATGGATGTTTCTTAGAAGATATCTCTGCAACAGTTGCATGAATCCAAAATTAAAATAGATGTAGAACATAGTCTTATAGACTACTAATTAAGTTTTGTTTTATTTCGGGAGGACGAAGTGACGGCGTTAAGGGCGACATCTAGTTTTCTCATAATGAACATTTTTTTTAATTTGCCAATTAAATAGTTAAAAGTTATAGCAGTCATTTTAGCTATGATTGTTTAATTGTTTACTCATCCTGTTAATATTGCATGATCGTGCGTTTTTTTTTAACTAAAACAAAGCAAGTAACGATGTTAACACGGAAGCAACAGCTCACGAATTAAAGCAAATGCGTTCGATGTTTCCGACAATATTCCTTGTGTATATTCTACTTAGCTACTTACTTTAAAAAATAAGTTTAATTATCTAGTATTTTATAATAGTTATAATTGTTTATTGTGCCAAAAAAATTCTACTTTCAAGCAATTATATTTAACAATGTCTCAACTGGCTTAGGACCATAAGGATATAAGTGGTAACTTTTTCTGTCCGTTAGATTGTGTATACCTTTATCTTTGGGCCAAATATTGCCTAAACAGATGTAGAACTTTACCAAAAACGAAAATATAAATTATTTACATCTATCATATACCTCTTTGCATCAATAACCATTGAGTCTTATTACTGTACTGCGTTCATAAACAAGGCCGTCTCAATAAAATTGCTTCAAACATTAGTCAGAGATCTCAACAATTTAATTGAAACATCGCTTTTAAACAAGAATAACACAAGCTTGCAATAACAGCGTAGCATAAATCGGCTTATTATACAGAAAAAAGCGTTAGTTAATAATATGCCTACTAAAAATACGGAATTTTTAACGAATAATATTGAGCTTAGTTAGTTTTTTGAAAATATGCAATAAAAAAAACTGACCAACATATTAAAAACACGTATACGATCAACCTATAGTTTTAGTAAAAATATCTTGACTATGACTACATTTCACATTTTAAATAAAAAAGATAATTTAAAAGTGTCAATAGTACTGGTCTTAAAATGATTTTTTTTTGCTGCCAACATAAGAATGTGTGTAATGATACCATTGTAATAAAAACATGTTTTAACAAGGAAATTATAATTTTATTCTTAGCTTATTTATTTTCAAATTTTAGTGTGAATCTGCCGCCGATAGTTCAATAACTAATGTCTTAGTTTAGATGATTAATAAAAATAAGTGAATTATTGCATACTATACACAATACCCATATCAACACAATAACGGCCATTATTCAGAAACAATAGTCGTCCGAACCCACGCAGTTCATTGGTCACATAAATTATAATGTTATCGAGAAAAAAAAATATTACTCAAACAATTGCCTAAGAGTTTCCAATCTCCAAAGCAATCGATTAAAGCATGATGGAAGTTTATTTAAGGCCGTAATAATTACAGTTGTATTGTAATTGAGATGCATTTGCCTCGGTGGTGAGGTTGTACCTATAGCGAATTTTTTTGTAACAATTTTTAAATGCACCCGTCACTGACGAGTAGTGGAAATGAATATTAGATTTATAGAAGAAGAAGAGTGTCCTCTTCTCCTATACAAAGAAGCGAAACGGAGGAATGAGTAGCGCGTCGTCCAATATGTATTGATCCGCTTATGCGATGCTGGCCTTTAATTTTAAACTCTTATATCAGAAGCGTTAATAAAATAAAAGTTGGTGTCTTCGCAAATCGATTAACATGGGATTTAAGTCTTTAATAAAATTCAGAACATAGTTTCAATTCTAGTTTTTATTTAGTACAAAATTCATAAAAAACAAGAGAGCTATAAAATAATTAACATTTGTTATGATTATCGTGGAGTGAGAAATCTTATATTTTCTGTTAAGATTTCTAGCATGATATGGTATCCAACTATATCCCAGGATTAAACATTTTTATACTGAAGTAAAAAAAATTATACACAACTTTTATGACACGTAACGAAACATAAAAGAGTACTAACTATAAAAACTAGCAAGACTATAAAAATAATATTAGCATAAAGTTTTCACAGTCTTCAATAATAAATAAAAATTATTTATAATTTAGCACAATTTGTGCTTCAATGTGAAGTCCCTAATTACGTCAGCAAACACTTTCTACACAAACATCGTCCCGCGCAATGATCCGATCTCCATTTCACGCTTTATTAATTATTCTGAGTATTTTCGCTTATTTCTTCAGTCGCTTGTTTGTCCCCATCATCTGCTGTAACGGAATCTTTTGTTTTCTTCCCGGCAAAATTAAAAATCTTCTCAAAATTTATCGTATTCTGATTGTAAATCGTATGATCTGGTGTATCACCCCAACTTATTGGCGTCATTCTATCTTTAACCTCTGGTTGTGTTGTTTCTTGCACGTTTATATCAATGCTGGCGACCTCTGGGATGGGATTCAACACTGCCTCCGACTGGACGCTAGGAGTTCGCATATCCGAATTCGAAATTCCCTCCAACGATGCGCAACGATTCAAAAAGTTCAACATTCTCTCCTTATAAAACTCCGAACTGGTCTCAGTGTTTTGCTTTGCTTTGTTGTTTTGATTCTTCAAATAGAAACCGTTATCGCTTTGAGCCAAAAAGATTCTCTTGATTTTTTTACTCGGGTAATGTTCTATCAAATCCGGTTTGGGCGGTAGAAGCTTACCGTTTCTTGGTATTTTACTGGTATTATTACCTTTAATAGTCGTCACCACGGAAATGCAGTTGCCTCTTCTTTCGTTATCATCCTCTTTGTAGTTATTTCTCATGCCCTTATAAGATATTTTCACGCTTAGAATAGACCAGAGTAGCTCGAGGAACGCCGCGATCAGTATGTTTATAGATAGAACACGTTTTGTAAACAAATGAGAATCCTCTTCTTTGGCTGTGGACGCGTTGTTAGCTATGATCATATGAGATTCGTTCTTATCTATAATATCCGTGTGCTTCACCACAATGAAGTCTTTAAACGGCACTTTGTCTTTGTAAAAGTCCGATATGTCTTCCTCTGAGGTGGTTATAAACCACACGGCGATCATTACGAAGGCTATCAAGGCGAATAAGGTGGAAAGCACGGACATGGCGAAAAGCCAGGTGATGTTGTGATCTACGTACCATCGCACAGATGCCATGATAGCGGCCACTCCCGCCGCCAACGCGAATACGGTGAGGAGGGACGGCGCTAGAACTAACATGTAACTATTTTCATTTTTTGTCGTGTCGGTATCCGTTACATTGTAGTCGAGGACAGGATCTCCGTCGAGAAACGATGTGTTTTTAGCAGTGTGGTTTGAATTTGCTTCGATGTCGCCGTTTGGATTGACTAAAGCTAAGCATGCGAGAAGGAACGACGTAGCAGCGAGTGCGATGTGGACCCAGGCCAGGCCAGACACCGTCGACGCCGAATACCTCCGTTCGGAGGGATACAAATTCCGCGTGTCGGGCTTTGTTTTCACTTTTATAGTATAAACGTCCTCCATGTTGTAATTACGAAATCATAACGTTGTTTAAAGTTAGGGTTTAACCGATCAACACTTCGAGTGTAAACTAATTTTATCACTGGCACATTTTATTGTCCAAACACTATTGTAAAGTGTCTATCACTGCCTAGAATTCTACTAACATGTACCGCGACCGTTTATAAACGGTTTTTTTTTATATTTTTTTGTTAAATACACATCAATCAACGATACGACTCACACGCATGACATTTGTCAGCGCACTGAACTGAAGTTATAAGCGCAACCGCATGTACGGTATTGCCAACATAAATACAAAGCTCCCCGTAAATTTGTTAAGTAGCCCACGATAAATGAACAATAAACAGATAGTCTAACTACTATTATATTATTAGGAAATAAAAAAGTGTTACTTCTAAATGATACCGAAGTTTAATGCCTAAACTATATACTATACTGTACCAACGTATAAATTGTAAAAAAAATATTTTAAATTAATAACTTATCTAAACATTATATTTAGTTTCTCCATTATAATTTTGTGGTCATAATCTTATCATAAAGTGTTCCTATTACATATCCTATTGTATTTGTTAACGCAACCATCGGGTTTTTAATGTAAGACTTGATTTTTATTAAAATTTCCCGAGACTCGAGGTAAATTTTAAAACTAGCAACATTAACCATCAAGTTTAGATTTGCCGATATGCGTTTCTAGTTCCTATTCCAATGAAATATGGTCTTGCTTGTTTTGTGACGAACAAAGAGGAATTCTTTTATTTATTATCATCTTGAATAAATGTTTTTTCAACATGCACTCGCGTCAAAGGCGACTAGATTCGATGTAATAGGATGCCAACTAGAGGTAAACACCGTTACACACAGCTTTTTTATGTCATACTAGCTGTCGCCCGCGACTTCGTCCGCCCGAAATTAAATAAAAACATAATTAGTAAGTCTATGTGTTCTTTCAGACTACGTTCTATATGAATGCTTAATTTAATTGCGATCCGTTCAGCAGTTCTGGAGAAATCTTCAAACAAATATCAATCCATACATCTAAACATTCGCATTAATAATATAAAGTAAGATTTTTTACTCATCATAATTTTTTTCTGATATACATAACATCCTTAATTTGTTTATTGTTAGCTTTTATATTGTTTAACATTGAATAATATCATGTTAAAAGTAATTGTTTCATATTAATATGTAAATTGACAAAGGGATTTCAACTATTTTACAACTTCGTGAGAGTTGAGATAGTTACATAAAATCATGGGTTGCGGACGAAAGCGAAAGCGTGCCCGTGACCACGCCATCATGCGAAGGAGGAACAGAGGGGTTTAGTGGGTATGCTCCCATCTGGAAGAGAATCCCACATAACTACCGTGACCCCCCCCGGGGCACGGAGTATGCATAAAGCATTCCACTCTGAAAAAAAAACTTTTTTTCTTAATTGATGATTATGATCATCTCCTACGGTGTGAAATTAACTTAATTATGTTACGGTTTGTTAGAAGCAGTTTAATAATTGAACAGCAGAGGTTTTGTATGTAAATAATTTTGCTTTGTCTATGGAATGTTTGGCAAAAGTTTTTTTTACTAAATGTTTTAATAACATCTGATTTTTTTTATAACAGAAGGGGGCAAACGAGCAGCGGGAACACCGAGGTGTTAAACAACGCACATTGACATCAGCAATACCAGAGGAACCGCAAATGCGTTGTCGGCTTTTGAGATGGTGATACGCTCGCTTCTTGAAGGACTCCAATTCGATTATGATTATGGCTGCCATACACGAACTGTCACAGTCAGAGTATTTTTTAAAGATTTAAATAAATTATACGACTTTAAAAAAATGTTTAAGTAAGAAATGAGTCATCATAAGTCATGTTAGCAACTGTAATGTAGTGCTTTTGATTTGGTTAGGGTTTGTTTATTTAAAAATTACTTCAATCTTGGTCACAGTCGGCACGAAGTTTTTATAAAGTTCGAATAATCGGTACGAGTTAAGTGGCAATAGTTTCGTATAAAAAACTATGTAGTGCAAGGGTCTGTAAAGACCTCGAATAGTTTCTTCAGCTCTGGCCTGAACTTAAAATCTAAAATACAGTACTTTACAAACAAAATGAATTATTTATATTTGTAAACAAAGAAACACAAACTAGTATACTACTATTATACTGATTGATGTAAGTGTTATATAATAGTAGAAATAACAAAAAATACTGAATTCAGGTCATTGACCTCTAGCCACGTGTCAAACAGAAAACCTTGATGCCACGTGTAACCTAAATATAAACATAGATTCGAATTTATTTATTGAAATATTATACCTCTTATTTTGCACTGAAAAATTCTTAATCTGTCTTTTTTGGGTTAGACTTACGTATTAATTTGAACTTCGATATCGATATAGCTTTAAAAACTTTATTAAAATACTCGCTGTCGCCCGCGATTTGGTTGCGCGGAATTAAAAACAAACGTAGTAAGTAGCCTACATGTTCTTCTAGACTATGTTCTACATCTATGCCAAATTGCAGCGTGTTCCATGCAGCCGTTTCAGAGGTAACTTCAAACAAACATCCATCCATTCAAACATTCGCATTTATAACGTTATAATAAGACAATCATATTGTAAATACGTTAGCATATTTCTGTTCAAACAAGGCTAAGCTCAACTCAAGGTATCCACAGTCTGTTGTATATCATATTTATGTACATATTATATTATGTACACAATGAAGCGTGACCGCGTATATAATTAAATAAAAACTGTGCGATCAGCCTGACCTTGTCATCTGCGATCGTCTCGCCTTGGAGCTTGAGCTTGGTGATCTGACATAATTATGTGTGTACACTCGCACACAAAATCATAGTAGTATTATAAATGGGAATGTTTGGATGGATGAATGAAGAATACATGTTTGAAGGTGTTTCCAGAACAACAGAATGGATCTCGATTAAATTTAGCATACATATAGAACAGAGTCTGGAAGAACGTATAGGCTACTAACTGGATGGAACTGCTGAAAAGCATTTTCGATAAAATAAGCATAATAATGATTTTTTTATTGATAAAAAATGTTTAAAAATGAATAATTCACGATATTAATGTACGCGAATTTTGAATTTGTAATTAAATTGAATATTTTTGTCTCATATAAAAACTGTTTGCGATTGTACATACACCGTATTCTGTAACGAAACCGGTAAAAAGTTGCAAATACATACTCGTTCTCTTAAAATGTATGTTTATACCTAATTAGGAATAATACATAAGGTCAAATGTTTGTTCTGCATTTATAGAATAACATATTCTCTCATTAAAATAACTGTTCAAGTATAAAAAAAGGGATTTGACTTGGCACTTGGTAAATAAGAGCTCTCCTCGATCTGACATGCCAACTTAAATGCCGGGTTCTAAGAAAATCAACACATCCCAACCCAAGGTCATCGTCGCGCTGCGCAATGCCCTACCGCGCATCCCGCTACACCTAATTATGTTGCGCAGCGTCTCGCGTAAGTTAACAGCCTCTAAGATATCTGAAAACATTAATAAACAGTCTTCAATAATTGCTTTTATTCGTCAGTAAACACAATGCAAGTCCGAAGATATTTTCACTTGCCATATTTTTTGTGTTGCCGTAACAAAGACGTTTTAAATACTTTCTAAACTTTTTACGAGATACGATTGTATTACGAACTGAAAACACGCAAAAATTACAAACATCTAAACAATGCAGAAATAAAAAAGAACTCCATTGTGATCAAATAAGATAAAAACAATGATTATTTAGTGGCCTTAGAAATCGTAGTTTAGATTCGATTAATTATTTAGAAGAGTGACTGTGCCTTAGTGATAGCTAATATTAAATAACACGCTTAGTGGCTATTTAGCGACTCGCTATTTCGGCGAATACATGTGGCCAGTTGCAGGCTTGCCACTTTATAATATTTTAAAAAATCAAACTTGTCACATTTTTCAAAAAGCGAAAAGTTTCAGGCAAAGAGCATCAACTAATCATGACAACAATAATTCTGGGATTTTTGCAGAACGTATGCAATCAACCCTTATTTGTCTTAAGAAAAATAAAGATAAAAATTGATGTAGAAAAAAAAAATAAAAAAATATCTCGGCGGTGGAAACCCACAGTAAACAACACAAAGACGTAAATGGCGTCACCCATCGTAATCTCATAGATTTTCGTTTACGCAACTTCACGGATCATTAGATCCTATTCGCTACAATAGTCACAAGATACAAGACTTTGGACCTTGCACCAGATTTGATATTGTGATAACTTTAAGAATTTCAGCAAGAGTTCTTGTCTTGTCCTTAATTAAAAAGAATTTAATATAACTTCGATATCTTTATGTTAAAATTTTTATGTGTATGTTAATAATTTACAATAACTATTCAACAACTAAAATGTCTTTGAACGTAAATAAAGACGTCTATGCAAAAAGCCGTTGAATTCAAAATGGCCGCCGTCGCCCGGCCGCTTGACCTCCGCTATCTTGACAATTTCCTCTCAATAATCGGTTAACGGTACAATTCTAATTCTGTATCTCAATATTAGGCCAGGTCAGATCCATAAACAATGTTTACTTTATAACGGTTTATGTCCTTTTGAATTTGGTACGTTAACGGTCGTTAATTATTCTATTAATAAGCGTTAATGTAGTGTTACATGTAAAAGATTAGATATCATTTGCCAATTTGCAATAATTACAAGATTCACCTTTCATTTTAAAAATCGTTTATAAAGAAAAAACAATAAGGAATATTATAGAATTTATTTGAATAAGGTAAAGAGATAAAGATAGAGAAAATTTCTAACCTCAAAAATTCTTGTTGATATAAAGTTTAAATTTTGTATCAGTCTAATTGAAGTAAATGTAACTCGGATGTAGGCAGATTCCACCTCGACACTTGACGCAGTTATTTATGTTGCTAGGACATTGGCTGTGATGGCTCACCACTCCACTGGACTCAGGCGAAGGTCCGCCTATAATCTTTTGATGCACGTATCCATAACAGTTGCATTTCTTTTTATCATCTCTCTCTTGTGCTAGTGAGTATCCCACATCGGTAGCCGGGTTTACATGAGGTCTTGTGACGCTACCACGCTCTGTCAATTCAGACGTTAAACAACAATCCTTACTTCGTCTTTTATCATCATCAAATATACCATAACCATTTTGATCGTTACAAAAGTTCTGTCTTTTAGTCTTTGATTCTGATACCGGCTTGAGAATAACATCCGGTCTATCAATATTTCTTCCCAAACTTATGTTGGACTGTCTATATCTTGTAACTGGTAATTTTCTTGTCGCCCAAATTTCTTCTTCGACTGAAGGTTGGTTCATTTGAAAATTAGCTATGTTACCTTCAGCCATAGAAATATGTGATATACAGGGGCTTTTTAAACATTGTCTCCGAGATCTACAGTGAGGAGCGGGCAAATCGACTTTACTGAACGGCAACGACGGCACAGTTCGTCGCAACTCATTATGCATACCTTGTAACTCTTGGTGTGAACTTACCATTTCGTTATCGTTTGAATCCCAATAGTACTCTTTAACGATAATACGAGGAGATAAGTCGTTTACTTTTTCAGTTTGTGCACACTTCGTTCTAATATGCCTTTGACATGTGAGAGTTTCTAAACAATTCTCTGTTTCTCTCAGACCACAACAATTAAATTCCGAACACGTGGGAGAATCACTTTCATTCTTTCCAATCAAATCTGGTCTCGTATTAATTTGGTTTTCTATGCCATTTGGAGTTCCATTAACTTGGACATCTTTGTTACCTGTATTTACTTGTTGATATCTTATATATTCACGGAAAGATTCCTTAAAATGATCACGAATGATATTGTCTCCGTCTTCTACAGGTAAATCATAAGTTAATGTTTCTTTTGCTATATTGATATTACTCGTTTGCTTGTCTAATTTATCTAATGTACGCACATTATTGTTTTGTAAACTTCTCGATACCTGTTGTAAAGTTTGCCTGTGTGCTTTGTTCATTTGATCATTGTTATATAATATTTTAAGTATATTTTCGGTAATTTCTGCAAAATTTGGTTTATGTTCGGATAAAAATGTAAACTGTTTAATTTTCTCCGTTATTTTGTCCCTCAAATTACTATGTTGTATCTCAGATGGATTTTCTAAATAGTATTGAATTAAATTTACAAAATGATTCCTGAGTAATATATTTTCATCGGTAACCTTTAAAGGTAGTTCTTCCAAGTAGTCTTTAATTTTGTTTTTCGTATAATTAATTTCATCTGAATAGTTTGGGGATTTTGTTTCAGGAATACGTATATTTTGTAAGACACTGAATAAATTATTGCACAGTTTATCCGTGTCTAAAGGTGTGGCAGGATATCTTCTCAAATAATCATTGCAAAATTTGTTGACCTCATTTTTAAGAATAACTTTGAATTTTCCTGTGTTCACATCCGTTGTTTTAACCAATGTAACAAATGCCTCAACTAATTTTTCTTTTAAATCATTAAAAGATGTCTGTTGATCTGAAGATAAAGTTGTATTCGTTGGTAATGTATTCTCTATAATATCATAAAGTTGTTGTCTGTAATTTTCTATGAATTTTTCTTTTTGTTTTGTTTTAAAAACGTCTTTCATAACGTCGACTAAATAATTTTTAAATGAAAATAGATTTCTTTTACAGTGTTCATTTACTTTTAAAGTATTTAGTAACTGTTCAACTTCATTCCTGATAATGGTTTCATAAAACGTATCTCCATTTCTCCAAGCATAATTTAAATGTTGCTTGTTAATTATATTAACTAATCCAGAAACGAGTTCTTCTCTAACTTTTCTTGCATCTTCTGGACCTTGTGCTGAATCAATTGGAATGTAAGCACATTTATTCGCTAATTCTGTTGCCAATAAGTGTGTACTGTTATTACCAGAATAAGCAATATTTACAGAATTATTTGTTCCGTAAGGATCTTTTGTATGATGTTTTAATATTATAAATAAATTTTCTACTAATATTTCTAATTTCTGTTCATTTTTGAATTCTTCTCTTAAGGGCAACTCTTTGAGCACATTAATTATAATACTTTTTAAATGTTTATTTGAGTTTGTTGATCCTAAATCATTGTCTAAATAATCAGACAAAATGGAATAAATCCTATCAGCTGTTTTTCTAGCTTCGTGTGTGCTAATAGCCCACTTCAGTGGCAAACTCTCAATCCAAAAGGTTACATTCTTTTTTGATTCGTCGGGAGTTTTTCGTATGCTTCGAAGCAAATTCAGATCTTTTAAATAATTTAACAGATCTATAGCCATTGTATAATTATAATTGTCAGTATTTTGAACTCTTTGGTTCAATGGTAATTCTTTGAGTCGTGATTCTATCATTTTTAATATATATCTTTCGAAATCTATATTTTGATTTGGTGGTAAGTTATTGTTAATGCGGTCTAAATCTAATGCAAGATTTGCCATCACAGTTTCTTGACACAACTCTTCTTGTTTGTTACGTCTGTGATACATTTCTGAGTCTTTTAACCAATTCATAAGAGCGTACTTTAAAGCCTCAACGTATTGATTCGTTTCTGTCAACAGGCCATTTATAGAAGCATCATAATTTACAATCTTTTTCAAATTACCTTTCAAACCGTGCAGTTCTGTTTCTGTAGGCTCTTTAACAATTTTAGGTAACCATCGCAGAACTTCGCATTCAAGAGCTAAATCAGGATTCTGGGTTTGGTTTTTTGTTTCTATTACACGCTTTGCAATTTCTTTTGCTATTGCTTTTTGATGTTTTACATCTTGTGAAATAATACGGTCGTGTGGTATTTTGTCGATCCATCGTAGTACATGTCTAGTTACCTCATCCAATGAAGAATTTTTGTGGCTAGGTATTAACTGTGCGTCTTTTAAATATTTTAATATTTCAAAAGCCAAACTTCTGTGATAACTTTTATCACATTTTGCTGTTGCCTCCATTGGGAATTGTTTTATTCTAGTTTCCAATAATTTAAGTATAGTGTCATCATTAATAGATTTTTCAGTGTCACTAATAACTTGATTTAAATCGTGGGCAAGGCCTGACACCAAATTTTCTTGAAATCGTTTTTCATGAATATTTCTGTTTTGATACAGGGACGTTTCTTTCAACCAGTTCATGATAGCGTTTCTAATTGCTTCAGTACTTTGATATTCTGACGCGGGAGTACCGGGTGCTTGACCCATGTAATGACGTTGATATCCAGGTCGCGTAGAAAACTCAGACAATTCTTTGTCCTCCATTATTTTTTTTAAGATAGATGTCATCCAGATTAGTTCAGTTTCATTGGGTTTCTTTACTAGTTTTGGTAACCACCGTATTACTGTCTGTTTAAGTGCCGTTTCAGGATTTGAACTTTGATTAGCTGCCTCTCGTAATCGTTGTGCAATTTCCTTGGCAACCATTCTATGATAATTTCTATCATGAGAAATCATGCGGCCTGAGGGAATCCTCTCAATGCATTTAACAACTTCATGTGATATATTATTTAATGAAGGGTTCTCGTAAATTTGAACAAGAGAGCCCTGGGATAGAGTTTTAAAGTCATCATCTTGTTGAATTGACGATAAAGTTGGGTTTGAAATGTAATTGTCAGTCAATTTTTGTTTCGGTGTCGATGCTTCTTGCGGAGAATTTAAAAGTCGATGAATCCATTTTATAATTCTATGCTTGGACGAATCATCTACTGGCAAGCCATGGTTTCTAAAAAAAATAAAAACTAATTTGGCTAGTTTTTCTTCTTTTTCTTTACTAGAATATTTAACGTCAGATATTATCTTTTCCATTTTATCCGCTAATTGGTTTGCAGATATCATCAATTTTTCTTTTAAGTTTGTATTTAAATTACTACTAATATGACTTATGAAACTAATAACTTCATTTTCTGTTCGTTTTGAATCGAATTGGTCCGTCCGTTTCGTGATTGTTTCATCTCTTGATAGTGGTGCCGACAGATGTGTTTTATGTTTTAAACTTAACGACATATCAATCGTATGCCGTAAAAGAGAATTATAAACATCCTCCATTTCACTTTTAGATACATTTGCTTCTCTTAATAATGTGTACGCTTTCTCTTTGAAGTTGCTAGTATTGTCACATCTTATTATTTGGTCCGCAATAAGATTTGTTAAGTCGTTTTGGATTTTTTTCTGGTTTCTCATATCCCCAGCATTAGCTTTCAGTACACCGGACACTAGCTCTCTTACGTAACTTCGAATCTCCTCTTTTAATGATTTGGGTAATTTAAGTGACGACTCTGAAAAGTTTATTTGAATAGTAACTATAATCTTACTAACATTATAAAATTCGAATGTTTGAATGGATGGATATATGTTTGTAGGTATCTCCAGAACGGCTGAACGGTTCTTGATGAAATTTGGCATACATATAGAACATAGTCTGCAAGAACACAGTCTACTAATGTTTTTTTTTCATTCCGCACGGACGGAGTCACATGCGTCAGCTAGTATTTAATATAATCGTAAAATAAACTAACCTGTACCCATTTTTTTGGATATAACATCAACAATTTCATCTTTTAATACGCTTTTCATATTATTAGCAATAGCGAGAGGTAACTGATCTACAACTTGTTTCACTTTCATTTCGATAATTTCTTGCATGTTTGTATTTTTATTTGTATTATTTTTAATAAAGTCCGAATTTGAACACATCGATGAAGACAAAGCTTTGACTTTCATTATAAGTGCTTCCATCAATAGACTTTCAGTTCTCGGATCCAAATTATTTGTTTTAGTAATCTCAATTATTTTTTTTATATCATCTTTAACTTTATTTTGGGCTGTTGTTTTTTGGACAATATTCCCATTTTCCAAAATCTTATTTAAGTCCATATCCAAAAGTACTTTTGATGTTTCCGGCATAGTTACTTCCTTGCTTGTGCCGTATTTACGGTTAAGAGTGTCACTTTTCTTACTAAGAACCTTATTCAATTCATGTATTAATTCATCTGCAGCTTTATTAATAAAGTTTACATCGGGACTTTGAACGAGAAGTTTTTTAAACAAATCGTTAACTTGAGATCGAACAGCTTCGTTATACTCGTTCTTATTTGATTTTTCGTTTAATTTCAGAGATGCAATTTTAACCATAAATTTATTTAAAATATTGTCTTTTCTAACGACTCTTTTATCAAGTGTTTTCTGTTTAAAGAAAAACTTATCAATCCAATCATTGATAATTGTTTTTAAACTGTTATCTTCATCTTTTAAAAGGGATATACGAATTATAAGATTTTCTATAAGATTATTTATAAATAGGTCACGATCGTTTTTATCTACAGGTCGCCACATTGGCAATATATCTAGAACTTTTTTAATTTCTTCTTTTTGTTTATCTTCCATACCTTTAAATCTCAGTAAGGACTTTACTAAGGTTCTTATAATCTGTTGCCTTTTGGCTTTATCTTCTTCAGAGCAATCGGCGTTAAGTGGTATTTCCTGTTGCCAGTCAATCACTTGCTTGAGTAGCTGGCTGGAATATTCTTGTTCTTCTTTACACAAATGACAGCAAGAAGAAGTATTCATATGGTCTTCGAGACTTGTACTTCGATCACAACATTTACCAACTCTTAAGCGTATATTTGTTGGAGAATCTTTTATCGTCGGCTGTGGACATTCGCAGGGTACGATTTTTTTACATTTGTAACACATTTTGGTATCCACTTCATTTTTAAGCTGTTTCTGAGTATAAATGAAAAAATACTTATTATTTGTACAAAAGTGACTATGGAAACGACCAATGATGAAAATAATAATAGTTATGCCCGTCTAAAAAAAGGTAAGAACATGACAGGGAAATAAATTGCTTTTTTTTTAATTACTGTAAGTTCTTAATCAATAATAGAAAAATCCTAATAAAAGAATAATTATAAGAAAAAGTCAATCCCCATTTTTTGATTATCGTTACCTCTGGCTCTGTTTGGTTTTTTAACAACCCTTTGTTTGGAAGACCTGAAAGGAAAATATAAGTATTTTTTAAAGATAAAAGAGGTTTTATATATTCCACTTATTTTTTTAACCATCTACTTACTTTTTGCACCAATGCAAAAGGTCTCGCAAGCCTGGTAATAAATAAATTGTATTTAAAATTAAAAGCAACCTCAATTCTAAATAATTGTCATAGTTTTAACTTTTTAATCATAATGATAAAGTTGTACCATATCGTTGTTGGGACTGTGATATTCCTTCTGGTGCTGTAGGAACCGTCGCTCGATTTCTGGACAAACCTGAAGCCAAGAACTACATCAATAACATTCAATATTGTTAACAAGATTTAATCAAACGTTTCAAATAAATAAAAGAAGAATTTTTATTGAAAAATATACATGATTTTATGTCGAAAGACTTTTATTATGGTTGTCCTCACGGAACTGACCATAGCGTCGTTGTCCCAGACGTGTTTGATGGCGTCACGAATGCATTTCCTTACATCGTTTAGGTAGCGTACCTCCGCGCCACCTCCCATGCGCTGCAGCCGCGACATCTCTCTGTATTGACGAAGAATTTTTAAAAAATGCGCGTCTTTTACACTTGTCACCAGCGGCATACCGGCAAGCCATAATTCTTTGTTTTACAAAAACGTAAAATAATTCTTGACACTTTGTTGTCTAAGGCCGTTTGGTTAGAGAAATGTGGCATATCTCAGAAACACAGAATTACCTCAAACTTTAAGAAAATACAAGCAAACATCTTACTCACCGTAAGATAATGTTACAAATCACTGCAGTTGTGGTTACCTCAACCCAAAATCCGTAAATTGCTTCTTGGGACTGGACATCCCTGAAGAAGTAGACTGGACGTTCATAGCAACTTGAGCTGCTGTCTTACTGCAGTCACATGGGATTCTCTGACGCCGCGGGTACAGGTGAAGTTTCTTGAGGCAGGGGACCTCATGGTGGCACTTGGTCTTCTTGTTACGTTTCGAATGACTCTTTTTCGATTTACCGACTAAATGAAAAGAATTCATTTAGTCGGTAAATCATTGCGTTACATGAAAATCATACCTGCATAGAAAAAAATAACCTTCTACTAATACTAACGTCGTTTAGCAAGCGTGGACGATAACAATCGCTCTATCACTTCAGAGGAGCGCGCAAACTCCGGCAGTGCTCGAGGGTACTTGCGTAGAGACTGTGCGAACGAGTCTGCCACTTGGGCCACTCGGCTCTTGCGAAACGAACCTAAATTTAAAAAGAAATTTTCTTAATGCTATCAGTAACTTGAAAGTAGTAGCCTTGTCGTTGGATGTATCAAAACACGAAGTAGAATTTTATCCTTGCACAGTTAACAAAATTCACAAAGGACATAACACATAGATTCAGTGAATAACTATTTGATATCCCATAAATTATTACAACAGTGAACATAATTTTAGAATTTTTACCTTGTTGCGCTTCTTGAACAGGGTACTCCGTGGGACCGGCAGAAGCTGATGCCGGGATAACATTACAATGTGCAATCTGGGTGCAAATTTAATAGATTAGTAACACGAAATCTGATTCTTGATTTCCTTTTTCAAAAAGGTAGAGATTGACCTAGAAGGAGATGGATCAAGAAGAGAGAGATGACTGAGATGACGAAAGATAGCTCGACCAGGAGGACAAAAACTGGTGCGATAACCCCATATAATTGGGCAAAGCACAAGAAGATGATGAAGTAAGCAGCTCGCTGGTTTATTTACACCTGTAGTCTAGTGTCTGCTGCAGTATCTTGTATATTTAGTATGTTTCCAATACTCTAAACACCTGTAAGTTTTTACATCTCTCTCGGTCTATGTACATTGGGGCAGTGAAAATCTACGTTTAAAAGTTATGTTCACTATCCTTTTTGTTAGCGGTTATAGAATTCTGAATTTAAAATCTTGTTACCGTCACCTGATATGTTGTAACTAATCTGTCATGATGTGTTTGGAACCCGGTCGAAGCTTGCAGTGACTTCTTAGTATCAATTTGGGATGATTTTGATTGAAATTGTTCTTTTTGTTTACCTGTAAAATTTAAAGCAATGAACTAAGACAATCTTTACACAACAATGTTTTTTTTTAATTAGTTCATCACTCCGTTAGTTACAAATTCGATTCGTATACCACTATTTAAATAATTGTACTTACTAGGTATTGGTTGAATGATGAGTCTGCTTTTAGTGTCGTCTGGTTGGTTTTCTATTATAATATGCATTGTTGTGGGTTGGTTGTTTGTTATACTGACTGCAGTGTCTGTGGTGTCCATCTTGTGAGGCTTGACTTAGTTGTACGGAAGTGGAATGTGCTGATGATGAAGAAAATTAAAAGTTGACAAAGTAATGAAAAAGGAATAAGGGTATAAGTATTGGATGTTACTTTCAGATCTATTTCTAGCAAGAAATCGGTTTCAAGTTTGGTCTTATTACTAAACAGGCAACTAACAGAAAAACTTAATTAGTAGCCTATGTGTTCTTCCAGACTATGTTCTACATCTATACAAGATTTCATCGAAATCCATACAGCCGTTTTCAAGATACCGACAAACAAACATCCATCCAAGCATTCGCATATATAATATTAATAAAATTAGTACAAAGATTTAGAGATATTGAAGATAGATATTTAACAGCGACACTGAAGTATCGCGTATGTTATAAGAAATTGTTAAAATATTATGATTACTGAAGTGATGTGGGAAGTATACAAAGGGTTTTACAATAGATATTATGAGAGACCTCCCATAGTAATAGCGCTTCTATGAACGACAGGAAACCATACTGTTCTGAAAAGAGTTATGTGGCCGAAGAATTTTGATAGAAAACGACGAAGGTTTACCATACCATAGAAGATTATTGCCAATCGTAAACTGTTCATTCCGTAATTTAGTCGATTTACAGAAAATTAAAACAAACCATTCTACTAAAACTAGCCTTTTTATTTATTGCTGAAAACAGAATGGTTAATAATATTGAAATGTTTACAATTTTTAGTACAACTATAAATGTTTTGAACTATCTGTTTGGCTCTAATTTGGCGCGAATCGCTGCGTCGAACACAATTTTAGGTGAAGCGTGGCGTAGTAGGTGTGTACTGCGCAGCGAGCCGATGTCTTTAGACCGTTGAGATATTTGAAAAGACATATATTTGTTTAGAATGTATATAACATGGTGAATTCTTTTACGTCTAACTAACGTGTAATATCTGCATTTCTTGTAATAATATCGAGGTCATATGAAGTAAGCAAAATATATCATGATACAAGTCGACATTATTTTTTTAAATATTTTCATATTCTTATTGTCAACTGAATTGTTCTATCATAAAACCAACCATTGTAACGTACATTACTTATAAGTTTACTAATTTTTTAATAATGAATCTATAGATTAACTAGCTGTAACCCGAGACTGTGCGGAATAAAGAAAAAAACTTAATTAGTAGCCTATGTGTTCCAATCTTTTTTTTTATAAGGTGGCAAACGAGCGAGCGGCCACCTGATATCGCCGAAACCGTTGCCCATAGACATACGCAATTGCATATGCGTTGCCTACCTTTATACGACGGAGAAGAGGATGCACAGAAAGAAAATATCTTCCCTTTCCATGCATCCTCTCATCCGGAAAGTCCACTTCCACTTCCCATCCTTTCCTCATGAGAAAAAGGGTGCGAAGGGAAAGAAGACTAAATTAGGCCTCCAGGACGCACATTCATCAGACGAAACGCGGAATTGCTACCACTTCACGCCTGTCTTCTGTGTGGTCGTGGTATTTCACCGGATGAGCCAGGCCAATTCGTGCGAAGATGTTAAAGCGGGCTCTACCACTGTTAGTCTACACAACTTTGCTCTACGTTTTGCCAAATTTCTGTCGTTCTTGAGATACCTTCAAACAAATATCCATCCATACATCCATTCATCTAAATATTCGCATTTATAATATTACTAAGAAGTAAGATGTAATACTGACAGTCATTTTAAGTAGTCGCAGTATCGAGTAGGCGAAGTCAGGCCGGTAACAGCCGCGCCACTCCTCCACAGGGTACACTGACCTGTAACACAAAACATCATCACACCATCGCTCCATCTCATCATCTCACCATCACACCGGCTTACCATCTTACCATCTCACCCCCGCACTTCCTAATCAAAGTACCAAGCATTTGATTTGAGAAGTAAGTCTTGTTCTTATCGTGCCAAATAAAAGCCGTACCCGACGCTTGTTTACTAAAATATCGCTTTAAGAATTTTACTTATACTAAATACATATCAGAGCTATACTAAGCTTTATTTTATCGAAGAATTCTTATTATTGATGTAAATTTATGTTCTCAGAATAAATTAATTAACTTTGTTTTAAGAAACGTGAGAACTGTAAAGTGGCTTCCTGGATCTCCCACAGTACACTTACTAAGTCTTTATGGGTCATTAAAATGTTTTTCTAGTATTATATCCTTCATGGTCTTTTGGTCCAGCAATTTCTTTCAATTTTTACAAAATGATACATACCCAAATGTTAGTCGTAAGTATATCATAGTTAGACCCTTGTTTTGTTAATCTTGGACCTGATACTTACATTATTAACAAAGATTTATCAGCCAGTGAATTATTGCAACATATATCGTATAAAATTTAGCATTTCCTTAGTAAGTACACATTCTTATCAAATGTTTCAAAAACGTCAATCTGTCTTGTTGATATTATTTTTCTTTCTTATGCTGTCAACACTTGTTCAAGAACAATAAAAAAGGATTAACTATATCATTATATTATTCCACGCTTGTAATTAAAAGGTAAGCAGTGATAACAGATTTCTATTTCAATTCCTGCAAAAATAAGTACTCTGGACACTAAAACGAAAGGCGGACGTATTAGTCTAGATGCAAGTAAAATTTCGTGCATAGCACTTTTATTTTCACAATTATAATTTCCTATAGTAATAATAAGCACGTTATAAGAAACAACGTGTAAAATTTTATTCAAATATGTACTCCAGAGTATTCACTCTCCACTGCGTAAACTCATACGCAATCTTGATCGGATCATTCGTCTATTTTTAGTAGACTTGATTACATTACAAAACTATGCCTGACATTCCTAAAAAATGGTCGTGAACGAACTATTCTCATTGTCAACTTTTATGTAGTAATAAATTACGTAATATTGCTTGTAGAAATATTTTTTCTTGTCGCATAAAAAGCGCAAGAAATCAACGATAATTTGACCGCATGCTGTTCACTTGCAAAAAACGTAGCCTAAAATCACGTACTAAATAAAATACGATAGAGCTGTGTTTCTCAAAGTATGCTCAGGTCTGAAACCGGTCATTGCGTTGCTGAAGCCTTTCTGAAAAGGTCCTCCGAGGTAGATGTACATCATAATAAAATACTAAGGGAGTACTATAAGATTCTATAGGAATAAAAACCGTCAAAGGTAGAATATTAAGTCTCTACAAACAGTTAGGACACGAACTGAACGTGGGACGCGAGAGAAGAATTAAGAATACATTAATAAATCAACTTTTAATTATTCTCAGCCCTAGAAACAAACCTAGAATCTAAAGTTCAAATGATACGCTTCCCAATAGGGTAGCATAGTCAAAAAAGTTTGAGAATCGTTTCTGTAGAATATTACAAAGGATATTGATATAACTAGATTCTTAATCTCCATAAGATACTTTGTTCAGCGGGTTTTTTAATAGAAACAGTGTAAAATTTCAAGAGTAAAGCTTACAATGTCTCGAAAGAAAACGATAATAATAAAATATCGTTTGGTATCGAATTCTGTTTAACAATAAAGAATCTGTTTAACTCAGAAATAAATTACGATTATTAAACGATGAGTTGAAATTGTATTGAAATTACTAAAAAAATAATTAAATATACTATTTATTTCTTTTTGAACTATATCTGAAAATTCTTTACACATTTTATCATTTGTGGCTACATATTTCTTCTGTGAATCTTTTTTTATACCGTTTTTAATTTCTTTTTGTTTCACTCCTACATCCATGTCTTTTTCTGTTGAAAGATTCTGTTTATCTTTTAACTTTTGTATTTCATACTTTACTAAGGCATCAACTAAAGGTTTTGTTAAACTTTTATCCAAAGACACATTACGTAGGGGTTCAAATTGATTACATTGATTATAAATTATCTCGGAGTAAAAATCTTCGTCTAGTCTTGTTGCTAGTTCCCTTTTATTGATACTGTTTTCTATAGTTTTCGCTAGATTAATCAAAAGTATCCTACTTTGTCTACTATTTAGACGATGTAAAACTGAATTTTTCGGCAATTTATTGAACCAATCTGATATTAAAATTATATAATCTAATTCCGTCTTTAACTTTTCGTACGGCGTATCTTCATTCTCAACTTGATGATTTTCCATTTTGGAATACTGTGTGTAAACGTTTTCCAAGACGTTGCTAAGAATATTCCAAAACACATCCTCAGCTATACGTTTGTTCAAATTGGGTTCGCTAAAAAAATTCATTAAGCACTGCTTCATGACATTTTCAAAAACTGCATTATTACTTCCCTCAACATTCGACACTTTATCATCTTGGTTACTCGGTGAATAATTTATGATTTCATTTTTGAAATCTTTTGACAATGATTGTAGGCAAATATTTTGTTCGGATTCAACAATATTTTTCAACCAACGTTTCAAAGTGGATGTTACGTTACTATTACAACGTTTATTATTTAATTCATTATAAATTATAAAAGCAAAATCATGGACTAACATCTTACAGGAATCTGAATCCGTACAAATTTCAGTAGACGGTTTATTTAGGTAAGACAAAAAGTCACCATTCAACATATCCATGTTTTCTTTTCCATTAATCATATTCATGTCGGGTTCAACATCTTCTGGTATGATGTTCACTTCGCGTGGTTTTTCTAACAGAACATTTTGCAATTCACTTAGTAGTTCATTTTTGTATGTTATAGCTTCATCTGAAGTTTTAACAAAACCAAGTAGTGATAGCCATTTTGATATTATATCTCCTAAATAAGTTTCTTTATCACAATTATTTCCTACAATTGACGGAACAGACATATGATTGGTTATTTCCAGTGCGAAGTCACCACTTATAGCCTCCATGACGCTTCGATTCTTTAATTTGCCATAATTTTTGGGTAACTTTTCAATCCAGGCCCTAATTAGAGATGATACCTTTTTAACATTAACAGTTTCTTCTATGCTAATGTTAGGCCCGTATATTTTGTTTCTAGTTCGAAATTTAATATGATTTTTATCAAAATAAGAACAACAAGATGAGTTGTAATCTTTTTCATCAACTGAACTTAAAGAAATTGATAGTAGACTTGGTACGCAATTTTTCTTAAAATCCTTCAGTCTCACAATTGAATTCCTTGATTTGACGTCTCTTAGAATTTTAAGTGTCATACGCGATAAAGTAGGATCTTTCGTGACTGTTCTTTCTATTTGAGAAAAAGACCTCATGTTTAGTTCCATAGCAACGAAATGACTTTCTCTATACGGCTTATTTATATTTGTTTTTGACTGATATATGCCATTGCTACTTGATTTACCAACTGCACGAACTTTGCTGGTATTCGACATTCTTAGTGTGACCTGTTTGCCTACAGATTCGCGTCTTAATGGATTAATCATACAATGCTCGGGATTTAAGCAACTTAAAGTTTTACTGAAACCTAAATATGCGTTGTTATAAATTGTAAGCTGTTCAAAATTGTTTTGTGCATTCATAAGTATATTTGTCAACTCCATTGCGAGACCATTAAGGAATATTCGGTTTTTAAATAACGCCATAGTCAACGGTAACGTGTCTAAAACTTCTACGATTCCACCCTTTATCAAATACTTGCTCTTCTTTGTTCCTTTATCCATTAAACATGGTAAGAGTCGATTTAAAAGCGTCTTTGTAATATATTTCAAATTCAACGTTGTCCCTTCTTCGCCTTTCAAATTCTTTGACTGCAACCAAGTGTATATTTCATTTTCAAACATGCTTACTATAGGTACTTGGAATATGTCTTTATTACTTGCATAATGGTTTACATCGAGATCATCTTGGAAGGTTGTAGGGGATTCATAGAGATATTTACTATTAAGTACCATGATCCTTGTAATAAGGCTTTCTGTTAATATATATCTTATCTTAGCACATTTAGTGCTATGATATGACATGGGTAAAGAGTTAAGACAATGATCTATCTCTCGCTTGAGTTTCACTTCGTACCAATCTTCATCAGCTTCAACAGACAGCTTGTCTATTTTCTCTATTAAATTATTAACAATTTTTTCTGTAACAATTTTAGCGGTCGAATTAAATTCGGATTCGATAGGCACCTCGCGCAGCCATTGTAATACTTCATACTGCAAACGTTCCTTGTAGAAATTTTTAAAGGATACCGTCGTGTTGCAGGACTGATTACGCGCCAGAAATTCACCAACATTTTCAGCGTTCATAACTTCACTCGCAATCTTTGCCATCGCTTGTTTATCATCATGAAAAATGTTACAGTTAGTTGCTACGTGGCATTTCATATCGATACTTGTTTGTACAAGTTGATCTGCAGTTTTCAATTTTGTGATCTAGAAAATGAGAAGAAAACGTTAGAGTGAATTAGAAATAAAGGTTGGTACTAAAAATCAAGTGTTTCTTTTTTCCTTCTTCCTTTCCTTTACAGGTCTATTGAGTATTATTTATAATTAAAAAAAACTTTCGAATGACACAGAAAACATGGCGCAAGAACGTAGTGATCATCATCATCAACGTGCCTTTGGATCTACAGTGGGTCAGCACATCATACACAACTCTATACATCTCTATCAGCCGTTATATTTCACACAATTCTAAGAAATAAAGGTAGAAAATATTTACTAACTTTGATGCACGGCTTAGGGTCCTTATTCTCCAGCGTCAGTTTCTTAAATTTCACCGTGTGACATTTGTGCTGATGTTCTTCCCAACGTTTTCTGATCTTTGGACAGCGGGATTCATTGCATAACTGGCGCTGGAGAAATATAATTCTTAGCAATAATAATTATCAATCAATAGCTTAATAAAATATCATTATTGTATCGAATGGTACGATTTTTTGTTATTGCTACTTTAGCGAAAAGTACACATAACGCTGCTATCCTAAAGCAAAGATTCGCTTTATCTCAAGTTCTAATACTTTTTGTTCTCGTTTTATTTATTCGGACTATGTATGAACATTTCTACTTACTTTGAACGGTGCAATCTTTTCCCTTAGTTTTCTTATGTTTTCTAAATAGTTAAATTCCATCAGGTATAGGTCCCAAGGACGCGTCCTGCTTCTCCAAATCTTCAGCTTCTTGTAACGGTTTTCATGTCTGTGGTGATGTAATTTGTAACACAATGATATCTACCAGAACAGAAAGTTGGTTAAGAACATCTTGCCAGGCATGTTCGATGTCATCTTGTTTTGATTTTTGTGTACAAGTTACATTTTGGCTTGACTGTGAATTTATCTTAAAATGTTATACAGCATTTTGACTTTGTGTCAAAATGATTAGCAGCGGTTTTATTCTTTTTTATTGAAAGATTTTCTGACGACATTTTAACAGATAAACTATGTTTTGCACAATGTCTTATATTATTTCCTATTGTCTGAGGATATTTTTCATCATCCACTATTTAAAAAAAAATGGTACAGTAGTTTTCGTTGGAATTCATAAATCTTAAAGATGGCTTTTCAATCAGATATTAAATGAATCAATAAAATCTTAAGAATTGAAGAAGTGCCTGATGTAATTTAATTGCAATTCTACACAATTGTGCTTTTATTAAAATTTAAATTAAAATAAAAAGTTTAATTTTTTCCTTACCGAATACTGGCCAGAGTGTAGAAGTGCATATGTCAATTTCCTGATAGAAATTACTGACATTTTTCCGACATGTTAATAAGAAAATGTAATAGAATTTAATTCGATTTAAGATTAATTTAATGAATTTGTTTTAAATCTTCTAAGTGTTTTAACGATGACTCAAAATTTTTGTGCATAACAAAGTTTTATATTTTCCAGTGTAATTTTACTTACATTGAATAACTAAATTTTATCAAACCCTATTTTCCATTTAAGTTTTAATATTATTCTTGAAATGTAAGTAAACTATGGCGTAGTTATTTATAATTTTGTCAGACGTTAAAAATGATTACGTATAGTTTAGTGCCGACATCGACTAGTTTCTGGCCCTCGCTTACACCGTAGAGAGACCCTCGTCGGGTTTGGAACTAGTCGGTGCCGACATTTGACTGTACGTCAGCGCAGCCGTTTTTAATTAGTTAATAACGGCGTACTTATTTTATCTTGTAGTAAGAAAACTTTCTTAGCTCTTCAGTCTTTCCTTTCTGTCAGAAGTTGACAGATTAATGTTAGGACGTGAATTTATTAAAATAATAATTTGTTTTAAACAGGCTGGTGAATTATGGTGCAGATAGTCAAGAACATCCTAGTTCTTGCTATTCTTCGCTGCGGATAATGAAAATGACTGTAAGATACTTTTGTTATTAGCCGTGGGTTTTCATTGCTCAAACGAAAACATATTATATAAGAAGGCAACCATATTTGTAACTTTCTAGATATAGATTTTTTTAAACAGTTATCTTGTTTTGGATCTAATGTAACTGTTTATGTATGTGTGTTTGTAAGTTCCATTGTGACTTCCTGTAGTTTAGACGACAGAACGGATTTTGATGAGTGAAATGTCATTTGATTCATATTCTTCCTCTATGTATCATATGGCAGTTAGCCGGTTGTTTTTTGTCTTTTTTAAGTAAAAAATCTATATGTAAGAAGTAAATTCTTGTAGTCGTTGGCTGCGCAAGGCGAAAGACTGTATACTTTGGGGCCTACGGCAAGCAATGGTCAGGCAAAGACTTGAGATGATGTTATTTTACAGCACATTCCGTCAGGCTCGATGTGAAGCGTACAGCGATGGACAGCAAGGGCATGATGGCGGTCGTGCGCGGCCTGCCCGACTCCGGTCTCATGGTCACCCTCATGGACGGCGGCAAGCAGTACACGCTCATGCCTAAAACGGGTCAGTTTACCTTTGATACTTTTTTCTCGAACTTGTTCCTGTGCCTTTAATATTCGATTGACCCACAGGCACTGTTTATCTACGCTATTTTGTCCAACAGTGTGTGCATGATTTTATTATTTTTTAGGTATAAATTCGTCGCCGACGTACGAGGTGTGCAATAATTGCCTGTCGCGGCAATCTCAGTGCGGCAACAGCGAGGTGCGTCCGCGACAGGACAGCGGCGCGCAGGCAGTCGACGGACGGTATGCGAGCAGTTATAAGGTAAACACAACGATTTATGTTATTTTAGTGAACTTAACAAATTGTCTGGGAAAACTCCTTATACCCGATTCATAATTTTAGCTCTACATCTTTTTACCACACCTAAACTGTGTAATTCAAAGACTTGTGGCGTCCCTTACTATCGCCCATCGCTTAACCCTAACGCCGGCCCTGTATATGTTTAAACTATAAAGAAAGTTTATTAGTGAAAATTAATTATAAAAGCTTTTTAAATTTAGATTGAGTATTGCAACATGAGGCCTACATCACCGCCCGTGGAGTTAACTGAGTTCCCGCCACAGAGGGCGCGGCTACAGCCAGGTAAAACAGCTGTAATAGCTAAGTAAATACCTATCCATTAAACTCTTACAATGAAATTCATAACAAGATGTTGCAGGTCGCGGTAATTTTGAAGTAGGTGGTATCGGCAGCGGTGGCTCCACACCGAGGGCAAGTGGCAAACGAACTTATTCGAGCTGTCGCGCCGTCGCAGGTTATAAATTTTATATATAATACAAATTTTTAAGTAATTAATAAGGTTATGAAACTAAATTGTATTTCCACAAAGAGAATTTTATACACTGATTAATTAAATTGATTGGAAAGAAAACAATGAACACTCTACTCAGCTAAAAGTTCCTCAAATATATATAGAACTTTTTGGATAAGCCATGACTTTTTTTTAAATGACACGAGGCTTGTAGCAGCTGTTATGTACAACCAGCATCAAAATAGTACCACAAAACTGATGTTTTAAATAGTATTTTTATAATGTTATCATTTGTTTCGTTGCTTTAGCCGCAGCGAATATCCCGCAGTCAAAGTCGAATGCGTTTGCAAGCTCTTTGCGAAGGTACCCGAGTGTGGGCCCAGAGCCCTCCTCCGAAGTGTTCGAGCGACTCATCAGCTACACGAAGCCTTCAGACTGTAAGATTTTAAATAGCATTAATATATAGTTAATACTTCAGTTTCCTTGATGCTTATCCTCTGCAGAAAGTTTTACGGTCGAAACCAATATTCGATGTGAACCATTTTTGTTTTTATTCTGTATTGAATTGACACCATTCATTTGGTTCTTAATCAACCTAATTATCATTATCGTAATATTCGGATCGACCGAACTATTGAAAAATGATTTGGACCCTTAGCGTGCACTCTCTTGTACCTTTATAAAATCCTCAGGCTCGAGACCCAAAAATGCGTATTTTAAATACTAATTAGATCAAGTAATGTAGTGTTGTATTTTATCAATTTCAGCTTCACGACTAAACAATCCTAATGATTGTCTGACATGCTATCAAGTGACGCCAACGACTAGATATCCCAGATTCAAACATTACGAACACAAAACACCAAGACATTACGATGCATCACCGACACGCTACGATGGTCTTCTGCCGCATGAATACGATCATTTGTGTAAATATCATGAACATATAAATGATATGTACTATGGAAATTCCAGAGGAATCGACAGTAAAAGTCCATACCATGTAAGTACTATATAAAAAGTAGATTTTTTGCCGCTGTTCTCGTTTCGCCTGTAACAAAATCCTTCACAATTTTTTTATGATTACGTGTCGCTATAGATATTTTTTTATTTCATTAGTATTAGAGCTCTCGAGAATAAGTTATAATGTCCCAGCAAAATCATATAGGTTTCCGCAACTAAGACTGTTTTAACACTTCAACTGCTGCAAATCATACACATCTGGAGCTCGGTAGTCCATCTTTCTATAAGTTGTATCCGTCCTGACAACTTTAAAATAAACACTTTTATTTATCTCTATCGCACATATACAAATATTAACATAATCGTGCCGCACGTATGAAAAGAAATAGTCGTATAGTACTCGCAGTCGGGCCGATTTTGAATGATCCGCAGTGAAAGTGTTTAGAACTGCCTCAATGTCCGCCATCATACTTGCAGTTTCACTGCTGTTGCGGATGTTGCGACAACGATTTTTAAAAGAAAATTTAGAAAATGAACTCTATCTGTAGCTAGGGGCCAAGAATTTACCGGTAAGCAAGTTTATTGCTTATATCAAGAAAATTATCTTTTTAATTATACGTCATAACTAAATAAACTGATATAAAAACGGCTAAACACTCACGTATATTCGTCCGGTGGCGGCACTGACTAGTTTCGAGCCCATCGGGGGCCCTTTATCAGGATGAGTGTTACTGGTATTATTTCACGGACGCGGCCCGTCGCTCACTTCACTACCACTCATCCTGATGAAGGGCCCCCGATGGGCTCGAAACTAGTCGGTGCCGCCACCGGACGTATATACGTGAGTGTTTAGCCGTGTTTATATATCAGTTTATTATAATGTCTCACGAAAGTTTAAATAATTTAATAGTCATAACTAAATTTATTTTCAGAGGATGAATTCAAACAACATGAGGATGCAAGGTAGCAAAGTTGGTAAAACTAATTACATTTTTATTTATCGTAAAGTAGTTAATGTGTTAAATATAATAAAAAGCCATCATGATCAGATTGGGACTTTTAGCAACTGTTTTCAGTTTCAAAATTTCAAATTGCCTACATTTTGAATATGCAAAATGACTCTTGCTTGATCTCTAAAAACCCTAAAGTAGCATATATAAAATGTCAAAACAAGCTACTGTTATATGCTGTTTTAAAAAATCTTAAATTGATTCTTCATTACAGATGCGGCCTCTGTTGTTGCCACACTTAATGAATCATCATATGTAGATGTGAGTTCACATTTATATATATTCATAATAAAAGATTATACTAAAAAATATGAGAGCTTCGGTGGCTCAGGGGTTGACTTGCAATCTGCAGGTCCTGGGTTCGAATCCCGCCATGTACCAATGTGTTTTTCGATTTTCGATTTACATATGTACATTTATCCGACGTTCTTACGATGGAGGAAAACATCGTGATGCAACCTGCACATATCTGAGAAGTAATTCAAAGATATGTGTGAAATCAATCAACCCGCACTTGGCCAGCGTGGTTGACTATGGCCTAGTCACCTTTAATTTAGGGTAGGCTCCGAGCAACTCTGTGGGGATGTATAGTGAGCTGATGATGATGATGAATAAAAAATATGGATGGATTGTGTGACAGAGAATACTTGTAGGAGGGAAGTGAAGGCTGATAGAGTTTTTTATAAAGAAGAGAGTAGAGGAAAGGGCATGGAAGTGGTAAAATTAACACAAGTGCAATCAATAATCACATTTTTTATTATTTTGACACATGAAGAGATATTTTGCTATCGCAATGTACACTAAAATACTCATATCATACTTTTTAGCTACCGTCGTCAAAGTTGGATAGTGAAGAAAATTTAGCAAAAGGAAAAAGTAGTAATGTTACTCTAGAAGCCATACATATCCGTCCAAATTCATTACGGGACAATAAATCAATGCAAACATTCAACAGTTTGATAGAATTGAGACCAAAGAGAAAAACAAAGGCGCATCGAAAACCAAAAAAAGCTAAAATAACAAACCCGTTACCCGCTAAACGTAAAATTTTAACACGAAAACCAAAACAGGATGATTGTAACACATGTGAACATAAAAGATTGAAAACTGAACTATTAGAGCTAATTAAAGAATTAAATAATTCCGAAGAGGACAAAATGGAAGACAAACTAAGAGAAGTTTTGTGTAAAATATTAAATTGCATATTAAAGCATAGAAAACAAAGCAATTCTAAGGACAGTTTAATTCACGATTTAATAAAACAATGTGACATTGAAAACGTAGCAAGCGTTGGTACAGAATCATTTGATTTCAAGAAAGAAACACTCGAATATGTTTGGGAAAAATATTCAAATGAAGCAGCTAAAATACAACGCGCTATAAAAGATGACATGTTACCAATACTCAAATATCATTTGTTCAAGGAACATGAAAATGAAGTGGTCAACTTTATTTTGTCAAAAATAATCAAAGATATCGTTGGTGTTGTATCAAAAATTGAATACAAATATTTAGAAGAGTCGAAAAATAGTTTGCAACAGCTACGACATTTAGGTAAACCTAAAGTGATCGATAATAAAAAATCACAACATATGTACCAAAAAGCACAAGAGCAAAGTAAGAAATGTCGCTATCCCATCGCTATAAGAAACTTGGGTAAAACAAAAACTGTCGATAATTTAAATAAAAATATTAACAATCAATCTAACGAATCCATAGATTTGGAACTCCAGAGTATAGTTAATATATATCAGGTTTTGAAGAAAATACATTCATCTTCAGAGTTTCAAGCAAACTATGTTACAAGTATGCTTTTAAATAGATTTTGTACAACAAAAGCTTACGACAATGAGTTGAAAAATTGTTATCGAAAGTCCCGACCTTGTTTGTCTCCAGCAAAATGTATATCTGACACGTATATCATGATCCACGATTCGTCACGAAATAAAGCAATACTTACAAAGAAAAAAATGGATAAGATGAATTTACATGGTAGTACAAAATTATTAACTAGTATTAAAAACAAGCAGACAATGGAGACAAGTATGGAGCAAAGAAAAAAGAAGAATGATATAGAAAACGTTACTAATGAAGAAAGACAGCAAACTATATGTCAAGCTGCAATCCATGAAAATATTCCATCACCTCCATTGGCAATCGAAGCACCGAATATAGACAATGATTCAACAAAAGAAGAAACATCACAAAATAATGGCACAATTCCACAGCAAATTGAGAATAAAATAAGACAATGGTTTATGAAATTTGGAATTTATACAATACAAAATACAGTTTGTTACGACAATATTTTAAGAAATTTGACGGAAGATATAACTACACAATTAACGCTATTAAATAAACAATCAAGCGATGCAACTAGAGAATCTGTTGCTGACTACCTAAAATGTGTCATCTGTAAGCATTTGTTCCTTCCTATGACCGGAAGAAATTTTGAATTGGCTCATAAATTATCTGAATTAACAAAAGATGTCCTAAACATTTTCAATTTAAACACAAATGAGAATTGTCAAACGAAAATTTATCACGAACAATCACCAATTGCTTTTACCTCACATCAGAAAGAATATAACATACCAAAACCTCCCAGTTTATTACCAGGATCATATTATAAAGCTGATAAAAGCGTTATGAAAGATATTTATTCTAGAATAATGTTATGTGATGAAAATATACTCAAAATACTGCCTAGAGATTTGTTGAAACAGGAGGCTGAATGTTACTGTGGGCAAAAATGCAGAAATGGCGAATGTCAGAACCGCGCGAAAAATCTAAATAAGGACAATAGTAAAAATAAAAGTGATTATAAGATAATACTTACAACCACAAACACAAATGATTCCGAAAATGCTGTAAACAGTGCAAATACATCAAACGACAATGCTAAAGGTAAATTTTATTCCATAATTTTCATAGAAATATAAATAAAACTATTTATGTCTTGCTCCTACTAATCCTAATAACAATAGCTTAATTTAAAAAGACGTCACAGCGATCCTCTTTATCTGAAATATATGTATTAACATTTGAATAATATAATGACATTTCAGATCCGAATTCTTCTATTCAACCAAATCAAAACAATGTCAAAGATATACCCGAAAATGCAACGAGACAGCAATTGCATGAATATTGTGTTGAGACATTTCGTAACTACTGCAAAGAGCTACCTATTTTAGCAACTAATCCTGACTTGACAGAATTAGCCAGGGAAGGTGTACTACACAATATTTTAAAACTCTTCTATATGTTGATAGAAGACTCACATGTGGAAAACGATTACACGTACTTTCAGTTTACTTTTGAAGACGAAATCGATGGTCTCTTAGATATTCTGCCGCAAACAGAGGAGATGAAGAATATGAGACAAAGATGGAAATCAAAAATAGTGATGGAGGCAGTAAATATACTAAAATATATGCACAAAACAAAGGACGACACAGAATTCAAACAGAAACTTAATCAAGTATCAGATAGACGCAAGTTAATGGTAGAACAAAAACTAGACGATGAATACTCTCAACAATTAAGCGCTTTAAGAATGGCTGAAAAATTTATAGCCACAACAGACTATCGTGAACAAAATCCTCTTAAAATGAAAGTTTACATGCAACGGTTAATGAATCGCTCGAACCAGATATACGAATGTGTAAAAATAAAAGAAGGGAAACCATTTTTAGAGTTGCCAATTGAAAGCATAAATGAAATAGTATTCAAAGAACTCCAAAATGTACCAATACCAAACAATGATATTGAAAAGCAAGAAATTAATTTAGTGGAAATAAATAACGAGATAGAGGCCTGGTTTAATGAATTACCAGTAGTACCAACGGAAGGAATAAATATAAACAAAAGAAAGATATTAAAACAATCGCTAGCTAATAAAATTAATGGCTTGGATATGAATTTGAGCTTAGACAGTCCCGGAGCTGATAGAGAAATGAAACAGGAAATTAGCGTGTTTTTATCTGATAAAGCAGTTGGGCTTGAAAAAGATCAAGACCTTAATATTAATTATATGGTTGAAGATCTCGCTAGAAGACTGAAACGAAGACGAGAACGAGAAAATTCCTTGGATTATGATTCATTTAAAAAACACGTTCCATTTAATTCAAGTATTCAGAAAATCGAGAATTCAGTGAATGGCTCTTCACAAGTTCAGGAATTTGATAAAGTCCCGTACAGTAGTCAAAATGTAAGAATATCTAAAAATAATGAAAGAGTTCGTTTTGAAGATCAAATTCCACATGAGGATAAAATAGTAAAATTACAACCATTGAGAAGGTCCATAGATAAAGGGGTTTTAGGAACAAGTCAAACGCCAGGACCCAGCACTGATGAAGCTTATTTAACTTTATCAGCACGTCCTAGAACTTCTAATTCTCAAGAACCATCCCAACGTTATCCTAACATCTCTAGCCAAAGAAGAAAAATATTTGCTCCCGAAGATTTAAATGAAATAAGTAAATTTTTTGAAGAAAACCCAAATGGTATTAATAAAAGTGGCCGTTATAGAAGTCCCTCAGTTGGCCAACAAAGATCCGATTATTACTCAATGCGTGAACATCCTAATACAAATAACTTTTTTTATGACCCAAGATCTTCTAAATCACAATATGGTGGCCCTTCTATATCCACAGCACAGATGACGCCACCTTACGGAAAACCTGTAAATTACAATAGTATCCGTGACGAGAGATATGATTATGATATGGATTATGAAAGAGAAAGAGATCTAAGCAGACTTCGTTGTAAGTGTGGCGAAGGTTCTATAAGGCGCAGAAGACGACGTTCGTGTCATTGTGAAGATTTTTACCCGATGCCCTCGTGTTGTTTTTTGCACAATGATTTTTGAGTGTTTTACAGACAATTTTTTTCTAAATGCTTGTAAATGTAATTGTTTTTAATAAAAAGTTATTTGATTGCTTCAAAAGTTATTTTTCTTGATAGTATTTTCTATCTTTCAGTGTAGTTATAAAAGAAATAGTATTCGTATTAAACACTGAATCCAACAAAGGGCAATGAAATCTGCAATCATTTGCGTAGAGCTGAAAATTGGTAGAAATTTCCTTACACCAAATGGTAAAGATCAGGAATATTTCCAAAAATTTAAAGCTTTATGAGGATGTCCCAACTTCACATGAGCAAATTATGATTACAACGCCATCTCTTACAAATTCTTGTAACATCGCAAGAGCAACTTAATGCTACAACGCCATCTCTTAGACACTCGTGTAATGTTTGTAAATTTATCACGCTACTGCTACTCTTTGCTACTGCGCGCTAAAAAGGCGAGAGCATGTAAATTATTTTAATTGAGCAAAATCTATATTTTTTTCCGCACAAATGTAAAAAATCAAATTATTTTTTAATGATTTGTTTTCAAACAGAAAATAGGGATATCGAGACATCGATATCAAGTTGCAACATTTTTTAAAAAGTTACCTTAATGACGCCATGACAGGTCACGTGATGTAAATTTATGTTGGGCATGCGCGACATTGCCGAATATTTTTCGAGTGATTTTAAAACGGTGAGATTTTCTGTGTAAAGAGTGTAACATATTCATATTTCTTTTATTTTTCGATTTCAATAAAACAAATGAGAAAATTGATAGTGCCTGTGTCTCTTGTTGATTCGTGTAAGGAAGTGTTTTACTTGCAAAGGTCAAATCTCTAGATGGAAATGTCTCCGGAACGTATTTTTACTTCGGATTACAAAGGCCGTGCCTTTTTTCGTATGTGATCGAGAAACAAGTTTCCAGATAAAACAAAGTTAGTGCTTTCCTTATTTTCGTTTGTACTCTTCGCATCGGCAGTGTTTGATTCGCGAACTTTGTAAGACTTGACAGATCAGCTTTGTTACTTTCCTTAGAACATTCTATGATTTAAAATACTCTGTTAGATTATAATTTCCTGTAGAAATCAAACAATTTTAGTGATAAACGTTAGTAGAACTATCTTACATCCTTTTGAAACTTGGTAGGAAATCGTTTATTGTGTGGCACTTTAATATTTAGTAGAGTAGCCTCAATTGTTCGAATACGAGATGACATCATGATCTATACACATATGTCGTTATAAAATTTATAAACATTGTATATACGCAATCAGGATTTGCTCGCGATTATCCATATCGGATTCGATAAACATGGATTTTTACTTTACATATGCGATTATTTTATTGTGCTTGTAAAGGCGTGCCGTTTTACCGTATTAAAAAAAACAAGATTTTATTCCCAAACTATGGCTACGCATCAAGTGCTTACAAAATTACTCTGTACAAGTACAAATCAAAGTTTTAAACTAATAAGTTTAACTACCATATTTTTACATACCCAAAATAGTTTAGGAAAGGTCTATCTTTTAAGACACTAGACAGACTTTCCTAGAGAAAAAATATCTTATCTTTGTTAAGAATAAACAATTACTTATTTTCAATCAATATGTGATTATTTTCATATTGTACTAGATGGTAGACAATATATACACATTTGCATATTTAAAAACAAGCAAAAGTTCTATAAATTGTTTAATATTACATACATTATACCTTTCTCATATTTAAAAGGTGAAAGTTTGGATGGATGGATATTAGCAGGTACTTCCATAATAGCTAAATGCCTCTGGATAAAATTTGGCACAGATTACATCTGGAATAAAACATACTAAGTTTTATTTTTAATTCCGCTCGGATATAATCACAGACTAGTTGACTATAATATATGTGTAGCTGAATCAATAGCAATATTCTTTATGTGGGAGTTGTTATGCCATATATGAACATATAAACATGAGTTTCATTTATAATTGTTTCATATACGAAGAGGGTTTCCTTTAGCTATATTAAGATATATGTGGGTTTTATTCTGTCTCACAAATGAAATGAAGATGTCTTTGTTTAATTTGTCTATGGTAAAATTTTTAATAATTTCACTTTTGTATGGTTCATTTTATGTTTTGGCATAATATAATTATTATAAACTAGCTACGTCCTGCCATTCCGCCTGTGCGGAATTAAAAAATCTAAATTAGTAGCCTAGTCTTCCAGACTATGAGTTCTGATTTTATGCCAAATTTCATTGAGATCCTTTGAGCCATTACAATAGTTAGAATAACTGCCGTAACACTTGTATTGTCTTGTCTGTTTTTCAAAGAAAATGATAGTTAATATAATTTTATAAGTCCCTTTCAACAGTCCAAATCCTCAGTTAGTTTGTACACTATCTTTGAACCCTTTAATATGTTTTCAGTCATGACTCAGGGCTAATAAAGATTTATTACCTAGGTCATTACTTAATGGATCTTTCTAACTTGCTGATGTCATCCTCAGTTGTTTTATGTTGTTTTTATTTTACTATCAACGAAACTGTTTTTATTGCAAAGCAATTAAAAGGTACAACATTGTGATAATTAAGGTAAACCGAGTCTTATATTTTTTTATTTCTTTTAAATTGATGTCTGTATAGCTAATTTTATAATATGAATAGCTAGAATGTTGTTAGGGCTTGTTGAAAAGTCTGTTAGTAATGAATGCCATCAGTGTCATGCTGTTGATATGCCATGTGTGACACAAGTCCTCCAAACATGTACACTAATTAGCAAGTACTGTGGTAATTATCTAGCTATGTTATTGATTACTTGACTAATGGCTCTTATGTTAGATGTTTCCTGAGTTTAGTTTTTAATTGCCTTCATTGGAAAAGGTGGTGGAAAAGGATGGGAAGTGGAAGTGGACTTTCCGGATGAGAGGATGCATGGAAAGGGAAAATATTTTCTTTCTGTGCATCCTCTCCGTCGATTAAAGGTAGGCAACGCATATGCAATTGCGTATGTCTATGGGCAACGGTCGCTTCGCTATTTCAGGTGACTGCTCGCTCGTTTGCCGCCTTATGATATAAAAAAAAAAGTTTTAGATAATTTTTAAATGATCCAATTTATGATAACTAAGACTAATCTTTTTACTATTTACCTCTAGTGTGTTAGGTTGAGTTGGAAGGACAATTGATTCAGAGAATTCTCATTTAATAGAACATCAAACAAACATCAAAATGTAATTTAAATCCTTTAAGTATTTTTAGTCCTACCAAGCAGGATGTATATCTAAAAATTCTCGTTAAAAACCATCAGCGTATACTTGTAATCCGTTACTTGTTTGTAATACTGTGCAGTTATTTAAATCCTGTAAAAGCGTATGCAAGTTGTTTGTTAAACGTCGAAGCCCTCACTAATCTAGCGTCATTCAATGAACTATGTCGCCACGCCAATTGCACTTAGCATATAAACATTGGTATTTTATTTGTTTACATATAAATGTTGTGACTTGTTGTGTTCAGAGTATGTATTAATAAAGTAAAGTTGGTAAATAGTCTGCGACTGACTGAATTGATGATCTAGTCTATAATGCTCATGTTACGTAAAAACCTACAAAAAGAATATTAAATTACTAGAAATCGAAGTTTATTCAAGCGTCAAATGTGTCCTAACAGCGTATAGAATAAATTTATTTAAATATAAAAACAGTGGTATTATATAAAACTTTGTTATGAGAAAACAGAATTATTTTAAGCATAATAGTTTATGGAGATTTTACTATACACAGATATATATTTACTTATAGCTTACTTGTAGTGAAAGTCTATCGAAATCCGTGTTTACTTTTATGTGATATGAATACAAAACACTTACTACCGTTGATCAAATCATATGCGGATTAAGACCTATTTACATTTAAAAGTGCAATACGGTGGAACTTGAATAAGCTAGAGTACAAGGAACCGCGATATATTTCTTGCTTATAGACGTTTCTCTTTAATTCTAGTCTCAAACTCATGGTGGTCATGCATCAGGAATTTTTCTGTTTCTGGTTGATTTTTTTTTAACAGAGTCAGTTGAGTTTATCGTTTTTTTTTAAATTGTCTTTCAATAATCCTTCTGTATTTTATTTATAATTAGAGGGATAGGTTCAAAGCTGTAAGATCCATTGTTGCCAAAAGTGCCAACAGTTTTGCTCTTAACACATTGAGTGCTACCTACTCTCCCTGCCAGTTCATTATAATACGTGAAAGTCTTAGTGGTATTGTATGTGTTAATTTAAATTGGCCATTAGTTCTTCCCTCGCCGCGACTTACGTCTCAATGCCAATTCACTCACTTAGCTGTCAACAAGCAAAGTCATATCCATTGTTCCATTCAGTGTGCTCGGATTGGAACAATTGATATGATTGGTTGTCGTTATATCAAACTGTAACTTCATATATTGTTGCACATTGAAAACAATTAAGGAATTCAATTAATATCCAAGTAATAATAACATTCTCTTATTGTTTACTGAGTAGTAAGTAGTAAGGGTAGCCCTTAGGTTTAAATAAAGGATTAAAGTGACATAACCAACCTTGACCTTGCAAATTTTTAAGTGCATACTACTAATCCATTATTTCAGTAAAGAGAACAAAAGCTGTAGATATCTTTGTTTCTATGATTGTCATCTTAGATTTGGATAGAAATTCACACATATGTGAATATGTTTATTTAAAGTAAACAAGCCAGCAAACAAACAAGCAAGTGAAGACAGGCGTGAAGTGGAAGAAATTCCGCGTTTCGTTTGATGAGTGTGCGTCCCGGAGACCTAATTTAGTCCTCTTTCCCTTTCCACCCTTTTTATTATAAGGAAAGTATGGGAATTGGAAGTGGACTTTCCGGATGAGAGGATGCATGGAAAGGGAAGATATTTTCTTTCTGTGGATCCTCTTCTCCGTCGATTAAAGGTAGGCAACGCATATGCAATTGCGTATGTCTATGAGCAACGGTCACTTCGCTATTTCAGCGATTTCAGGTGGCCGCTCGCTCGTTTGCCACCTTATGATATAAAAAAAAGTAACAGTAAAAAAATCACTATAATTAATCATACATCCTTATCTTAGTTGATAAGACTCCAGAAATTCCCAGCTTCCGACATGAAATTAAATTTGTTAGTGTAAATTTATAAATAAATATTTAAGAAGTACAAATAGGTAGGCATAGATTATAGATTTCCATTTGGTTGATCTTTATTGAGATGAGTAGCTTAATTTCATCTTTGAGGATGTGAGTAATTTGTTTTGTACAGTTAAGCTACATAAATTGTCTCGACCTTAGTTATCTTTTTGTACCACTCATTGTGAAAATACATGAAATATTTAAACTGTATGGAATGTGGTAAAACATGTTGTACATTCAAATATGGCCTCTGCCGTCACTTATTTTAAGATATAAGTTGTTTTAACATTATAAGACATTTTAAGCTATACAATAATTATTTAATCATGAACTAAAATGAATAGGTTTTGAATCTTAGCAGATACAGGAGTACTTTTACCTTTTTACTTTCAAGTTTAGAAGTTTCGTCTCAAAAATAGACTCTTAAGGCTAGGTGTTAAAATATTGGTTGTTTATTAAAAAGATCCTGATCTGTAAAAGTTTTGCAAGATTTTCTACAAATAAACCTTAAACATTTGATAGTAACTTTGTCATATTCGAGGTTAGTACAAGGTGACCTAGGAATTCTAAAACTAGTAATATTTGACCCATGACCTAAAGTAAAGTAATATTTGCTTCCGAGATATGACAACAAGGCACTATTTGTAGAGTTATTAACATATTTGAATACAGATTTTCTTTTACAGTGCGAAAAGATTCTCAGTGAAAATATAAAATGCAGTGGTTGTGAGCGTAGCGGTGGCGCGGTCAGTGTTGTGGTAGCAAGGTTCGGTGCCGGCTAGTTTTGTGCAATGACAGTTATTTGGGTGCGGACACTCGGTTACGTGGCTAAGGTGAAATTTTTGGATTTGATTCAAGGATAAACGACGTTTAACGGTGAGTTTTTATACTTTTAATTACAAAGTATGTACATTCAGCTGCATTAATATGTAACATGATTCAAAGCTTCAAAAACTTGTATAAGCTTTTGGTTTTAAAAATATGTATAAGCATATCTGTCCGTCCCTATGATTCCGACCATGAATACAAGCTACTAACGAATGCGGGCGTAAGTATTTTGAACGCGAAAATCTACACCAATTTCTAAAATGTTGTAAATATATACATCTTAATGCAGCTGACTGTACATACAGATATTCAGACTGCCTTAATACAGTCGTAGTTACGAAATGTAACACATAATTGTAAGTACAAGTAGCTTCATACGTCACGTCACTGACATTGGCGTGACGGACAAACCCATTTAGTCAGTACAAAATGACACGAGAATCACATCCGTTACAAAGACATGACGTGCCGTGACTTTTGTAATATTAAAATGATCAAGCCAGTGAACCATTAGGGGTGTGTAGAGGTCAACCTCGATCCGCCCGCAGAACTTTAGCATTGAAACATGACGAATATTTTTGTCGAAAAGAAATCGCTCTTCGATGACTCGTATGCGATAACAGGTCCCACATAATGTTCTTCAAGGCGCCCTTGTTTTTTATAATTAATTGCTTATACAAATATAACTAGGTCGGTGATATCAGAGTTTTTAATGAATGTAAATATAAAAAAAGCACAGACATGAATTTCAATGAAAGGACGTCTTTCGGTTGCATTTTTTTTCATCATCATCAGCTCACTTTACGTCCCCACCGAGGCCTACCCTAAGTTAAGGGTGATAAGGTCATAGTCAACCACGTTGGCCAAGTGCGGGTTTGACTTTACACATATCTTTTAATTTACAAAAATTAAAATATAGCTTACCGACAATCCTACCTTAGTACTAGAGTATTAAACTATAGAATAAATGATATTTCTGTCGAGTTCATTGACCGTTGTTTTAAATTAAGTGCGATTCGTGTCCCGAGTCTAGGCAGCGACAGTGTAGGTCCGCCTAGATGCATACTAAGTGTAACAATAGCGCACATTGCAGTGCGACACGCAATGTACCTTATTCCTATGCGTTTACATTGTTGAAACACTTGTTTATACGTAGCATGATTGCCTATGAATGTTACTTCTTACTAATATTATATTGTCACCCGCGACTCCGACCGCGTAGAAATAAAAAAGAGACAATTAGTGGCCGATGTTTTCTTCTAGACTATGTTCTATATGTATGCCTAATTTCATCGAGATCAGTCGAGCTGTTATGGAGATACCTTCAAACAAACATCCATGCATCCGTCTGAACATTCGCATTTATAATATTAGTAAGATATGAATGTTTGGATAGATGGTTGTTTGTTATGAGGTATCTCGAGAACGGCTCATCGGATCTCGATGAAATTTAGCAAAGATGTAACACATAGCCGGGAAGAACACATAAGCTACTTAATATTTTTTTTTAATTCCACGGGGATATAGTCGCGTGCGTTAGCTAGTATAACATAAATATCCAAAACCAAAATATGTTACTTGAATACGGTTATAAATGAGTACCGTATGTACAAGGAAAATATTTACGAAGTGTCTTGTTACAATTAACCACTTATTAGTTGTAATGGCGTCCTTCAATATATTTGTCCCTATCCTACATTAATCATTTAAAATTATTAATACTATAATAAGTTATTAAACAGTTGTAGAGCCCGCTTTAATATCTTCGCACGAATAAATACCACGACCAGGCGTCAAGTGGACGCAATTCCAAGTACATTCTGATGAGTGTGCGGCCCGGAGGCGTAATTTAGTCCTCTTTCACTTCCAACCCTTTTTCTTATAAGGATTTTCTTTAAAAATGTTACTTTAATGACAGCAAAAAAAGGCAAAGGACATAAGAGTATATTCTGCCTAAATTATGTTCTGTTTTATGTAATTAATGTCAATTATCACCAGATGGCGCATTACCCGCAGCCGGCGTCGCTGGAGGCCGCGCTGCCGCTGCTGAGCCGGCCGGACCTACGGCTGCGGCAGTTGCTGGGTGAGCAGCTAGTTGCGCTCGTCCGCCGCGAACCAGACGTCACATTTGATATCGCGGCGCAGTTGCTCGATGCGCTAGTGGCTTGGCTTAATGGTGGCAACTTTAAGGTATGTTTTTTATGAAAATAAGTGAAATCATAAGCATCTCCAACATGCGAAACATATTGTTGTAATCTGTTTTAAATCTTATCTTACTACTTATTTTATAAGCGACGAGAGCCGCCCACATATGCCTTGAAATTAAGTTAAATCAATAGGCACGTTAGACTCACGTTGATAAACTAATTATATATCTTACTATCTTACTAATATCATAAATGCGAATGTTTGGATGTATGTTTGTTAGAGGATTACTCCAGATTGGCTGCATGAATCTCACTGAAATTTGGCATAGATGTAGAAAATAGTCGTGAAGAACACATAGGCTATTGATTAAGTCTTTACGAACGAGCGTACGTAGTCGCGAGCGAAAGTTTGTGTCGTATAATAGAGTAGTGTCTTTAGTAGTTTGAGTCAGTCCCTTGTTCATCACTAGCCTTAGTTGATCTGTTAATAAATTAATGTAAATAGATAAATTTACAATAAAAAGTATAAGTAAGTCGAAAGACAACGACTAACCTCGAGATGAGAGTTAACCTTTGGAGAGAGTAAAGCGATGTGCGGGTTAACTTTTTCAGTATTCGTTTTGTATATGAATATGTGAGTTAGGCATTCAATGTATATGCAAGTCTATAATAAGCCGGTCTAATTCCGCTTGCAGACGCAAAACGACGCCATGTGTCATGCATAGTCTGATTCGCTGTCTCTGATGTACTTCATTGCGCACAACACTATTCTGATACAATCGAGCGATGTTACTACGATGTGGAAGCGATAATATAACTTTTACAGTAGAGAGTACCATTGAGTTAGTAGATTTTGAGTTTAGTGAAAGATAAATCAATGGTTTTTACTTCCTATTAATATTATAAATGCGAATGTTTTGATGTATGGATAAATGTTTGTTCTCGCCGTAATTTGGCATAGATGTAGAACATAGTCTGGAAGAACACAGGCTACTGATTAAGTCTTTTTTAACTCCGAGCTAACGGAGTCGCTGTTGATGTCTATGTGGCCTAGTTGCGATTTTTTTTAACAGCATTTCGTTTCTTGAAGTTAAATTTGTATACCAGAATATGTTATGACATAAATTCTAGATTTTTTTACAAATTCTTTGAATAATTTTGTTGTACGTAATATGTATGAAGTTATTTATTATCAGAATAAGTAGTTGTATATTAAAGCCGTAGCTGTGTACAATGATATCTCAGTAGCAAAGTACGCGTTGGTCTGTACGAAACGAAATCATAAACGTTTTCAGTTCAAATTCAAATTAATAAAAACTAAATCAATTATTTTTATTAATCCTGTTTTATAATTTGTTATATCTGATGTGAGTATTGTGAACTTATTATACTGTTAGTTGTCGCACGCGACTCCGTCCGCGCGGAATTAAAAAAAACTTAAGTACTAGTTAGTAGCCTATGTGTTCTTCCAGACTTTATTCTACATCAGAAATTTTAAGCGAGATCTATTCAGCCCTTTTGGATATACTTTCTAACAAACGTTTATCCATCTATCCATTTAAATATTAGTAGATAAGGTTGTACTTTTTTTAATCTCGCGCTTCCACCGGCAAAATACAAGTAAAAGATGCCAAGTTCCCACTATCAAGTTGTTTTGACAGTGGGAACTTACGTTTATTGTTTTTGAATCAATTTGGATAGTCATTTTTTTCGCTTAAGTTTAGAAAACTTTACCGTATGTAACCTTTGAGGGTGTTATATGTATCCCAGTGTTTACAGGGACTAGTGGCCTATTTATCGTCCCTTTGTGTTCATACACATCACCCTTTGTATATAGGTTAACTGGGTATGGGGCAGCAGAGTCGTTGTTTTGTTTACTGGACAATATTGATACTTTACTCGCTTATTGTGTTTATAAAACATCCTGTACATTGAATAATATATTAACACTGTAATTATAGGAGTTATGCAATACTAAACTATGTTGCCTCTCCTGTTTTTTTTTGAGTAGGGAGTGAAAATCGTACGTGGTTAAGTCTAGAATTGGAACCTCATGGAATGTGATCCCATGGCAGCATTTTAACCGTTGTTTTCTAAGACCATAATCTCTGTATAAAACCTACATAACAATATGTTTTAAATGGGGATGTTGGTTTCGGAAACCTATGGGAAGTCACGTATTTGTGAAATTGAAGAAAAGTTCAGTACATAAGGGACTAGCTGTCCCCCGCGACTTCGTCAGCGCGGAATTAAAAAAAGCTCTCGGTTGCAGCATAATGTTATATAGCCTAAAGCCTTCCTCTATAAATGGACTATCTAACAAAAAATATTTTTTTTTAATCGGACCAGTAGTTAGACCTGAGATTAGCGCATTTAAACAAACAAACAATTCCACTTTACAATATTAGTATAGATATTGATTGAAGTGCGTTGTTTTCAGATTGCGCAGAATGGGCTGGAAGTGATGACGGCTCTGGCGGAGCGTATGGGACCAGACTTTTCAAACTTTGTGCCTACAGTCCTACCTCATATTATTGACAGGTTTGTACAGATTTTTGTACTACAAAATATAACACGTCACTACGGTGTCAGTCTATATCGGAGCCCACGAGTGGTACGAGAAGATGGCCACCAAGGTATTTTGAATGGGTAAAAC
>NW_013532703.1:359742-627972 GCF_000836235.2 Papilio xuthus | reverse complement strand
CCGTACAATCCTCGCGAAAAGTAGATCGGTTTTTGCTTACCCTTTCGATAAATTGAGGAATTATTTATTGACTAGCGTTCACTTATTACGGTCATCAATTGTTGTGTTACTTATGGAAAAACCCGATATTTAAATTGCACTCATAAAAGAGTTAAATGGATGTTTAGTATCCTATCCCATATATGACAGGAAGCGGACCGGATCATCCGAGCATAGCCTACGTAATTAGGCGGGGCTACTCGTGCATCACAATAGGCAACGCTTGAGACAATGCCTCGTGTGCACGACTGTACATATAATTGGAAAACAACCCCGCCCTTGTGTGCTTTGTCTTAATGTACAGTCACATACAAAATAAGTCGATCTTACTAATATTATAAATGCGAATGTTTAGATGGATGGATGTATGTTTGTTTGAAGGTATCTCCAGAACTGTTGCATGGATGTTGCAGAAATTTGGCATAGATGTAGAACAGAGTCTGGAAAAACACATAGGCTACTAATTAAGTTTTTTTTTTAATTCCGCGCGGACGGAGTCGTGGGCGACATCTAGTTAGTTATAAATGCATAAGAAATGTAAAAACAGTCGCCATATTGATACCTTTTTACTAGCTTTCGTCCGCGACTCCCTCCGTGCGGAATTAAAAAAAAACTTAATTAGTAGACTATGTCCTACATCTATGACATGTTTCATCGAGATTCATGCAGCCGTTCTGGAGATACCTTCTAACAAACATCCATCCATCCTAACATTCGCATTTATAATATTAGTAAGATAAATACAGTTTGAAACAGTTGATATTTGATATAAAACACGTTGTCTCTGTTTTATTAAAGGTAATGAAAAGGATGACAATATGTTTTTATATAAGTAATTTGACAATGGGTATTGGATTGTTTCTTTTTTTATTTATTTTTTAATTTTCAAAAGTTTACGAATAGGAAAGTGATTTCTATAACCATGATTTATCAACGTATATCTTTTATAAATACTTTTAATATCCATTCTGTGAACTTTTCAATATGCCAACGTTTCTTGCCATTTTGGCGCAGAGCGGGGTAATGTCAAGGGCAGCAGGCCAATGTTAAACTGTACAAGATATAGCAAAACTACCTATTTATAGTTAATCTATGTTTAGGAAATTATAGCCGTCAAATGGATGTTAGAAAGATTGATGTTTCTGAACTATTGTGGGTAAAAAGAAAGTTTTTCTTAAACTTGTTTACAATATTCAAACACCGCAGTCATTAAGTGGTCTATTAGTGTAGATTTAGTGTGATAATCAAGACTAAATGACTGTTTAACAAAGTGCTGATTACGGCTATAATTATTTATCATCTAACCGTGGGTTTCTGAGACCAAGACAGGGATGACGATATATTTTATGCAGAGATTTTGGTGTCAGAAACCCATGGTTTGAGTTACGTAAAACAAAAAGTAATAAAATTAGGTTGTTATATACAAATAAGTGATTTCTAAGCCTTAGAAAGTAATCCAATTTTCGATAGTTTATATTTGGTTGACCAAATCTGATACTGCTTTAGTTTTTGTTGGTAAAATCTGCTTCTTAAGAAACCTTACAACTGAGTTTGTTACGGTGTATCAAAATTAGTTAATTAACTGGGTATGGGTTTATTTTACCCAGACGTTACATGACTAACTAGCTGTCTTTCGAGAATCCGTCCGCTCGGAATTAAAAAAAAAACTTAAGAAGTAGCCTATGTGTTCTTTCAGACTATGTTCTATATGTATGACAAATTTTATCAAAATCCGTTCAGCCGTTCTGGAGATACCTTCAAACAAACATCCATCAAAACATTCCCACTTATCATATTAGTTAGCATATTAAATCTACGCTGAGGAACGATTTTAGTGGCCATTTAGCTACAAATCTGTGGTGAACAAATTTTTGAAATATTAATATAGGAAATTTCATTTCATTGTTTTATAAAGATCGTATTGTTTTTCAATAATAAACCTTGCGATGGTTTGTTTATAAAATTGGATATATATTCATTTACATAATGAATTTGAGAATCAAGTATCGGATGGCATGCGGTTTTCTCGACAGCGGATTATGAATCTAATGTTTACAAATCTGTAGAAACGGTTGATTTTGTTTACGAATTACAATTGTTTTACACTGCCGAAATTACTGTATTACATGAATTATGATAGGAAGTTTTAAGTTCCTTTATGACTGACTGGAGCCAAAACGATGGAACTGATTTTAACAAATGAAGTGTCGTTCGATTCGTATTCCTTACCTAATTGTTATAGGAATTTGCAGTTATGGTGCATTAAGACATAATCTGGAATCGTACGAACAACGCTCCGGCGGTCACGTTAGAGCGAGACAAAGGTATACGATCTACATAAGTTTGTCTCGCTCTGCGACTGTTCGTGATTTTGTTTTTTGATTTGTTTGATTTTGTTTATATCTAAACGAATCTTTACATTAAGTCGCGTTTTTTTAATAAACATTGTTATTTTCTATTCAGATTGGCTGACACAAAAGAATGCGTGCGTACCGCAGCCCGTACGTGCTTGGCTGCTTTAGGTACGAGCCGTGCGGTTGCCCCGCGCACATTGCTGGCGCGGCTTACCCCTGCGCTACAGCATAAGGCTGCGCATACCAGGGAGGAGACTCTGCGCTGTATAGGATCACTGCTTGAAGCGTGAGTATACAGTAAAGTAAACTTTCTTATAAGGATAAGATGGGTTGGACATGGGTATTTGACGGAGGAGGTGACGCATAGGATGTAGAAATATTCTTTTTCTATGCGTTCCTTTCATGTCGATAAAGGTAGGCGTGTAATTGGGGATGTCTATGGGCAGCGGTCGATTCGCCATTTAGGCGAATTCACGTAGTCGCTTGTTTGTCACCTTATAATATACAAAAAAAGACTTTTGAGAGGAAATCAGATTCCCTGTGGGAGCGTAGATTCGTATATTTCCGACTGCGTTTACTTTCTTTTATTTTAATCGATAAATACTAATTTCTGTATAAATTTTAAACTAATATTAGAAAGAAGAATGTCCAAAGTTTTGTGTTCCAAAATGTTCGTTTTAAACATACGATAGTTTACATAGGAGGCATTGAACGTGTTCATATATTTAATGTACCAATGGTACTCAGACACGGCGCGGCGGACCTGCAGCTGCGGACCGCAGTGCCGACATTGGCTGCGCTGGTGGGAGACCCCAACAGTGCGGTGCGAGATGCCGCCATGCAACTCCTCGTTGATGTCTACAGACACGTCGGTCAGTCATACACACATACACACAATAGAGCAGATGAAACACATACAATTAAATAAGCTTTGTATTAATTATATGTACGAGTATATCTGTCTCGCTTTCACGCCAAAACTACTGAACCCATTTAAATTAAAATTGGTACCCAGGTAGTTTAGAGTCTGAGAAAAGACATAGGCTACTTTTTAACGCGAAAAAAGCTTTGAATATGGCGATGCAAAGTGTATACTTGATACTTAATTAAGCAAGTTTTATAAAAAGTTTTTACCCTAAAGGTTGTAAATAATACAAAGAAGACGAAGTCGCGGGAACAGTTAGTGTATTATAAAAATTGAACGTAAACAATTTGACATATAGACATGCAGTTTTTATTTCCAGTATTAGGAATTATTTTCTATACCAAGGAGATAGTATTAGTTACTTAGTATCTATTTGTGTGATTTCAGGTGAAAAACTACGATATGATTTGAAGAAGAAGGAACTGGTGCCAGCTCAGAAGATGGCACTTTTAGAACAGAAGTTTGACGAGGCGAAGGAAGCCGGATTATTGCTGCCTACAGGTAACAAAATGAAAAAAATACTAGCCTACGTATTCCTAAAGACTATGTTCTACATCTATGCTAAATTTTATCGAAATTCCTTTAGTTCTTGGTATAGTATATTAGAAAGATTATGTATGTTAACAAAAGTCTGTGTTTTATAAAGATTTTTAGTCTGTTCTTTGTAATAGATATCGAGGTTCCGAGCTTATTGTTTCCTTCTTTCAAGGTCAATAGCAAGAAAGGAATAATGCTATGAATGAAAGAGAAACTTTTGATCTTTAACAAAACAATATATGCCATTGAAATATAAATAAATATATCGGTTTATTGTCTTCATAATATATAAAGTTGTCGTGTCACAATGGTTGCTACCATACTCCTCTGAAACGCTTTCCTGCACATATCTATGAGTATCTTATAAGATATGTGCAGCATCACGATGTTTTCCTTCACCGTAAGAACGTCGGAAAAATGTACATATGCTAATAGAAAACACATTAGTACAATGCGGGATTCGAACTCAGGACTTGCAGATTACAAGTTAAGAGCTTTACCCCTGAGCCACCGGCATTGTTATGTACAAAGGTATACATTTTCAGCTGTAGACGAGACTGACTTCGTATCTCGTAGTGTGAAACGCACGATGACGATCCCGACGTCCGCGCGCCGTGAAGACTGCTCGCCCGCGTCTACCCCAGGTACGTACACGTTACGTACGCGCACGCACACTGCGTATACGTACACGACAACACATAGCACGCATACGCGTTACCATACACCTAAGATTTTAATTATTAATGCAAGATTTTGTTAGTAATACTAAGGAAATCCAGGAGTTCTTGCTTATCATCAAATATAAATTAATTTTCTTTAAAGCTATACTTTCATCATCATCTATCTATCGCTATATCTAACAATTTCCTTCTTCCATCATGGATTGCCGCTGGACCTTCAATAACATTCACTCGGCTGTACCCGGTCACTCATCACCTTTCCATCATCGCATCGTTCACTCACAGCGTACGAGCCTCCGAAGAGGACGGTGGCGGGCCTCTACAGCCTGCCCTCTTCTAACAGGAAACCTCCTCCTCCCGCCAAGTTACAGAGTGCTGGAGCTGGTTAGTATACACTGTGCTAATGTCACTTAGGATAACAAGATTGCATTTTTAAGGGAATAGCTTAGAATAAATCGCCTTTGCTTATTTTTACTGCCTCAAATACGCTAAGTGGTCTGTAATCTGTCTGAAATTTACACTAAGGGTATCATCATTAATATAAAACTAGCTGTTGCTCGTGTCTTCTTCTGCGCTGAATTAAAAAAAAATGTGAAAATTATCTGTGAATTTATAACTCGAGACTATGTTCTAGATCTGTACCACATTTTAATAAGATTTGTTGCAGTAATCAAGTAAAAATGTGAATCAAACTAATTCCACGGGAACACACACATTTCCGGGATAAACATCCATCCATACTTTCGTATCTATAATATTAGTAAGAAATATGAGTGTAGAAGAAGCGAGATGTGTGTGTCAGGCGGCAAATGGAGGTTCATAGTCTCTGTCTACCTCTCTGGGTTACGGGCGTGATTATGTTATTGTAAGGTGTAAGGAGTAACATTATTTAAATAACTCGTGTTATAAAATACCTTTGTGCATAGGATCCAGCAGCGGTGTGGCGGGCAGTGGTGAGGCGGGCGCGGTGTCCAGCGAGGCGTTCGAGGCTGCGTTCGCGGCCACCGCTCCCGCTGCTATCTACGGTGCTCGTGGACTTGATGATCTCTTCCGGCACGCGGCTGCGTTGCTAGGCGACCGCGCAGCTGACTGGGAGCGACGTGTTGATGCGGTACGTACCTACTACGCATGTATACGTATATGTACGAGTACCTACACACGTATACGTACGGACCAGTACGAATATGGAACACTAAAATAAAATATTACAATTAGACTCTTCATACAGAAGCCAATGTTGCTGGAAACAAGTATTTAATTTTGATTAATTTACATAACAAAACAAAGATTCTAGTTATATGTTTACTATTACAGTAATATATTTGCTTTTGTTCTATTATTGTTATATAATCGTCGTATTAAAATATTACTGTTTATTTTATAGTTGAAGAAAATACGTTCGCTGCTGACTGCGAATGCGCACGTGCAGTATCCGGTGGAGTTTTCGGCACATCTCAAGGAGCTGGCGGTGCCCTTCCTAGTCGTCATCAAAGATCTCAGGAGCCAGGTGACACCTCTATCCCTACATACATCAACCAAAGAAACACGATTTTGTGACTTTATTTTTAAGTGTTTTAAAATGTTCATAATTCTAGTGTAATTTTGTGTTTCTTTCAGGTTGTGAGAGAGGCGTGTATAACGATAGCTCACATGGCAAAAGTGTTGAAAAACAAATTGGATCAGTTCAGTCTGTACATAATGCAAGAAGTTATCAATCTGATACAAAATGCTGCTAAGGTACTTACTTACTTTTACCGTACAACTTAACTGTATCTGTTATCTCTTTCTTTCCGTTTGACATAACAGAGACAACATATACAGTGTTATGTGAAAGAGGTATGTCAGTATGTTGTGCGCGTGCGCAGGTGATGTCGTCAGCGGGCACGATCTGCCTGCGCTACGTGGTGGTGCACGTGCACTCGCCGCGCCTGCTGCCGCCGCTTGCCACCAACCTCACCACGCACAAGTCCAAGGAGATACGATCCACGCTCAGGTATACTATATTTATATATATGTATTCCCATATACATCACCTATCTTCCCGGCAAAGTCCCGTCTAAATGGGCCCAGCCGTTTCAGAGATTACTCGGAACGACGAACAAATAAAAAATTGGATTGTCATCATCAATTTTAATTAATTGTTTGTACATTATTTGTGTGAGATATGACGGCTGATAGAATTGTATGTATGGTAGAGTAGTTGTATGTATGGAGTAGTATATTCTGACACTATTTAGGGACAAGACCAGGAAAATGATACGTTCATACATAATGTTTAAGGATACGGATGTCCAACGTGGTCGTGGAATAATACTATTTGGAACCATATGTGATTTAAATCAATTTTAAATTGCAATATTTGTTTGTAGTGAGCTGCTGGTGGTGCTGCTGGAGCACTGGTCGACCAGCTGCATAGAGAAGCAGCAGCAGGTGGTGCGCGACGCCATCCGCCGCTCCTGCACAGACGCTGACAGCACCGCGCGCAGCCACGGACGCAGGTACTGGAGAGAGCAATATAGATAGAGTAAAGAAAATGGGAAATCATCAGCAGCATAGGTCCCCACTAAGGGACTCGGTACCCTTGAGGTGACTAGGCCATAGTCAACCAAGCTGGCCCAGTGTGGATTGAAGTCACACATATTTTTGAATTTCTTCTCAGATATGTGTAGCATTACGCTGTTTTTCTGCACCGTAGGAACGTCGGGTAAATGTACATATTTAAATCGAAAAATACTGATACATGGCGGGATTCGAACCCAGGACCTGCAGATTGTAAGTGAAGTGCTTAACCCCTGAGCCACCAGCCCGTATTGTAATTTTGAAATGATATTATTTAAGTGAATGAATTATTCAGGGCATACTGGGCATACAAACGTCACTTCCCCGAGGACGCGGAGCACCTGTTCCAGCAGATGGACCCCGGAGCACAGAAACAGATCGACAGAGAGAGGGTCGGCAGCGTTGACAGTCTGCACCATGTCGGCACTGGTTAGTAATCTTACTAAGTTACCTCTCTGTCCTACCCCCTTTACACAATGATACATTCGATTAGTGATTCCATAAGGTAAAAGTCAAATATGTATGGAATTAAAAAAAACCATGTCGCCTGTATGTTCCTATACATTTTGACCCAACTTATCTGACCCGGTGGACGTCGAACTAAATGATGACAAACGCGATAGCAGCGCCTCTCACCGGGTCAATTTGTTTGACTATACAGTCATGAAAACGTGTCAAAACGTGACATATGACATGACAAACATTTGTCATATTAGAAGGTATCGTCATTTCCATACATTCTTAACTTTTTGATTATCTACGTTACTTTGTCTAAGGTTCCTTTCGTCCTCCAAATAGATATAATAAGATTAAAATTAACTATAAATAAATAAAATCTACATTCCAATAATCGTTTTATATTTATTAGAAATTAATTTATTTTAAAAACTTTAAATAATTAAATTTTTGAATGGACAATGTATGAGGAAATGAGCAGAGAAATACTATAACCCTATATACAATCATAAAGCGCCCTTAGGTCAATACCCTGCCGTGATTCCCTTCCCAATATCCTTTATTTCACCTCCCTCCCATAGACACTTGTTTTTCGATGTTTATTATTAGAATATGCATCGTTTGTTCAATAATGTTTATAATTTATCCTGCTAGAAGGACCATATATGTATTGGTTTGATTGTTTCACATTTTTTAGTACTCACAAATCCATCAAAAATGCATGGATTATAATTTTAAACCATATATTTTGTAAGGTATGTTTATAGTATTAACTGTTTGTTAGATAGAAAAAAAATAACTAATAAATCTCGTTGAATAGTTGTTAAATTTTACCTAAATAGTAACCTAGAAATATAGAATTTAATGTAATAATTTTTATAGCGTAAAATCTAACATATGTGTATGTTTAAATGTAGTTTAGTTAACATTCCTCTACCTCTTTATTATATATTTAAGTAAATAGAAATTTAAATATGTCTTATGCTTTATGTAATAAAATTATATAATAACTTTTGTGTTCATACTTTCTAATAGTCCCCCGCCCACTAATATATATATAATATTTTATAAATTCCTTTTTAATAATAAATGAATGTTTAAATATGTATTTTCATTTTTATATATGGCCTTATAAATATATATAAAGAAATTATATACAAATATAGTACCAACATTTATATATCCACTTAAAAAAATATATTGGATTTTGTAGAAGAAAGGATAGGTAAAGGAAAGGAATTTCGGATGAAAGTGTTTTAGTAGACAATATTTAGACGAGTCATAATTTTTATATAGTTACTAAGGGAGTTGATCCTGAAGGTGTTAAAAAATAATCACACTAGAATTTTTATCATAAAAATCTCTCTTTATAGAAAGGAGAGCGCTCATCAGTCCCAAGAGTCCGTCTGCAAGTGTTTCGGGTGAGTTTACAACAAAAACATATGCAAAAACACTTTGAAATGCACCTTTTAGTGATCGATTGTTTTCCTTCCACGCTTACAAAAACGGAATTGGTATGGGTTTGAATTGATTGCTTCTACACGAATACAGCTTCCACTGAAAACTTGGTGTCCGGCTTGAGTAGGACCAACTCGTTAAGACGACGTCGCGCCTCACAAGAGAGACCTCCGATATCACATATACCTGTTGCTATGAGAGGTCAATACATGTTCTTATACTAGTTTTATGTTAATTATCATAGTTAACAATATTAGCTTAGTTCATTGTACGGACGCGATAATAGCAAATTAAAGGTTTGTATATGAAGATACATATTAGCTTGAATTACATTTTTTAATTAAATCAACACATGTAGTACCAATAAACAACAAAAAACTAGATTTAAATTTTATAACTTACTAAAAACTCTAGAAAATTGTAATTTCTATCAGTAAAAGAACGGACATTCCAAATTTAAATACTCGTATACTGTGATGTCTGTCTCTGTGTGATTATATAAGAGAAAGTGAGAGAGAAGAATGTCGCAGTGAGTGAATGAGAACATTCCAGAACGTTCCCCGGGTGCGGGGGGTATGGGCGGGGCGGCGCGCAGCGTGTCCGCACTCGACTCGGCGGCGGCGCAGCGAGCACGTGCACGCGCGCTCTACTCGCACATGAGCCGCGCCAAGGTCACCGCCGGCACTGCCTCCCTGCGTACGTATACACATACATACATACATACATCCGTAAACATAAATAATACTTAATCAGTCCTTTAGTGTACATTTTTCACACTGTATCTACTCTGTGCCTATTAACTGCCACTCAGAATCACTAATATGTAGAGATTCTGAGTGGCAGTTAATTACTTAGAGAGATTAAAAAGGAATATAAAATAAGTTAATGATAATAAAAAAAGAATCTTATAGTTATTACTAATAAATGTTGATAGGATAATTAGGTGATATAAGTAATGTTGTTTTATGTTTACTTGCGATACTGAAGAGGGCGAGATGGCACAACAAGGTATATTTGTGATTGTGAACACTGTAGCTTATCTTCTACTATATATCTTGATTTTATTTCACCCTTACCTGCTTTACACTTTAGTCGAGGGCCTAGCACGATTTGTGACACACACCTTCGTAGCGTTATCGACAAAACATGACAAAATTTATACAAGATTTGTTGGTGTACTTTACGCCCGGTAGGAGGCGCTGTACAATTTTTTTCGTTGTCGTTACAAACACGTTCTCATGAATATTCATGCTAGGTCCCTGATACTTTGTTTATTATTGTTTATTTAGCTTTTAGCTTACTTTATGCTATTAAGCTTTTAATCCAAGGTATACTTGATTTTATAACTTTTATAATAACTGAATACAATTTATGAATGTTTTATATTGTAGCGCGTGTGAAACGGTCTCCAGTAAGCGCTGCAGTACCTCCCAGCCCCGAGCGCACCGCGGCCCGCTCGCGCTCCAGACCTGGAGTGTCACAGTCACAACGTGAGTACACCGACAATGCCCCCCTCTGACAACGTCCATATACCTTACACTTTGTTACATGAGATTGACATTTGAATATAATATCTTGGCTATGAAGAGTTACGGTAATACAATTTAAAAAAAATGTTTTGCAGCGACATCTCGTTCGTCGTCGCCGTCATCTCGTAGCGGGCCGTTGTCGCTGTCGACGCGACGCCGACCCTCTGGTATACCACGCTCCCTCGCCGGCTCCAGAGAGACTAGCCCCACCAGGTAATCAAACAAAATCTACTCCATTCATCATCTGGAAAAAACAAAAATAATACCTTTTTTCAATGTTTTCTTAAAAAAAAGTACTATAGACAAAGAAAATATTCTCTTTTTTCTGTACTTCCTCTCCCCTGGACACTAAAGCTTGACAAAACATCTGCAATTTTTTCACTTGTTGCATCAATAGAAATTGATAACATCAACTATTCTAGCGAAACAAATAAAAAATACAACAATTTAACACTGTTGCATTTTAAAAATATAGAAGCTGTTAACAACTTTAATATAATATATTTGTGTTGTAGGAACGGTCGTTCGAGCAGTGCTATCGGCGGAGTGCGGCGCCGTGAGTCTGTGGAGCGAGCAACACGTGCCCCCGCCGCCACGCTCCGTCTGCTGCAGCAGTCCAGGGATGCGGAGGCCTCACTAAGAGTACATATATTTATTTGTTAAAGAAAACACAAACAGTAATTTATTCACTTAGGATATGCGTAAGAAGAAAGCAAATTTATGCACCGATAGTAAAAAGGGCAAGAGATGATGTTTGTCAATATTAAGCGCATCCGAATACGACCTGCGTCGATGTATGGATGAGAAGAAGCGAGGGAGGTGTGTCAGGAGGGCGCCAAATAGAGATCTGTTGTCTCTGCCTACTCCTCTGAGATACGGACGTGGTGTTTTTTAATGTGTATTAACTTTGTATATACTATGTGTTACAGAGTCCCGAGGATAGTTCGATGTGCGACGACAGACGGCGCGACGATGACTCTGAGGCGTCCAGCGTCTGCTCGGAGAGGAGTTTGGACTCTTACAGGAGACATGATGTGAGTTGATACTACAATAAACTGTGTATACGTCACTTTTGTATAATTTATTTATTTCTAAATGTTTTATCTAACGTAAAACTCTATTTTATACTAATAAAAAATATATATTGTATTTAACGCCATCTGTTAGAAAATTAAAGTAAAATCTTGATCTATTAATTCAAAGATCTATTTTTTAAGTTATTTTACTAATTATGACAAGGCGTACCAATGCATACGTTTTGTTAGTAATATTATAATTGTTGAGTGATGTTTCTGTGTGCAGAGTTCATCATGGTCGTGTCAAGGTTGGGAGAGCTCCCCGCCGCCGCCGCCGCCCCCCGACGAGATCATCGCGCTGTGTGCCTGCACGCACTGGACTGAGCGCAAGAACGGGCTCACTCATCTCGTCAGTATACCTTTGTGTCACTTTAATGCGACGATGTAACGACTAGATGGCGCTGTCTTCTATCCATACATCCATACATAGTATTAAGTTGAAGTGTCTGTATGTAAAAATCCGTAGACATGAAATAAGTGCGGTAATTTTTTTTTGTCTTCGTATTTCTGCAAGTTTGTTCCGGGATTTTGACCGGACTTCTTTGGGAAGGTAGCTGATTAGGGACATATACGACAATTTGTTATTTACGACGAAGCCGAGGGCAACCGCTAGTCTTCAAACAAAAAAGTTTCATTTTGTGACGCAAAAATATATTTTGCGTGCGCCTTAGTATATTTTCTGACAAAACTTATGTAAGTACCGCAATAGTAGCCATGTGAATATGACGAGATAAGTTTGCACAGCTATACGTTGTCAGTAAAAATAATATAAAATATATAATTTAGGAGAAAAATATAGTTCAAATCAAGAATCATTAAGAAAAGCTCTTCTCTTATTTCAGAGAAAACAAAAGAAAACATAAAACGACTTTATTTGTACATTTAGCTTAAATTCACATAAAGCTCATATTCCAGGCTAATTATTTAAACAGCGGACGTCTGTTAACGGAAGACCAGCTGCGTCGTCTAACAGAGCTGTTGAATAAGATGTTCGTGGACGCGCACACCAAGATGTTCACTCTATTGCTGGATGCTGTTTGTGAGCTGCTGCTGGTGCACTGCGCGCAACTCAAAGATTGGCTGTATCAACTTATGTTCAGGTATTTTTTATTTAAAAAATGTACATCAGATTTTGATGATGTTCAGATCATCCAGTTCTAGGGCCCTTAGTAAGGATTTTGTTTCATAAATGTTTAAGTGTTACCTTAGTTTATAACTTTGCTTAACATTTATTTAAACCCTTAGCCAAAGTGCTACTTATTTAAGAATACTTTATAGGCTGGTTGGTGAAAACAGGCAATAGTTTTTTTTCTCATTAACAGAGGGCGACACTTGCCCACTAGATATTACAAAATTTATTTTTCAATAACAAATGTGTTGTCATGGTTACAGGCTGCTGATGAAGCTAGGCACAGACATCTTGGGTTCCATGCAGACAAAGATTATGAAGACATTGGACGTGATACACGAGTACTTCCCCGCCGAGCTACAGCTGCACAATATATTCAGGTCCGTTTACAGTACTCAAATAAAAAAAAAGTTTTATTGGTGTCATGCTCTTTGAAAAAATAGATTTATCTTTGTACGAAAGTATGTGCAGTAGAAACCTGAGGAAGGAAAAACAACATTTCTGTGAAATTTATGCCTAAGCATACAAAAAATAGTATGTCACCAATATCATAAAACTTCTAGTTCTTTCCTCCTTCAGGTTTTTTTTACATTAATACCTTATTAATTATATAAGAATGCTTATTGCAAATTTCTTTAAAAATGCTGGAAAATCCCTGAAGTACTTCTATATATTAACGTGAAGCGAATATATAATTAATTATAATTGATTTCAGGTTCCTAGCTGACGGTGCGACCACACCTACAGCGAAGACGAAAGTGGCCGCGCTACGATTCCTGACTGATCTCGCACACGAGTACTGCACTCCCAGCAGCCTCGCACTGGCGCTCAATGGTAAGTAAACAATAAAACAATATCATCATTTTATAAACTAACTAGCTGTCACCCGCGACTCTGTCCGCGCGGAATAAAAAGACTTTATTAGTAGTCAATGTGTTCTTCCAGACTATGTCCTACATATATGACAAATTTTTGCGATATACCTGCAGCTGTTTTATAGATACCTTTAAATAAACATCCATCCATCCATACATTTCAAACTTGTGTTTTGAAAGAAAGTAATAAATATATTCTGACAGGTGGCGCTAGTGGCGCAGCTGGACGTGCGTTGTGCAAGGTGGCGGCGCTGGCGAGTGACCCGCGCGCGCCCGAAGTGCGCACAGGCGCTCGACGTGCACTCGCAGCGCTTTACGACTGCAACCCCGTGCCTGTAAGTACCAACCTCCACCCCCTACATACACAGACCCCCTTAAAGTTCAAAGGACACACCCCATAAGATCCCCTCTACAAGAAGTTTCTCCCAAAGACTAACAGTGGCACTCACAACGTACAAAATGCTACTAATCCTGTTTATCGACAAGTTACTAAACTTTACATGATTTTCAGTCAGTTTAAAGAATCGTAGTATACTTTTAATACACAACATGCTCCCTTCTATTTCAGTTTACGGCGTTAATGAGCGAGTTGCCAGCTGAGACGCAAGCTCTGGTCAACAGTGTGGTCCAGCAGCACGTCCGGAGAACCTCGAGCAGTTAGTATAGCTATTGCTTATATACTGAACTGATACTATCATGCTATCCTTTTCGGTTATATGATAATTGTAATATCTATCTCTGTCTAGCCGGCAGCGAGAGCCCGCTGCGCGCAGTAAGCAACAACGCGGCGGGCGGCGAGGACGTGTACTCGCGCATACGCAAGACCACATCTGAAATACATTCGTATACAGCGCAGCATGCTAATGGTTAGTTATTTTATTTGTTTTATAATTTTTTACCACCTGGAGTATGTAGAAAGAAGTTTTCATTGTAACATCCGTATAACAACAATGTTGTCATCTCTTTGAAAAAAAAATAGATAAAAATAAATGTTGTGATATAGTCGATAGACAGTTTAAATACTCAGTAAACATGTTTAAGAAAAAAAATTAAATATTTAGAGTTTTGAACTATTTAATTTTTTCTGCATATAGCGTAAAAATGACACAATTTTATTTATATGATACGCAAGGTAAAAAACTATATATTTCTTTATCTCAAAATAACTTTTATTTTGTCAGCGGAATGCGGCAACCATATGTCGAGCAAGGACTCCGGCATCAGTCAGATGTCAGGCGCCACGCTCTCCAACAAGGGAACCAATGGTACCAACGGCGCTAATGGCGTGCCCAACGGACATTACAGCGCGTTAGTATATACCCCAGTTATATAACACACCGAAAAATAGAAACAATAGGTGACGTATGTAATAAGTACGAAATTAACAAAGTGGAAGGAGGAGTTTTAAGGAGGTTAAAGTTTTAATAACATTAAATAAGTTGGCACACTTTGAATATACTATAGTTAAAGATATTATAGCGATGTATTTGTTGCAGTAACGAGACGATAGCACGCGCTGCGTCCGCCGACAGCTCGGAGGAGACAGGCAGCACCAAGGAGTCCTCGCCAGTACCCCACGCGCACCATCTCGCGCACCACGGGTCTGTTCACATCGCTACATATTCACGTCATGACAATCTGCTCATCGTCAGTTTTTAGTCAACCATACTGGCCCAATGCTGGTTATCACGATGTTTTTCTTCATGGTTAGAACGTCGAATACATGCAAACAAGGCTATCAGAGCCGGTAGGCAAAATTCAAACTAAATTGTGTTAAGCGAGTGAGTTTGACAGGGGGGGCGCTAGTGCGCCCTCCCCTCCTGTCAATGTCAAACAGTGTCAAGATCCTCTTTGTACTGTAGCTGTCATGTCTATGTCCAAATAGGTTTTATATATATTCTGACAGAATCAATCCCGTTAGCAGCGCCTCTCACCGGTTTAAATATCCATTTTTGACCATACTTATGCAAAAGGAGAATTGTAATCAAGAAATTGACAAACACATAATTTTTAATATTTATGACTCTTTATTTTTGCATTTCAGGGATTTGGCTCGCGACAAGATAAAACCTTACGAAACAGACGAGAACGGATATATTATTACGAAATGTAAGGTTTTTCAATAACATTTATAATCTATATTGTCTTTTTACTTAATTTTATTTATTGACTTCGCTCTTTCCAGGTGGTCTGAGGGAGCCGGAGGTACTGGAGGCGCTGTGCGGTCTGGACGCGGCGCAGGCGCAGCCCGAGCAGCTGGAGCGGCTGTTGCTGGCCACGCATGAGCTGCTCAAGTACGGCGACTGCCGCAAGCCCTGCGAGTACTTCAAGTTGGTGTCACGTCATTACTACTTCATTAAAAAATAAATATCGATGGTCATTACTTATGTATAGCTAGCACACTAGCCGTCGCCCGCAACTCCGTCCGTGTGAAATTAAAATAAAGTTAATTAGTAGCCTATGCGTTCTTCAAGACTATGTTTTATATGTATGCCAAATTTCGTCAAGATCCATTCAGCCGTTCTGGAGATACCTTCTACCATTCATCCATCTATCCTAAAATTTTCATTTGTAATATTACTAAGATAAGATTAATGAGATTATTGCATGTTGTCAGGAATATAGTGCGCGTGGCGCTGGCCGCGCTGTCTGTGGAGGAGGGTTCCGCAGACAAGGAGAACGCTGATGGCGCCACCAACGCGGCCAACGCCAGCAACACCAACGCACAACAATCAGGTAACAAATTGATTTGATTTACTCAAACTGCCATTTGATTTCGCTGAAATAGCGAAGTGACCGCTGCCATAAACGTAAGCAAGAAGTTCAATGTTTACAGAGGCGTTGCCAAAATTTGAGAAGTGATTCTTTCTTAATTTTTCCTTCGGCTACTGATCTCTATAAATGGTTGGGTCATTGGAAATGACAACTTTTGCTTCGTTCAGACGTGAAGCGTGTTTTGATGTTACTGATAATTTATTCTATCATTATTATTAGTTCTGATTGTCACCATGTGAAAGCTGTATATAAAGGTGTATGTTACATAATGTGGGGTTGTGGATGTGTCAGGATGGGGCAGCGCGAGCGAGCGCGCGGCGGCGGAGGCGGTGCGCGTGCTGGTGTGGTTGTGCCGGCGCGAGCAGACGCGCGCGCTGTGGCTGGACTACTTCGACCTGATCCTGCTGAAGCTGATCAACGCGTACGCGCTCAGCAAGGAGGTGATGCGCGCTGTGGACGCCGGCATGCCCCACATCGCTAATGCACTGCCAGCGCATCAGGTATCCACATACTTACGCGTCTACTTATTTCTGTATTTTTATTACTATTTTTTTCCCGCAACCCAATCCGTGCGGAATTAAAGAAAATTTAGTATAGCCTTTGTGTTATTCCAGGTTTTGTTCTATATCTATGCCAAATATCATCGAAATCCAAAGCCGTTTTGGAGATAAGTAGAAACAAACATCCATCCAAACTTTCGCATTTATATTATTTCAAATCGAAAGTAACTACTTGTACTTTTTAACAATATCACCATGTATTTCATCCTGTTCAGAAAATAAATAAGTTAACAGTGGTAGAGCCCGCTTTAACATCTTCGCAAGAATTGTCCCGGCTCGCCCGGTGAAATACCACGACCACACAGAAGACAGGCGTCAAGTGGAAGCAATTCCGCGTTTCGTCTGATGAGTGTGCGTCCCGGAGGCCTAATTTAGTCCTCTTTCACTTCCCATCCTTTTCTTTGTAAGGAAAGGATGGGAAGTGGAAGTGGACTTTCCGGATGAGAGGATGCATGGAAAGGGAAGATATTTTCTTTCTGTGCATCCTCTCCTCCGTCGATTAAAGGTAGGCAACGCATATGCAATTGCGTATGTCTATGGGCAACGGTCACTTCGCCATTTCAGCGATTTCAGGTGGCCGCTCGCTCGTTTGCCACCTTTTGATATAAAAAAAAAATCAAGATATTACAACGTCTTTTATAATGAATTTATACTGTTTATTTCTATTATGGTGTGATGAGGTAAGGTTGTGTGTTGTGTCAGGTGTTCGCGCTGCTGAAGCCGGTGATCCGCACGCGCGGGTACCCCACCTCCTTGTGCGCGCTCAAGCTCGCCACAGAGGTGGCCAAGGCGCGCAGCTCCGAGCTCACTGACGACATCGTCTCACAGCTCATGGAGGGAGTCGGACAGGTACATCCACATCATACACATCCACAATACATAATACTATTTAATGTATCTGCAAGATAATGGACAAATATGGAAACTGCTTTTTAGTTCGAATACTTCTGAAGAGTTCACTTATTTTTATGTGCTAACTAATTGATGAATTTTGTATGTAAAAGGATGAAAGCTCTTTTCAGTATGAATTTAACATTATTGTTTGTTGTGGTGTATAGTTGGCGGACCACCAGAACTCGGCGGTGCGCAAGGCGGCGGTGTTCTGTATGGTGGCGTTCACGTTCGCGCTCGGCGAGGAGCGCATGCAGCCGCATCTCAAGCACCTCTCCGTCAGCAAGTTCCGCCTGCTGCAGGTACACCACGCACCACAACCTCCCTCACCTACACCTAGCCTAGATCATACGCTAGCGACGCCTATGAACTGTTACTAAAAGATCATTTGATTTATGATAAATTTCAATTTGAATCTACAAAAACATCTAATTTTTGACAATCCCTATATCAATATGTTCATCCTCTGTGTCTTATCAATAAATAGTAATTTGATTATTTATTTAAAAGATAATACTTGTATATTGAAGGTGTACATTGGTAAGCAACGCGAGGACGCGGCGCGCAGCAGTTCCGGCTCGTAGCGACGGCAGACAGCGCGCTTCGCGTGCCGCGCCACGCAGACTGACGCGTAGCACGCACGCGCACCGCACACGCACCGCGCCCGCACCGCGCACGCACTGCGCCCGCACCGCATGCGTGTACACGTGCCGCAGATATCTTACCTAGAAACCATATCTAATTTGCGATAAATCATGGTAAACGACTCAGACCCCTCTCATCATCATTTATATTTACCTGAATCATTATTAAAAGTGACTAACAACGAACGACACTAGTGCTGCCTCAGCTATCAGATGTAACGATAAATTAAACCGGTTACAACCGGTTATAACGAAACCGGTTGTAACCGCCTCGAGTGACGTCACATCGCCATCGCGCCGAACGGCTTTCGTCATTTAAAACTGTAAATTTCTTGATTTTTTTTCTGTATCGAAACTAAGCATTTATCTAACAAGATATTAAATTTAATATTATTATAAATTAGTTGATTTTATTTTATAACCCATGAAAATTGAAAGAAACAAAAAAATATATTAAATCGTAATAAAGATTCCTTGATGCTTTTAGAATGTGAGATTGAATGGAAAACTAATGTATTAAAAAACACTCAATCTTGTTCTTAAATACGAAAAATGCATTTTTAACAAGTTTTTTTTCGACAAATTGTGTAAAATGTTTATTTTTAAAATTATAAAAGTCAAATTGGAAAAAAAATAAAAGATGTTTTCGGTTGTTGGTAATGATATTATTTCTTTTTTATCTAGTAGATGTAACAAATATAGTTAATAAAATTTTATCTACGTCACTTACAATGGGTTTCCGAGACCAAAATCTCCATTAAAACATATTGTTATCCCTATTTTTGTCAAATATAATGATAGTGATGTCAATATCTTTTATATAGAGTTTTTGGTCTCAGAAACCAACGATTCTCATAATTAACTACAGACGTGTCACTTGGTAATCTAAAAGTGAGTTTCCACTGAACATATGTAGAAAAATATCTAAAAAAAAACAATACGAATATATTGAGAAGCTGTTTTTTTTGGATTGTTTGTGAAATTTTAAGATGGTAAAGGTCTTGTATGTGTGTTATATCAGTGGAACCCGACGTTAAAATTTTAATATTGAAAATTTGTCTTTATTAAGGATAAATAACTTTATTTTATTGGCACAAGTTAAATTTATATTTACATTGAATTTAAAAAGTTATCAAACTAAATTTTCGGTCAGTTTAAAAAAAAATCGCTAAATTTTAAAACATTTCACGCGTTTCTTATTCAATTTAAATATTGTATATAAATAAAATAATTTTAATTTTTAATATCATAAAAATATTTTTGACTACACAAACAATATCATACAGATATAAACTAACATAACCATAGATATATAATCTATAGATGAGTAGAAATTTGACAATAATCCAGAAAATTAAAAAAAAAATTGACATATAATCGAGTCAATTTTCCAATTCTTTTGTTATTGGCAACATTAAAGAAATTTTCCCCAACAAAAGACATCCGGAGACATTTTTCCCACTTAAAGATCCGAATTCAAACATCTCTGTAGGTTATAAATCTATGTACAAAACAAAAATGTTTAAATTTCTATATTTCAGTCTTATTACCATGAAGGATATAATAAATAAATTAACCTACGAAGAATTTGTAGTACCTAATTTTAAATTAACTATGCAAAAAACATTAGGTCACGAAATTTATTAATTAACTGTTGGTTTCTGAGACCAGTCTGTATATAACATCCCTGTCAATATCTTTAACAAAACATAACAATATGTTTACGAAGATTTCGGTCTTAGAAACCCACGGTTAATTTATTGAAAAATATAATACAATTTTGTCAAACAAACAATATGAATTAAAATTTAATAATTTAATAAAGATGTTAACAAGATATTCTATATGAAATTGATTTACAGCCAGGTGTTAATGTGACCAGATATATGTCTTGCTTTACTTGAATATGGCTACAAAGGTGCTTATGACATGACAAATGAACAAAACTTAGTCACCTATGTATTTCAAAAACACATACACATACATAAAGACAGGTGCTTGTAAAACTGGTCAGTGTGTGTTTTTTGAATTTGTCCCATTGGAGGTCAATAAATTTAACTAGATGTCAAGCTCCTGTTTGTGTGTGTGCGTGACTGTTGTGTGTTTTTGTAAATATGTAGGTCAACTAGAAAACTACATTTTTATAAATATTGAAACATTTTTTCATATTCACGATAGTTCTGTAAAAAAATAAATAGATTTTACTGATAATTTCTTAAGAGCTAGATACCGTTCGATATGTTTTCTAAATATATTTTCATAGCTGTAGTTTCAAATAAGTCATTTTTTTATTATGTGACTTATTCTGAGGGTAGAAGTAACTTTGTCATTGCGTTCAATGTTGACTATTTGTATGCACTGCGGACAACCGCGTCAATTTGACACGCGTCATACGTGACATATGTCATTGTGACAGTTGGCATGTGTCAAAATGACGCGCGACTTAGGAGGTATGCGTTTGTGCCTTTATGCCAAAAAAAAAGTGTTACTAGTTGCGTTCTCATGTATCTTGTATGGAAACATGTTTCGTTATATGTACATTGTACGCGTTTCTGTCTGTTTAGGTCCGATTTGTTATTTGATGTTTTCTTTTAATGGTTTTTAACGCAACTGTTATTCGGTATTTGTTAGGCTGCTTAATGCAATGTTTTGTATTTTAATTACGTCGTGTCTAATGATCGCTTAAGTCTTTGCTTATTTTATATGCCTGTGATTGGAAGGTAAATATTAACTGTACTAATTACACTGATATCTATAAATGGATAGGCGATTGCTCGGAAATTATTTTTGTTTCGTTCAAATTTAATCGTGGTTGATGTTACTTGACAGTTAATTCTATATTATTAGTTCGAACCAACGCTACAAATCTCTACCATCAGTGACAAAATGCCGAAAATCAAATAAGCACAAAATCCAACGTCTTATAGCCAGTCCATTTATAGATGTCAGTGACTAATACTCTTCCAATACGAAGTGTTTTGTAGATTTTGACTGCACTTATATATTGTCATCCCTTTCTATTCTCTATGTAAAAACAGAGACGACAAAATGTGTATACATATGTCAGTGCTGACAAAATCTACATTTATATTCAATGTATATATTTGTATGAAGGGGATACAGAGTTATAAAACACAGAAGCGACATTGCACGAGAAAATGTAAAAGCTTTAATTTAATAAAGGAAAATATTTCGTCTCATTTCGTTGTCCTGTCTATTGAAAAATGTATCACGCAGGCCAAAGATTTGCCCATATCAGTTCTGTTTTTGAGTCTTTAATGAAAATTATGAGTTTTTCTTTTATTAAATGAAGGTAGTTTGTTTTGAAAAGTTCTTGAATCTCATATTGTGGGGAAATTTATCTAAAATCAGTCTTAAAGTAAAGAAAGAAACTATTTTCTTATATCATTTTCTCTTATCTATTCAATTTTATTTCAATCTGACAAAAAATCTACAAAATTACATTTCCGATCACAAAACAAAACATCTGAGACTTTCCAGTTTTTTTTTTAGGATTATACATAGACCTATCTATTTCATTATTGTCTCTAGTATTCATAATTTAAAAAGTTAAAAACTAAAGATGCAAAATGAATACTTGACTCTTATTTTCACAATAATAGTTTGCTCTAAATCCAAATTAAAAAAATCTAACATTGAAATTTAGTTTAAATTTACGTATACTTGCACATTATGTGTAAGATGATATATAGTCGAACCTGGATAAAAGAGATACCGTTTAAGACAGTCATTGTCAGGTCTCGAAGACCTTCATAAGCGAGAAACTCGCGTTACAGAGAACTTTATAAAAAAATATCGCGCTCTCTTGAATTCCAGCTTATCCCGGTTTAACTGTATTTAAAAAATTCCTTAAGAAATAATAGTTTTTTTTTTAAGTATAATTTTAACAAGAAAACATTCAAATAATTCAACTAAATGAAATTATTAAATTTTGCGATGAAAGTATTTAATATGAAGGTAGTTACAAATTTTGTAATTTTATGTTTCTTATTCATCACAATTATTTTTTCTTTTATTGTATATTTGTATTTATTGTAAAAGCGATGTATCCGGCTTCCCCACATTTATATCGCATTTATATAAATATGTGTGCTTGTTTGTGTGCGAGCCGCGTCATAATATTACCCCTTTCTTTGTATTTAAATTAAAAACGATTAATATTATTTGAATATAATTAATGTACGATAGTTATTAATAAAAGAAAATGATTTTTAAGCCATTTTTGTTTATTTATTTATATCATACAACAAATCCATAAACTGATACGCTCACTTGAGCGACGGGCCGCGTCCGCGAAATGATACCAGTACCACTCATCCTGATGAAGGGCCCCCGATGTGCTCGAAACTAGTCGGTGCCGCCACCGGACGTATATACGTGAGTGTTTAGCCGTGTTTATATATCAGTTTAGTATAACGTCTCACGAAAGTTTGAATAATTTAACAAATCCATAGATTTTAAACCTAACGACTCAAGAAAAGACTAGTAAGAAGTAATATTTTATATCCAATACTGGCTGTCGCCCGCGACTCCGTCAGCGGGGAATTTAAAAAAAAACTATTGGTCGCCGCTTAATGTTATATTATAGCCTTCTTCTATACATGGACTATCCAACAAAAAAAGAATTTTTCAAACAAACAAACTCTTCCGCTTTATAATATTAGTACAGATAAAAACAACAATTACTAAAAGTTTATTATAATTTGTGTTTTTACATTCTCTTTGATAAAAAATAGTCGACAATGTAAACCCGAGATAGAACAACGAATTCAAACAAAAGATGCTTAATTTTTTATTTAACAAAAGTATTGTTTAATTCGTTTAAAATATAATTATTTCTTATTGCCATTGTTTTTTATAACAAACAATATGTAAAAAACATAATGTAAAGTCAATACTGTACAGACATAAAATGCTAAAATAATAGCTACGCAGTATTATTAAAAATTATTTTATAATTTTATGAATAAAGATGTTTTATGTATTTGTAAATGCAACAGAATTGCGCAATTGTGTCATTTGTTTCGCGAAATTAAGACATTTTCAACGGACAAAAAGAACCAGACATATTTGTATGTAACGAATACACGTCAATACATATTTGTTCAGTTGTACAAATAAAATTAATTGCTCTTTTCATAAGAATTAAAGACATAAATTGTAAGCAAATATTCATGCGATTGGATAGAGCCGTCACAGCGATTGCTTGCTCCGGACGTTGCAAAGTTGTCGAGATGCTGAAGGTTTTCATATTTACGCTCCTCATCAGCCTCGGGGGTGAGTTATTTAATAAAGAATAATTGCCATCTTTAATTTTCTCTAAATTCTATTATATTTTTAATATTAATTTGTTGCCGTAAAATCTGTATAAGCTTGGAATATTCTCAGCGTGCCAGGTGGTGCGGCCATGCGCCCTGTCTGACCTGGCGTGCATAGGGCGCAACCTAGCGGCCAACTCGCGCTGCAACCCCAACGTGCCGGGTCGTATCCCCGCCCGCTATACTGTACAGTCCCTACCATTCCACGCACCCTACTTCAACGCTACTTACATCGACTACAACCTCGTCGTCAGCAATCACAACAGATGCAGAGTCTCAGAATTCTTGTAAGTATATTGAGGTTTGGTATAAAATACAAAATCTAGATTTTCTAAAATTTTCTATTAAAAAATACTCATCAAAAGTACGTGATATAAAATACCGAAGTATATTTACCACATAAAATCTACACGAGAATCGTATTTTTCTTTATATTTCATTATTTCAGTATAAACTTGTCAAGTAAGACGGCAGTTCTGTCTCTGGACTGCCCCAACCTGGACTTCGAATCCAACCGGCTCACCATCCAGCATGCCTCGCTGCAGGAGGACCGACAGTTCAGCTACAGGATACAGGGGACTTATCGTCAGTTTACAATATACTTATATGTCGTTTTACTAAAATTGTTTAAGTCCTATCTTTTCTTTTCTAAGTTTTAAAATATAGTGATATTGAACAAATTGAATTTAAAAAACCTATTACTTAATAATAAAAGTTTTTTAGCACTAAGCTTCTCTATTCGCGTAGGAACTCTGAAAGCCTGATTAATGACAGAATTAAAAACTATTGTGATATTTTCAGCTTTGATCCGTTTGACTACAAACCTGCACGCCTCCAACGGCCTCAACCTTTGTTCGTCGTTAACTTTCGCCGACGTCGTCGCTCTGCCAAAGTTCCGTTTAAATCCTAATAGTAAGTCATTTTTATAACATTTCTGAATTAATTACGTAGTCTTTTTAATTTTACAACTTGTAAATTATGTGTTTTGTTTTAGATAAGCAGACGGCGAACTATCTGTCACGTGACCTTACGTTGCTCAATGTTTTCGAAAGGGAATGCTTCTTTTGGCGCGCGTCTTTGCTCGCGCGTTATTTCATCAATTCGCTAATTTGCAATTATGGTTGTAACTTGTAACGCATAAGCGTTTCACACTTAAACAGTTTAAACTTCGGTAATTGTTGGAGATAATTTTGGAGAAATATTTGGTTAAAATATGGAATTAAGACTTCTGTAAAATTTATGTAATAAAATTGTTCACTAGACGCCATCTTTTATTTCACTACTAGCCGTCGCTCGTGACTTCGTCGCGTGGAATTAGAAGAAAATTAGTAGCGTATATGTTCTTTCAGACTGTCTTCTACATCCATCTAAACATTCGTAATTATACTTATTCATTTATTAAACTTATTTTTAATATATTACATTTTAAAAGTAATAAATTATACAAAATATATTATATTAAAAATAGAGCACCACCGGCTGCGGAGTCCCATGACTCAAACAACCAGTGGTCAGGGCTGCAGAGACAGGAACTTTCTCACGATGCGTGCGGTTTCTAGGATTACTGCCTTTTGTATCGTGACCTTAATCCAACTGTTTAGCAAGAGCTTCTTGATATGTTGGTTTTTATAATATTATTAAGATTGTTTATTTCTCTAGTGTGAGCGTGAGTTATGTTGTAGCTTAGAATGTATTAATATTTATTTTTGAGGTTATAAAGAAAACAAATAGTTAAATTTCCAAATTTATTTTATAAAAAAATCATCACATATCGGAACACTATGCGTTGTAGGGAGATATCAAAGGCCAAGCTATTTTTGTTTTGTGATAAATATTTCTTATGAAATCGTAACGTTTAATAAAAATTTTATAATACAAATTAGTTACATGGGATAATTAACAATTTTAATAATTTATTCGATTAATTTTACAATAACTATATTAATAATTTAGTATTATTGTTAAATACATATTATTGGTATATTTAAGAATGTTTTCAGTACGAAATTAAGAAATCCATTTACATATGTTTATATGGAACTGTAAATTTTTAATAGAATTATTATTATTTCATGTTTTAAATATAAAAGAATTTACAATAAAATTATTTCGTATATAAAATTTACGGAATATATTTATTTCGATGCATAATATTTATATTATTATAAATTTATATTTTACTCATAAAAAAATATTAAAAATTAAAATTTGAACGATTCAATCTATCAAATGTAAATTACGTGTGATTTTCAATATTTAATATTTGAATTATTTATAATATTTACACAAAAGATTTTACGTGTAACAAGATGTTAATAAAATTATTAGAAACAAACAGTAAAATGCTGACTACGAGGCACTTTCACATCTGGACCACCGAAGCTCAACTATTTACAATATTCATTTATGTTTATAATATATACTCCATTTTCTTTTCAACCAATTCCAAATTACTATATAAAATATTTTTTTTTCCATTTAGGTAACATTTATTAAACATTCTATGTTTTGGAAGCTGAGAATATTCTAGATTTTTCGACTCCATGTCAAATCTGCAACTAAGCTACATCTGACAATTTGTCCCTCCCTTGCCCTCACTCCTACCTCTATCATATGTCTCTTTTATAGGAGGCCAATCAAAAATTATTATTGAAAATAATGATCATAAAAGTAGAAAAAATCTAATACTTTATAAAGTTGTAAGAAATAAATTGTGATGTCGCAATTTTAGAGAACTTAATAAAATATTAGCCTTCGGTTTCCACTGTGTATTTTATAATTAAATGGCATGTAACATAACATCTACTATCCGAACACAATAACATGATATCTCACACCAAATACTTAAGCAATTTGAAATGTAAAGAAAAAAAAAGTTTTACCACGGGAATTCGCGGTGAATCGAGACGAAGGCGGAGGTGTCATGTTATTGTGACCGTGTAATACTTGATCAAGGCGGCGACCTTGTAGGTCATAAAATTATTTTGATTTACTTAAACTAAAGTTTATAAAGGTTTTTTTTCAATACACTAAAACATTAACTGCTGTATTGATAGTTAATTGGTCACTACGAGACACCCTTAGTGTAGATTCTGCATGCAATTTTTATTAACATAAACACAAAGCATTGGATACAATTATGGCAATCTGTCTTTTCTTACATCACAAGTTTTTATACAAAACTGCTTACAAATGTATATATTTTAAGTAAATAATTTGATAAAAAAAATTTAAAAAAAAATGATTTCAAATAAAATCAAAACTTTAAAAATGATTACAATTTGTGTAAATAATATAAATATAATATAACGCGGTATAAACAATAAAAAAATTACATATTTTTCACAGATAAAGGAAAAAAAATTAATACTGCATGGTAAAAAATTAATAAAAGTTTTTTTTTAGTTTTTCTAGCTGATCTTATAAAGTTTAAAATTAAAACTGACATAGTTTTAATTATTATTTTAGAACATATTTTCAACTGATTTGTGTATAGTTTTTTAAGAAAGGATAACCATAATTTCGTAAATATTAAAAAAAAAACAAGAATTTTTTAAGCTTGCAAAAAAATTCATAAAACTTTTAAAGTCAGATTACCACGATTTTTTATTCCTATTTAATACATTTACCAACAAATTACTCTTAATTATACTTTTAAAATTATTTGGAAATAAAAACAACAATTATTCCATTATTATTATTAATTTCTAACATCGCAATTATTATGGAGATTCTAAATACTAAGATAAAAAAAAGCTATTTAAAAAGTAATCTAGTTTCCTAAAAAATACATCGAGAAAATTCATCAAAATAAAAATTACAGTTATTCTAATATAAAACACTAATAACATTGAAAACATAAAAAAAATCGCAAAAAATACTTGAAAATTATTAATAATATCATTGCACAAAAAAACTATAAAATAAAAATTTAATGACAACCAATAAAAATATTATTTTTATTAAAAATTTATAAACATTTCGCAAATAAATTTTATATGTTCATAATATAATTTGTATAGTGATTTATGCGCGGGAATTATGAATAAAAAATAAAAAAAATTAAAAAATAATTTTTTAAATAGTTTTGTTATTGTAAAAAAAATATTAAAAAACATCTATTTTTACAATTCATTGCATGATAATAGTTTTTATTATTATTTAGAAAAAAAATCAAATATAAAATAATAAAAAATTATACTACCGTGTATTTTTTAAAAACTTAATAATTTTTTGTCAAAAATATATAAGGCTAATAATTAATTTAAAAATCTAAATAAATGGATGTACGACGATTTTGTAACTTTTTAGTATTATAATAAAAAAAAAAATCATTTTACTAATGACATGTGGATATTAAAAAATGGAATTAAGTATAATTGAACCATAATTTTACTAAAATAGGAAACTTCTATTGTTTTACTGTATATTAAATTGATTAATTTTATGATTTTATCGTATTTTTATATCAAATTATTTAAATCGGTGATGTATGAAACTATTTATTATGAATAAAGGTACGTTTCCATTGTTCCGAGCCGGATGCAATGCACATACGACCCACAACGGATTGCTTGTTGATAATTCCCGTGTTTCGATGCGGTCGGCGCGGATGACGGACGCAGCGCTATGTTAACTAAAATCCGTTGCGGTCCGTGCGTGCGTTACGTCCGGTGCGGCTAATGGACGCGTACATTAAATTATCTAAGACATAGCTTAAAATATACAAAGCGAATTCACTGAGGTGCAAACTGAGATCTAGATTTTGATCTGGCTCGAAGGACCAACGTTAATAATGCCTTATTCTGACGTAATTATAAAGTCAGTCAGTATTTTGTGTAACAATGTGTAACCGTGAATTTCTGAGACTGATATCCCCGTGTAAAACATATTGTTATCTCTGTATACAGAGATTTTGGTCTCAGAAACCAACTTTTAGTCGATGATAAATATTGCGTTAGTCCTCAGTCCTCAACATGAGCTATGTGTGACGAGCAAACGCAGGTATTTATAAATAATATACAGTCTTCCCTCGCGTTTATTCATCTGGGAACGAAAAAAAAGTATGATAAACATAAAAATGTGCTTAAAATGAGATTAAAAATAACGAAAACGATAATAAAAAAAAACGTAAAAAAAACCAAAAAGATTCTTAAATATAGTGAGAGATCTACTAAACTGTAAATATCTCATCGTAGGTTTCCACTGCTGTAAAACATGTACAAATACATTATTGTTGTTTCGACGAAAAGCAGAGAGATGACAATATGTTTGTGTACAGATATTTAATCAATGAAAACCCACAGTCAACAACTGCCATCGGATTTAAACAATCCATTTTAATGTGAACTAGAAGCAATATATTCTGGAAACGTTATTTACTTTAGAAACTTCTATATATTTAGTTTATGTACTCAGCAGATAAATTAATGCATACTATCTTATATATTTCTTTCTAAAGGCACCCCATTCGTAACCTATTTATACCTATTTAGGCTATTGTACTGTCCAAATATATACTGCTCGAGATACTGAATGTTACAGTAAGTTTCCACTGTATATTAAACTTTGTCTTAATATAGTTCTAATAAAAAACCGTGAAGGAAAACATAAAAAAGCTGTTATAACAATATTTATAATAATTTAGGGATACATCCTGTATATGCAATGGAGGAAAAAATGATAAAAAACGATTGAAATAAATGTATAAAAAAATTAAGAATTGAGGTACAAATAAAAATGATTACGTAAAATAAGACCTATAAAAGATTTTTACTTATTAACGGCTGAGTTTTTTTTTTGGCTTATTATTTTAATAAAAATATATAAAATTAAGATAGTAATATAATGAATATTTTCAAACAAACGATGAATTTTAAATAACTACGAAACAATAAACAAAGATTACGAGGATATTTTTTAAATTAATATATAATCGACCATATATAATTTTGCTCTCAAATATATATAACGGTATCAACATAGCATGTATATATTAAGACAGATATACGACCGTTTTCAACGCTTCCAATGGCAGGATTACTATCACAATAGCTTACATTCTCACACAACGTAAAGAGTTACATCTCGTATAGGCGTATTCACGAAAGCGCTGACCTTAAAACTCATTGGGTACAATCGATTCGAAAAACTTTTTATTCAATATATTTAGACATTTTACTAACAAAAAAACTGCTTAATTATAATGAACGCGATTGTACATTTGCACTTGAGGGGACCTATATCAGATACGACTCTTTTCGCATGATATTTCTTCGAGATTCGACCTCTATTCATTCTATATCTATATACTTATATTATTTTGTACATAATAGAGATATTGATAAACGAATACCTTATTTTGAAATAAGCTGCGATTTGAGATTCATTGTATTGTTCGACTAGTTCAAGAAAATTACTAATAAATCACACCCCTAAATGAACACTGCGGTAACTCAAAAAAACATGTTTTTTCAGTAATTGAGAGACTGATTTTTAAATATTTATTAAAGATATAAACAAAGTGATCCTATAAGGCTTCCGTTTTTTTTCTATGAGGTACGGAACCCTAAAAATAATACATTTTTTTCAATTTATATTTTTAGTTCAATATTTTTTTTTTTATCATTAAAAATCTGATTTTTTTTAATATCGTATTTGATACGGGAATTTGCAAAGTTTGTAAGTTCAATTTCGATTTTTACGAATTAAAAAAGTATTCATCTAGGGGTGCGAAATATTAAAAATTTTTAAAATTGTTATAATTTTTTTAATGATTTTTTTTAACGCAATATCTCCGGGAGGTACCCCGAAGGATTTATAAAACCTAATAACTAGAGAAAGATTATTTTGTAAGATTAGAATGACTATGATGATGGATTGGTGCGTACTACTTTACGTATATTGGCACAAATACAACGCTTTTTGTATGGATTTGATGTTTCACATGTGACTGATTTTTTAAACTTGTGAATTACTTCGTAGCTTTATGGTTTAATTTATTGTCATTTGGTGACGGTTTTGAGGAGAATTAAGGGCCCATACACATAAAACGGTTAGCCAGAACGCAGTCAACTGAATTTTTATAGTTTTTTTTAACTGTACTAAGTTTCACAGTTTAGTGCTACTTAGAGATTACAAGAACTTTTAGATTATGGTTGCTATTAGGCATTTACCTCGTCCGTCTGACCGCATTGTGTGTACGTGACCTAAGGCCTGTTATATCCTCTTCGTAGCGTCGTGTGAGAGTTATGTTCTCTCTATCTTCGTATTATTTGCATTTCGGTGGCGTCTTATAGAAGCGTCGTTGCTTCTTATTGTTTGGCGCAGCGCGAGTTGGCCCGGCTGACGACGCTTGCTTCACCTAAAGCATTATTTACTATCAATATATTATGTACACTACTTCATTGGACCCCATTCTACTCCTACTTAGACAAAAAAACCTTCTAGTACCTCCCGGATACTGCTAAAAATTATTGTTAAAACAAACAGTTGTTCAAGTGAAAAATAATTTAAACGACTTTGATTGCGTAATTTTATACCTAAATAATATATTTATTATTCTGTGAGCACTGATAATATGAAATGTATATATTTTTTAAGTTAAAAATAACTGTTAAAATATTTATCATAGGAAGTAACAGATAATAACAATAAATAAATATGTACTGACAGACATCGGGATATTTCCTGATGTTGTTGATAATTTTCTATGAATAATATCATTTCTTACCTGTGCTAATTGTTTTCTTTCGCATCTGAAAATCGTAAAAAAATGTTAAACAATTTTTTTTTCTAATTTCCAATAAGTAACAAATATGATCTATATCTATAAATATGATCTAGATATTTAGATGATTAAGTTAAAAAAAAAAGCTTATGATAGTGTAAATTAAAAAGTGTCGGTTACGATTATTTACGTGGGAACCATGAATTTTAGTAAAAAAAAAATGTTCGAATACAAAATGTACTTTTGTAAAAATTTTTATTACCTGTCAATCGATGGCTCCTACGTAAACTATCGTAAGTGATAAATTTTGTAAATCTGATTTTTTTTTGTTATAAATAAAGCAAGACAACATTTTGATGAAATATTTGTTTTAGATATACAGACACTATAATTTTATTTATTGTATAAATTGTGGACCTAAGTATATGTACTTTAATAAAGTATTTTTATGTAAGTTACATCAATCTCTATACTCGGAGGGGCTATTAGAGGTAGTATTTAGTGGGTATTCGTGATCAGAGCTAATGGTAGAGGAGACCAAAAAAGAGTGTGTGAAAGAGGATATGCGTAGGAAGGGGTGAATTCGGATATGACGGCTGATAGAGATGTATGGAGTAGTACATACTGTGCCGACCACCGATAGGGATAAGGGCAGATCGATGATGATTCGTGATCAGAGGTGAGTTACCTGTCAGCAGCGAGGGGCTGCAGCAGTGTGCGGTGCAGCGCGCGCATGCGGTGCGGCGGCACGCGGTGCGCGGAGATGCGCGCATGCGCGGCGCAGGCGGCGGCGGGCGCTCGCACCGGCGCGTACGAGAACCCCGCCTCGTCGCGCGCTACTACGCGGGGATTCGAACGGAGCGCGCACATACCTATATCAAAGAGTTTTCACTGTTTTATAATAGTAGCTGTCGCACGCGACTACGTCCGCGCAGTATTGAAAAAAGGAATGAATGAGATGTCTGTGTGTTCTTCCAGACTATACTACTACAATACTATACTACAGAGATACCTTCAAACATACATCTAAACTTTTGAATTTATAATATTAGTAAGATTAGCTAGAATTCATATTCTACCTTTTTCCACTAGTGCGAGTTTGTCTTTACGTATGTTAGTGAAAATTAAAGGTAAAAATACGGCTATTTTACTATGAAAACCTCTTCATGTCTTTATTTTTCAAAAATTAGTCCAAAATTATTCCGTTATTTCTCTAGATTCTATGTAAAATACCAGTTTATCCAACATAATGAGTACAAGAGATAGTGTGGTGACTCACCAGTGATGTAGATGTCTTCTAGATGGAAGTACGTGGTGGTGAGCGCGGCCGCATACAGCGCGCGTGCTGCGGGCGCTGACAGAGCGTAGCCTGTACCCGACAAGTACCGCGGGTACACGCGCCCCGGGTACATGTAGCGCGGACTGTACCTGTACAAGTGTACACTCAGCTGCATAAATATTTATACACTACCTGTCGCCTACGACGCCATCCACGCGGTATTCAACGAACACTGATAAGAAACCTATGAGTTTTTACAGACTATGTTCTATATCTATGCCAATTTTAATGAGATTGAATACTTCTGAAGATACCTTCTAACAAACATCCATCCATTCTATTCATTTGCTTTTATAATATTCGTAAGATAACTGGACAGATACGTTAATTTGTAGCGTTTTTAGGTTATGCATAGCAGAACAAAATCGCCATTTATTACTTAACTAATAACTTTTTACTTATTTTGTTTACGACAGCTTACAGTTGGAATTAAATCTTTTGACGCTTTACTTAAAATTTTACACAATTTTTTAGTAATTTCACTTATATCCACCGGGTCAGATAAATTTATCAGACTATACTGTAACCACTTACCATTTGCTCTTTGTATCCTGTACAGGTCTAGCTCCACAGATTAGGTCTCCTATAAGCAAATACTCTTTGCTGTTCCCTTTAGCGTTGTCATCGAACGTCTTTGCGCGGGAACGTAAGTTCGTTACCAGATTTGGCACGTTTATGTACATATCATCATCGGTCTTCAATATGTAACGGACTGGAAATATAGATAAAGATTTATGTTATCACTAGCTACCGCCCGCGACTGTCCGCACGGTATTAAAAAAACCTTGCAGATAGCCCTTATGGATCTCTGTAGCCGTTCTAGAGATACCTTCTAACAAACATCCATCCATCTCAATATTTATAATATTAGTAAGATTTACAAACCAACTATTAACCTGAGTAAGTTTTAACATTAATAACAAAGTTTTGGAAATAAATTATGGGTCTTTTTTTAACCTACACTATGTGACTTATTATAATTATTAACTTGTGTGTACTCACCACTTTCATTGCAATTATTAGTAACCCATTTTAACATCATTATAGATTTTAAAGTTAAATTATTGTAGGAATCAATAAAACCTTCTTGAATTATATCTCCATATGTTTCCACTTCAGTTTCGATCTTCTCTTGAACATCTGTGTTGTTATCATTCGGTGGTAATCCTAATAGAAATACTAATTTAAAATCTGGATCACTATTATCTATTTCAGGTTCAAATTTAGGAAAAGTTTTTATATGTTTCAATAGAGACATAATTCTCCCTAAATCTGGGGAATCTTCGTAACCTTTCGGTGGTATTTTCATAATATTACTGCCGTATTCGTAATCAAAATCATTATCATCTTCTTGATCGCCTAAAACTTTATTCATATCGAATTCTGGCAACATTTTATCATCTTCTTTTTCATCTTCGAAACGTTTCTCTTCAGCCGGTTCTGTTGCTTTCGCCATATTGTTTTGCAATGCTTTAGCTAATTCCGGTAATAACTGACCAAAACCAGATATGTCTCTTTGTATCCTATCTAAATTAACACTAACATTAGTACTATCTGTTTCAATATCGATACTTGAATTATAATTTTTGTACTTTTCTTTAACCGCGTGGAATATTCTAGATAATTTGAGATAATTTTTATAATTTCCCCACGTCTCTCTAATGGCAACTCTCTGTTCGAAATTTGAAGTTGACGAACAAACAAATATTAGTAGGAATAGTTTATTTTTTTCTTTTCTATTACTTTTTGGACAGATGTCTTTTGGTTCGTGTATCGTTGTTACATTTTCTGGCTGTACATATATTTTTGTATCTCTATTTGTATTTATTGACCAGCCAGCTACAGCGGCTGAAAGATGCACCTTAATCTTATTATTTAAAAATTAAACATCGAAATTAATATTATTTGAAGGTTTGAAATACGTCTTATTATCGATAGATAAATAAATCAAAGTTCATTTAAAAGTCAAAGGTCAAATGACCTTTGAACATCAATTAATTTAGAAATCTATGTCACTTGTTTTAACCTTTTGCGCGCTGGGTTATTTTTTTTGTAACACTAACTGTCGCCCGCGACACCGTCTGAGCCGATAATAAAAAAAAAATAATAGCCCAATTATTCCAACTCTACATTTATGCCAAATTTCAGCTAAATCCATGCTGGAAATACCTTCTAGTTACATACGTCCATCGTCGTCCATGCAAACATTCGCATTTATAATATTAGTCAGATAAAGACGATTATACAGTTTGTGTCAAATAAGCGTTGACCTTTATATACTTTAAAATATATTTGTGTAACTTACGTTTAAGAACCTGGTCATTGGCCTTATTATATACAGGTATATAGAGCAGTACACAGAATAATATCATTGCGGTACTGAACAGGAAGAATTTTGCGAGCACGCTGAATGTCGATCTTCTTTCTCTTTCCTCCGTCTTGCCCTCGCGTACGTGTGACGAGTACCGACGATATTTCTCATGTCTGGACACAAACGGAACAATAACTTTTTTTTTAAATCTACAAAATTTCTATTGGATTTATGGTGGATCTAATTTTGATAATTATGTCCTTATTATGGGTTTCTGACACACAAAACTTTTATAAAATATTGTTATCTCTGTTTTGCTTAATATAATGATGCCGATATGTTTTATAAAAATATTTTGGTCTCAGAAACCCCGTGTTAGTAACATACATTAATATACTAAGTTCAATGTCACGGTTGTGACCTCGCGATATGAAGATAATAAATTACAATGAAACATTCATTGCATTCATATACGTATTACAAACACCGTTGTACCAAACCGAATTGAACCGGTACCGAATCGAACCAGATATTGGTATAAACTTGGTATGAGTATTGGTTTGATCCAGCAAACTATTATGCAGATATACATAACATAAAACCAAAACTAAATGGCAAATTGCGTTGTATTTTCAATGTATTTTTATTCGTTTAACAAGAGTAGAATGTTTGTATGTATGTAACTCCTTTGTGACGTCACAGAGTCGAAACATCTAAACCGATTTTGTCAAGTAAGGTGTTATTCGATTCATCGTCTTATCCAGTCGTAGTCCGTTACATCGTGCTGTAATTTTTGTTTTCTACGTAACAAATCGTGCCAAACATATGCTGCGCTTAAGTATTATATCAATATGCTGGATATAAAAGGTGCGGCTAATGGTTTAATGGAAAAAGGTTTAAGACAATTAACCTGTAGGAAAGTATGGGACTGTCATCGCTGTCGCGGCTGGAGTACAGCAGTTCATCTTCCTCCCAATGCTGGCCATCACTCCGTGCCATGTATCGCCGCTGTGAAAAATAAACATATTGTATTCGGTCAGTCAAATCGTAAACGGCATTTGTAATTCATCATCATCAGCTCACTATAAGTCCCCGAGGGGCTCGGAGACTACCCTAAGTTAAGGGTGATTAGGCCATAGTCAACCACGCTAGCCAAGTGCGATTCGACCTGCAGGTTGCAAGCTCGACCCCTGAACCACCGTCGCTCTTCATTTGTAATCAGCCTAGGTAAATTGTAAAAACTCGTCTACATGATCTCGTGTACTATCCAAATGATATGCCGTCAACAAATTACATATCAACTATTCCATTCATAAATTTACGTGTTATATATTTCTTATGTAAATATAATTATATAATAGACCAGCACTAGTATATAAGAGTCTTTAATTAATCAATATAATAGCTATCGAATGTCGTAGCTGTTAGCTCATAACGATGAGTTATTATTTTCTTCTATGTGTTTATTTATAAACTTTCCGTGTATATTTAACATTATGTACCGTATATTTAGTTTTTAATTACATAAAATGTAATTACGTTAACTATATAATCAATAAATATAATAAAATTGGTGTGTCTTTATATAACATAGAACAAAATGTCTTATTGAATCATAATAAAAAAATATGTCCGTCTGTCTGTCCGTCTCTACCCAAGGCTGCGTTTATTCCAGCTAATAGTTTGTGTAAAATATATGTATGTAACGTATTGTATATATGGATTTATTATTTCCATGAAGAAAGGAAGTAGTTATATTATTTACTTAATTTACATTACCTCTATATACTATTTTAATATAAATAGAAGCTTTTGTAGACTTGAAACAAACAAACTGAAAAACTCTTTTCCTTATGCATAATATTGTCAGAGTATTTTAAACCTTAATTCAAAACACCTTAAGGTTCCTTTCTCCTTCAAGATGGATAACGTCGCATTAGATGACAAGTGCCTTTGGTATAAACATCAAAGGGTAACAGCCGACTCGAGATGGCGGCTCTACTAGACCGCTTAAGTTGCATAAAACAAGATTTATGCAGAGATAAATTATTTGGGTTATCAAATATCACAATGTTATAATATGGCTCCAAAGGAAGACTAAGAAAGTATGGATGGATTGTGTAAAAGAGGATATGTTATTTAGGGGGTGGATTTAGATATGATGGCCGATATAGATGTATGGAGAAGTAGTTCATGCTGTGCCAACCTTCCGAAGGGATAAGGGCTGGTTGATGAAATATTATATTATAGAAAATAATTATTAGAAAAAAACGGTCGGTTTTACGGTCGAATATGCAAAAAAAATAGCCAAGCGAATATTGCCAGTAGATGGCAATATTCGCTTGGCTATTTTGGCGAATACAATAAGCGGTTTGCTCTTTTTACAATAAAAATAATATTATTGTGTAAGAGCATAGAATAAAAAATATTTCACTTAGTTTATTGTATAAATTTTTGGCATATTTTTTGGTATATGGCCACACAATAATACAACGTACGATTATGTGGAAAAGTGAACACGTGGACTAATTAATAATACGTTAACCATTTGTGTAAATGAGTGTACACAACTGATGAAAATACAACGTCCTTGATCCACTGTACAAAGAGCGCTTGTGACCGCGGCTTGAAGCATCCAAACGTTTATTTACTAAACTATAAACATTCTTGTATTAAGTTAATTAGTAAGTAAAAAGACGTTCTACATCCTTAAACTTGAACTCTCGATCTAGATCAGTGGTTCCCAAACTTATTTTGTCTACTGCCACTGAAAACAAATATTTTTTAGCGCCCCCATATTTTCACATATTTAAAAACCACAATAACTTCAAATTAAATTAATTAATTCTTGTGTCCTATATATGTGTATTAACGGAGAATGCTAAAGGAAACTTTTACTATAACCCGCAACTTGAGACCTGCAGCGCCCACAAGGGGGCGTTATCGCCCACTTTGGAAAAGACTGATCTAGATCATCGTTATTCTGTTAAGCATGTCTACCATTTTTTCTACTTTCATTAAGATATATAATAATGATAAATTGTCCCCAAAACTTAGGCTGAAAATGATGCATGAGACCACAACATGGCGTTGGATTAAATCCAAAATATAATGATTCCACGAACCATAACCGAAAGTTGTTCACTACGATAGAGGTTTTATGTTGATTCAAATAAAAATATCCAGAGAAAACAATACCCTAACGCTTATGTTTGACTACTAGCTGTCGCCCGTGACTGCGTTCGCGCGAATTAAAACCAAACATAATTAGTAGCCTATGTATTCTAGATTATGTTCTGTATGTATGCCACATTTCATCCATACATCCATCTAAACATTTGCATTTATAACATAAGTAAGATATCTAACAAATGGGGACAAAGAGAGTAATATGCGCAAACATATTTCAATATGCCGTACTCTTAATGCTCTTTTCCACTTGGCTGATAACCGCGTGCTAACCGCACACTTATGACATTTTGTTTGGGCACCATGGCCAGAGGAAATAGAACACGCGACTCTATTAAAAACTGGTGGCGCGCGACTAATCTCACAGTGGAAATCATATACAATGCATGTCATACCTTACATTACGTCACAAATGACAATCCCTTTACCAATGGCTTTGCGTAATATCTTATTTGTATTCAGGTTGCGTAGCGGAAATAATAATAATTGCTTGTCATATTAATCAACTAGTCATAAAAGTTAGGATTTATTACCACTAAATAGTAGTAATTCCTGGGTTCGAATCCCGCCATGTACCAATGTGTTTCGAATTAAATATGTACATTTATCCGATGTTCTTACGGTGAAGGAAAACATCATGCAACCTGCACATACCTGCGAAGAAATTCAAAGACATATGTGAAGTCAACCAAACCGCAATTGGCCAGCGTGGTTGATTATGGCCTAATCACTCTTAACTTAAGGTAGGCTGCGAGCCCCTCGGTGGGGACGTATAGTGAGCTGATGATGATGACCACTAAATATCCTAATAAATATTAAATCATAATCGGAACTTAAATCTATAAGTATTCGATATAAAATTAAATTATCTAATTATTATAAATGCGAATAAGTAGATGTTTGTTGTTCCGTATCTGCAAAACAGCTAAATGGACTTCGGTGAAATTTGACAAAGATGTAGAATAGAGTCTGGAAGAACATAGGCTTCGCGACGGTGTTGTGTACGACAATTATTGTGCTATAAGTTTTGGTTAATTATCGTGGGTTTCTGAGACCAAAATTTTTATATAAAACATATCGTCGTCCCTGTCATTATCTTTGACAAAACAGAAATAACAATATGTTTTAAACAGAGATTTTGGTATCAGAAATCAACAGTTAAAGAAAAAAGTGTTTATAAACGAAATATTTTGGAAATTGAGTATTAATATAAAAACGTCTTACATATGGAAGAGCACACAATGACTGTGAAAGAGGATATGCGTAAGAAGGGGGTAGACTCGGATATGACGGCTGATAGAGATGTATGGAGGAGTAGTACATACTGTGCCGACCCTCGATAGGGATAAGGGCTGGTTGATGATGATATGGAAGAGCACACAATTATATTTTTAACACCTATTTTCTATCGCCTTATGCGATTTTTTTACGCATCCCTAAAAAAATATAATTTATTCCAATGAAAATAGATTATGCATCACCAGTATGTGCATACAAGGTGGCTTTACGTGAAAAAATGTAAAAATACACTGAGGTCAAGTTATGAATATTAAAACTATATGTATGAACACGTTCGTTGGAGGACGTTTTAAAAAAAATATGTCGAGCGAGAAGTTTTAAAATTCAAACAAGGTGTTGTGTTAAAAAAATTCGTTTATTTTTTCGGTTTTCAGATATAATTAGGTGATATTTAAAGATACGCGTCCATTATCCCGCACCGGACGCATCGCACGGACGGCAATTATCAACAAGCAATCCGTTGCGGGCCATGTGTGCAGTGCGTCCGACGCTGGCCAATGGACGCGTACCTTAAATATATTATGTTTTTAAGTTTTATTCAATAAATAAACATTTGATAATTGATATAAAAACTGTTAATTAAAACATATATGCATTATATTGGTACAATTTCATAATAGAAAGTTTTACTTGTGGATGCACTTGAGTGCGCTGTTGTTCGCAACTATGCAAAGAAACTGGTACGAAATGTGGTCAAAGAAAACATGAAAAAATATGAATGTCTCCATTTTTTTAATGTGTTTGTTAGAAGGTATCTCCGGAACGGTGACATGGATAACGTTGAAAGGCATAGATGTAGGCCATAGTGTGGAACTTAAGCTACTAAACTTTTTTTAATACCACGCGGACAAAGTCAAGGAAGACAGCTAGTAATCTAAAAATGCAAAAGTTTAAATGTATAGTTAGACGCGTGGGTGTTAGAAGGAATGTGTATAACGGCTGTATGGATTTCGCTAAAATGTGACATAGATGTATATAACATAGTCTGGAAGAACACATATGTTACTTACTAAGTAATTTTTTAATCCCGCGCGAATCTCGTGAGATCTTTTATTTTTTCCGTCTCTTTCTAACCCATCAGCCATCCCCTCAAGATGGTAAAACTACATATAATAACAAATCGACCTGTATCCTGTCGTTTGAAACAAGTGAATGAATACCTCAATAATGTGAAACCGTACAAGATACAAATATGTTCTCACAATGTGCTAAATACTTTAAACATAATGACATAACTCAATGCTTGGGATTCACATACACGTTGTAAGGATTCCATACTAAATTCAATGAGGGAGTAGATTACTATAGAATATTACTTACGTGTCGCCCGCGATTCCGTCCGTGCGGTATTAAAAAAACGTAATTAGTAACTTATGTTCTTCCATTCTACATCTATGGCCAATTTCAACAAGAACCGTGCAACCGTTCTGAACATATCTTATAATAAAAATCCATTCATTTATCCATACATTCGCATGTATAGTACATATTAGTAAAGTTACTAGAAAGAAAGAGCGGGAATAGTAGAATCGAGTAAGGAGAGGATGAGTAGAAGCTGATGATAATAATTGTTTCTTAGTTTTTTCTCTATCTCTTTCACTCTCTTTTTTTGAATAGTTGCCACACGATCAGTCTTCTTGTATTCAAGTGTTGTGGTAACTTTATATTTCACAGCAAATTGCATGTTTTAGTTAAATGTTCATTATGAACATTTATCTGATGAATCACGCTAGAAAAGTAAAAATCAAGCTTGCGTTAGCAACACAATTTGAGTTAACTCTACCAAAAAATTAACCCAAAAATTATTAAGTACTTATAATTTAAATGTGTTTATAATCCATGTTCTTAGTCTCGCTAAAACTAGAGTACGGCTGAACGGATTTATCATATCTTTGTCTCGAAATGTTCGTGGAGGTCTGGAATAGGTTTAAAAGGTGAGAAAAAAATCGATTTTTTAATTACACGCGGACAGAGTCGCGGGCTACAGCTAGTATTGAATAAATAATGCTTGACCACAAACCCACGTGATAGTTACTGGCTGTGTGTTCGAAGGCACTAGAAGCACTAGCTTAGTAAGTACGTTTTCATTCTTCTCTTGAAGGCACCCTAGGTATAGCTGAACGGTAACTGAGGCCGGCACTTATTCCTATCCTTTGCTGCAGACACGAGGAACGAGGTACTCTTCGTATTATTGTTCCACTGCCGAAACACAATTTTTATTCTCCGATTCTTCAAGTAGAATGAGTGAGAAGGTATATATGTAGGTGTATATGTTTTGACATTGGCAATCCATAGTTATTCATCTTCTAGAACATGACTAGGTTTGTCTTCTTTCCTACCTACCTTTGAAAAGCAATGAAGTCAGTAAAAGCCGACGGCTATTAATGACAATCTGTGTCGCTAAATTAAATATCTGATTTAGCTGAAATTCCTTAAAGAGACTTAACTCTGATTGGCCTGGAAATAACCCCTATTACGTCAATCCTTTCTGCCTGTCCGGAAAACCGCTTTAGTTTCGGATAATCTTGCAATGGGTAGACCAATCTTGACAGGAACTACATGGGAAGGTAGGTAATGTATACAGGCATATTATAAGCTACTTTTCGATTTAATCGACCTCTAATTAAGTAATAAAATCCAATACAAATCTAAGTTTATCACAAATCCCTTACGTTTGCGATAATCTTACCTTAAGTTAAGGTAAATTAAATTATAACACGCCATTGTTTAACAGAAAATAATAGCGTGCTGTGATATAAGGAATAATTAAAACCAAGGCTGTGAACTGGATTCGAGTAAACAAACAATTGGTGTTTGCAGTATAACAACAGTGGGAAACACAAATGACAGTATAGCGAATAAGGCACAGACCAAACAAGACTTCGATATTCAACATTTCTAGAATATTCCATCTCTATATTAATGAGGGCTACCACCAATGAAAGAGATGTATGAAATCATAAAGCTATCCCTCTCTTGTGTTTAAAAAAGATAGAGATAACATCATGAGTTTGGTAGAAATAAAAATATGGTGAAACTGAACTTTACTACGAAGATACAGCCTTCTTAAGGGACCTTCTGGTCTTTTTATCATAAGGGAACCCGTTAAATATTAATTAGTGAAAAGAAATTAAAAAAATGCTTAGGTCTCGCAACTGATATACTATCCGATAGATAAGTGGATAGCGAAAGGATAGGGATATCCGTTCCTCGCAAATGATATCCAGTAGACGTCCTGTATGGATATCAATTACTATCTTTGTAAAGATAAAGTGGGTCAAGGGATAAATATTATTTTATTTAATACTAGCTGTCGCCCGCGACTCCGTCCGCGTGGATATATAAAAAAAACTTAATTAGTGTAGCCAGCCCACCCATCCATCCACATCACATCCATCTAAACATTCGCATTTATAATATTAGTAAGTTAAATAAAAAGCAGCTCTTCAAGGCGTAAATTCGAAAAAAATGAATAAATAGTATCCTATGTCCGTCTCCTGGCTCTAAGCTACCTCCTCACCAATTTTCAGCCATATCGGTAAAGCCGTTCTTGAGTTATAAATAATTTAACTAACACGACTTTCTTTTATATGTATAGATGTATAGAAGATTATTCAATGCAAACAAATAATTAAATCTTTCTTCTTTATAATATTATGTATGCAATAGTCTATTACGAAAAAGGGTATTTTTATTAGGAAACTTTAATTTGTTATCGATATTATTTTACAATCCAATTGTAGAAGTATTTTACTGTACTCAGAGACGTAGAATGGTTAATTTATTAACCATTCTACGTCTCTGAGTGATTTATTAATTTTAGAAATATAATGTAAAAACTATATTAAGAAACTGCTCAGCTGCTGCTTTACTTTATGATTAGAAAACTGAATAATTTTTTTTTATAAAATATCGTATTGCTGTAAATTTGTCAAAATTATCAAAGTACTTGAAAGATTACATCTTAGGTATATCCGGACATTATCTTCAAAATAGTATTCATGTGACCAAGGAAACTTTTGTACTGATTATGTCCGTTCTTATACAGGATGTCCAGAAATGACCAAATGAATTTCTGGACACTCTATATAGCTGTCGCCCGCGACTCCGTCTGCACTGTATTAGACAAAAATACTCAATAAGCAGCCTATGTGTTCTAGACTATGTTTTATATCTATACCAAATTTCAGCGAGATCGATAAAGCCGTTCTCGAGATACATTCAAACAAACATCTATCCATCCATCCAAACATTCGCATTTGTAATATTATTATTAAGTAAGAAGTTTATCATTAAGTAATATAATTTAAAAATTAACATATTAAAAGAAACTCCTAAAATCACACGAGAAAACAAAAGATTTTTGTGTTACTAAATATTAGTACCAGGCTTTCTGACTTCCCAGTTATTATTTGTTCAAGCAGCACGAATACATAGTATGACGAAATTTTTATTATTTTTATAAAAATTCATACTTAAATTTATATAATAATAACCATAAAACATACAAAAAAAACTATGTGCACGAAAATTTGCATATTTGGCATACATAATTAAGCGATAATAATTTGTTTATAACGAATAAAAATCGATAACGACTACTTCAAAGAATTCGAATAACAACCTCACAATTAAATCGGTCTACTACTAGTGGCTACGAGGTTGTTATAATCTTCTATATACTCGTATATATATAAAAGAAAGTCGTGTTAGTTACACTATTTATAACTCAAGAAAGGCTTTGCCGATATGCCTGAAAATTAGTGAGGAGGTAGATTAGAGTCAGGAGACGGACGTAGGATACTATTTATTCATTTTTTTTCTTTTTTTTATCGAATTTATGCCTTGAAGAGCTGCTTTTTATTTAACTTGCTAATATTATAAATGCGAATGTTTAGATGGAAGTGATGTGGATGGATGGATGGGTGGGCTGGCTACACTAATTAAGTTCTTTTTATATATCCACGCGGACGGAGTCGCGGGCGACAGTTAGTCTTTAATATTATAAATGTTAAAGTTTAGATGGATGTTTGTTAAATGTTATCTTAATCAATCAAAAGGTATAACATATTGTTTTCTCTGTTTTGTCAAAGATAAAAGACAGGGATGAAGATATACTTTATACAGAGATTTTGGTGTCAAAAGCCCACAGGAAATGACTTTATAACCGTGACAATGTCAACTTATAAAAGTGGTCTCTTTTTTTAAACGAATGAGTGAGATGACGATATAATTTTGTATAAATGTTTCGCCATTGGAAACTTGTCGTAACATGGTATAAATAATTCACAATTCCAACAAATCGTCTATTAGTGGAAAGGAAACGGCACATCTAGCAATTGCGGCCATCTCTACCCAGGCGGTCAGGTGACAGCGACAAATGTAGTCAGAGAATTAAATTCGTTACCCACTTATCAAATCTCCTACTATACTGTTACCATAAGAGCTATAACTTATAACTTACGTAAGTTTTTACGACATATTTTCGATCTAATCGTATTTTGAGCGTCAAATAACAAAGCTCGCTACATACGTTCAGTTTTATCTGAAGAATCGGGCTGTTTAGTTAAAACTGATCGTATATAGCGGGCTTTATACAAAGGTAATAGAAAATTAACATCCTATATCACCATACATTTTTTTTTAGAAATTTAAATCGACTTTTTTAAATTGTCTGCATTAAACATACTAAAGCGATTTAATCTCATACTTTTACTAGCTGACGCCCGTGACTCCGTCCGCGCGGAATTAAAAAATAAATAAGTATCCTATTTGTTCTTTCAGACTATGTTCTATATGTATTCCAAATTTAATCGAGATCCGTACAGCCATCTGTCTAAACATTCGCATTTCTATATTAGTAAGATTAAATAAACACTTGATATGGGCTTAAAAGTCTTACAAAAATTGTATTTCCTGTTTAAAAAAATAATGCCGCAATACACAGGACATTTTGTCTCGTTTATTCTCGCTGAAAAAACTGAAACAACAATAATCGTTGTATAAATGTTTGAGAATGGAGATGACGTCATAGATCGAGGATTATCGACTGTCCCGTCGCATAACATGTCTATTATACAGCCGATGCTTTCTTAACAATAATTTATGCACATAACAAATAACTGTGCTAGAAAATCTTACTAATATTATAAAATAGCTGTCGCCCGCGACTCCATCCGCGTGGATATATAAAAAAAACTTAATAAGTGTAGCCCACCCATCTATCTATCCACATCACATCGATCTAAACATTCGCATTTATAATATTAGTAAGTTAAATGAAAAGCAACTCTTCAAGGAATAAATTCGAAAAAAATGAATAAATAGTATCTTAAGTCCGTCACCTTGGTCTAAGCTACCTCCTCACCAATTTTCAGCCATATCGGTTAGCCGTTCTTGAGTTATAAATAGTGTAACTAACACGACTTTCTTTTACATATATATAGATGCAAAGGTTTGTTACACAGTATCTCCAGAAAGGCTGCATGGATTGATAAAAAATGTTACAGATGTTAAACTCTTTGGAAGAACACATAGGCTACTACTTTTTTTTATTCCGCTCAGACGGAGTTGTGGGCAAAAGCTTTCTAACGGTAATATGGCGAAACATTTATCATTAACGTTAGACTTAATTCCGTTTATTCCTTGCCGAACTAAAATTTGGAAATAAATACACCAGGCGAGTGGGTGGCAGTGAACGTGTTAATTATCACTCTATCCGTCCGTAAACACATGTTCCTAAAGTCTAGGAACATGTGGAGTCATATGTAAAACAGAGTTTTTTTTAAGTCGTCGAAAATATTATACATCAGCGGTCAACGTATTTGTCGGAATAGGATGATAAAAAGTAGGCTTAGACTCCTTAGATTTCCAGATCATCTAAGCACATTTTCAAGTAAACTCTCGTCAAAATCAGTACAGCCGTTTCGGAGAATGGCTGGAACAAACACGATTTTGCAGACAAATAGACAACTTTTATAATTGACTACCCGTCGGTCGCGACTCCGTCCGCGTGGATTTAAAAAAAAACCTTAATTAGTAGCTTATGTGTTCTTCCAGACTATGTTCTATATGTATGCCAAATTTCGTCAAGATCGATGCAGCCGTTCTGGAGATACCTTCTTCTATACATCCATCTAACCAAACATTCGAATTTATAATATTGGTAATATTTTCCGTTATAAGCCACACAAATATACATGTAAATGAAATATTATTTTTATCGATATTACATACAGACACTGTAATTTATTACTTGTATAAATACAATGATAAAAAAAAAAATCCGTTTATTTATAGATTCACTATGACCGAATTTTAATAAGTTTTCTATCAAAATTGAATAGATATGTTCTATTTGCAATTCTAATAAACGCCTTTAGGTACATAGGTATAATTCCGGCATTGACAAAACATTTGACTCAATTCAAAGTTAAAAAAAAAATTCAATAGAATGTTCAAATGACAAATTAAAGGTCAAGTTGAAAGAAAAAACGATTAACTAATAGAGGTCAGAGGTAATATGTCAATTTTCAAATATGGAACATTGTTAAGCTCAAATAAATTAAACGGGTGATATAAATACTAAAAACAAACGAAAACAGAAGAATACATAGCGTCATTAAGATTACGCATTGTTTCTCCCACTACGTGAAATCCCTGTTAGCATCTTTCAACGCTCAAGCGAGATCGCGTTATTCTTAGAATTATTTACTAATAATCGTCCGTGATACAATCCGGTTTTAATATAATACTTATAACAAGCAACTTAACCTCTTAATAAAAGCTTAGCCTTTATCCCATGTATAAAATAAAGATTAAAATAACTCCAAAATTCTATTTACCACTTAACATCAACTTAACACATGATGCGACGTCGTTACCCGTGAACTAGAGCAAGAAACCATATAAATAAATATTATGGCAAAATATTACTTGCCAGAAAAATATAATAATCACACTTACATGCTTGGTAATCACTGCAGAACTTTAATTTTGATGTTTTTATGTTACACTTCACCTTATTTCATAACTTTAAGTGATTTCTATACCACTATGATTAAGTTTACGAATGATATTTACAACAAAATAGGCAACAACCACCCGCTCAATAACTGGCTGCGGCCATTTTGGTGTTGCCGCTTTAAAAAATTACTTATGTCAAAATCATATGACATTATGACGTGCATAGTTGCAGAGTTGCAGAGTCATCAAAGAACCTAGACAATTTGCGAGGATTTATTCGTAACATAATCGATTTACGTTACGAAAGTGCGTGTTGCAAATTTTCGTGACGAACTCTCTGATCTTACTTGCTATCTTATCATTGTTTAATGACCGTTTAATCCATTGTACTTTGAAAAGTGTTATTTGTAATAAAAACTATTTTTGGTGTAACAAAATCGATTTCTCGTAATTTATGTACAAATATTTATTTTCTTGTCTAAATACATAACTAAATTGTTATAAAAAAGATATAGACAGAAATGCTGTTAGTACTAGCTTCTATTGATAAATATAAAATCTTACTTGTCATAAAAATATTTTGGTTGATTTACAAACTGTTTAAAACTGTCAATTTCAATGCGTCTTACGTCACATGACAAAGTCAAAGGCAAAGGAACGCTTTGACAATTGACAACTTATTGTTTGTATATAAACAGCTAAACGGTTTTTTTTGTTATCCCATAAATTGTATATCTATTAAAAAGTCTTAATATCAAGTAAATAAAACACAGAAATATGAAGACAAAAGTATTTAATAAGTATTTGCGATATATTTAAAATATATAACTTTATACTTTGAGTTCAATTATACAATTTGACTGCCGACCAGAAGATTAGTTTCAAAATTTTCCACCAACAAAAAGCATATACGGTCAATATAATATAGTTAAGTATATTTAGCCAGAACGTTTTTTTCTTAGCAAACTCTGTACCTTTAAGATCATCTTTAATTAAATATTTTCTAATTCCTAGAATCCATGTTGTTATGAGTTGCTTCATGTTAACAGTTACTATATTGAAATTGAAGATTGTTTTGTCTGTATTTGACATTTTCTTGTATAATTCTTGCAAATTTTTATCACAGAATAGCCATTCTTTTTGTATAAAATGTGAAAATAGTTTGTTACTTTTGTATACTTTCTCATATAATTTAACAAATCTGAAATTAAAAAAATGACAGTTTAGAAGAAAAAGACAGATAAAAAAAACAACCACTTCTATTATAGATATAATTGTTTACTTTTAGTCATAATTATCAACCTGCCCTTATCCCTACTGGCGGTTGGTACAGTACTACAGTCCATCGATACTTTTTTTGGTCATCCTCTATCTTTGTAGCCATCCACATTCAATCTCATTACTTTAAATAGGGTTGACAAAAGTCATAACATATGATATTCGTTTATTTGTATCAATCAACATCTCTTTAGTTGGTAATTTAATCATGAATATGTACAGATTGCATCATAATGTTTCACTTCACAAGAACGCTGAATTGGTAACAAAAAATATTTAATTCAACTTACCTTCGTGGTTTCCCAAGCAATAAACAAACAACATCAATAATATATGCAGGTACAAAGTGCAATATCCATGTAAATATAAAGAAAATTAATTCACTTTTCGTTTCTATAACAAACGGTGACCACACAACTTTAGGACTTGCGTAATCTGGTCCTACAGTTCTTACAACTTGAGAATAAAAATCTGAAAACAGTAAATAGAAGATTTCACCGAAGAATAGTGTAGCTTCCTACAGTGAAAAATTTTTTTAAATTGGTTCAATAGTTTTGATGCCCAATCAATGCAAACAAGCAAATTGTTCCTCTTTATACATGTAACATTAGTATAGATAAATTATATTAACGACATTTTCAAAGAAAGAATTTAAAACATACTAAATTTTTTTAACAGCGGAAACCCAGAGTAGAAACTCTTGGGTGTCATTATTTGATTTCATTGTGTTCTCTTACAAAATTGATAAATAAGTAAAACACACAATACTGTATGTTACATAACTTATGTCACTTACTTTTCCACTCAGAGTTATTAAGTTAGTAAAGAAATTAGAGTTGTTAAGAGTGCTCCTTAGTGTAGAAAATAACTTACCCCATGTTATTGGATTCCTGTTACTTGTTACAGTGTATATTTGAGGTTCATTCGATGTTTTCTTTGCTGTCTCCCATGCTGAAGCGACTACAGCATTTGCGACCATATCAGCTGGTACTATGTCCAATCTCTTTCTCTTATTAACCAGAACTATATGAATTAAACCCAAACCTATGCCTAGAAGAAACTGATACCAGAATTTTTTTAAGGTTAATTATGTTAAAAAATAAATGTCACCACCTAATGATTCGTGTGAAAAATTATTGAGCTGAAAATTCAGACGTTAAAGAAGGAAACAAACAGAGAGACGGAAAAATACTAAGACCCCAATCCCCCCGTCTTAGTATTCCGTCACAAAAAAGCGTTACGGCCGCTTGCTAATAATCGTCTTGATTCACCAATTTTGATGTTTTTTTTTAATATTATTATTATTTTATATAATTGTATTTAAGTATATATGCATGCATTTATGTATGTATGTATGTATATGTGACTTACTCCTGTAGCTCCATAAACACAGGTCATATCTAGCCAGCCAGGGCAAGGTTCGCTATACGATGATATTACTGAAAAATAAAAAAATAGTGGTTAATTTATCGACAACGGATAACTTAAAAGGTCATTTCATGATCTCACCTAGCGTTGGTTTAACAATACAAATCGGCAAGTCATCCGCCATTTTGCGCACCAACTCGTCAGCCAACGCCTTCGACATCGTGTAAGTATTCGGCCAGTCTCTTAACATCCTAAAATTATATGTATCAGAAAAAAACTAGCTTATGCCCGTGTGTCTCAGCTACCTACCCGCCAAAGTCCCATCAAAATTGGTCCAGCCGTTTCGGAGATTAGACGGAACACGACCTTATAGGCAGACTAAAATTTAAAAAGTCAAATGATAAGTGTTATAACTCACAATTGTCTTGTTTCCTCTAGTTTCTCAAGATCCAAAGACTCGGCAATGTTAATAATAGCATCTGGATCGCCGGGGCTTTCGTAAAATCTCTCGCTAACCACACATCCCCTTCGGCTTTCTTTCGCGTGCGTAAACGCAGTGGACACATGCACTAAAGCGCGCAAGTTCTTACAAGATTTACCCAGTCGTAGCACCTCCCTTGTACCACGTACATTTGTAAATATAGCCTGTTTTAGTTCACCATCAAATCTTATATGCGCTGCTACGTGGAATATGATATCGACCTGATTACAACAATATTATTTGTTTACATGTTACAAGATTGGCTAATAAAGGCATAAAATTGTGACCTCTTGAAACCTAAACGACAGAACGAACGAGTGAGGTGTCTTTCGATTCGTACTCTCTTGAGTGTCATTGGGTCAACCCGTCTAATTTTTATCTTATCTTAATGTTATAAATGTTCAGATGGATGCATGGATGTTTATTTGAAGGTACATGTAGAACATAGTTTAGAAGAACACATAGGCTGCTAATTAAGAGTCGCGGGCCACAGCTAGTAACATAATATTTTTTTGTTAAACAGAACAAAAGGGTTAAGGAACTCTTCGCATCTGCATTTGGGTGATATTGTGATTCCAATCCAGCTTACCTCTTGAACAGTATTCCAGTCATCATCGTTCATTCCAATATTTGGTTGACCTAAATCACCCTCGACTGCTATAATTTTGTTGACAAAGTCAGGTTGCTCCGCATGTAATTTACTGAATACCTTAAAATAAAACAAATAAGTTAAGCGTGAGTTTCTAAAGTTTAATTTAAACAAAACTTTTTCGCCAATGGAAACCCATAGGTACGACGGTACTGTTAAGTGTCACGTGTTTTCGGTGTCACTTTTGCCCAAATAATGGAAGACAATTATAAACATGACTTACGGGATCCTTAAGGACTTCAGTAAGCCTCTCTCTTGGTTTCAAATTTTTCTTAGACCTTATTAAAACGTAAATTTTATTGACATTGCAAGCCCTGTAAACAATAACAAATTCTCTATATAAACATAAATTATAATTCATTTTAGTACTGCAAGTTGTATGGCCGCACTCATAACTTTTAAGTTCACTACTGTTACTTATATTTCAGTCTAAGCATTAAAGGTCCTATGTAACTATTTAAAAACTCTGAGTATGGCATTTAAACAGTATCGTCAAAATAAGGATATCTGGCCCGTTGAGAGAGGCATTGATATCCCTCTATAATTTATAGGGCGGTAGTGAGCTGTCATAATTTATGGTCTATATAACCGATTCGAGAGGGATGGCAATAAAAAAAAATGACACTACAGTGGAAATTACATGGAACATACCTGAATATTTTCTCAATAATTAATTTACCAATAAAACCATAACCACCAGTTATGAATATTTTGCTGCCACTGTAAAATCTTTGGATGGGGGAATCCCCGTTGGCGATGGCTTCCAGTATGGGTTCCTGTTTACGCAGCATTAAGTGCTCAAATTCTAAAGCTGGATCCATATCTATTGACATTAAGTAAAGGATGAAATTACGTGCAACTCAGATTACGTATCGTGATAAAGATACAGAGTACATAGTCCTGAAGTACATAAGCATTACACTCCGAGGAAGATGGATAGCTACAAAGGTAGAGAAAGACAGAGGATAGTAGATTGTGTGGAAGAAGATATGCGTAATATGGATGTGAATTCAGACATTACGGTTGATAGAGATATATGTAAGAACAGTACAACTGTGCCGACCCTCCGTTGGCAAAAGAAACATGCGTCTATATATTAGAAAAAATTAACTTTCCTCTTTTTATATTTAAAGGTGGCAAACGAAGAACTGGCTATCTTTATTGGCTGAAATAGTGACTGTTGCTAATAGGCAAACGCAATCGCAGATATTTTACCTAACTTTAATCGATGGAGGAGAAATTTCTTAATCAGTCACATACAAATTGAAGTAAATTTGTTGCGCATGATCGTTTACCTTTATTTTATTCCAACTGTACAATAATTACAGCGCTGTAGTTTTTTAATTTGCATATCATTTAAAGTTTAAAATACTTTTAAAGGCATAAAATTAGACTTTATGTAATATTGAGGAATAATTCCGTATAGCAAATTATACGTTTATTAATACTTAAGTTAGTACACTAAATTAAAATAAAATAGATTGATTCTTTAGTTATAAAATAATCGACGTAGTTTTTTCTTTAACAAAAAAATAAATTCCAGCCTGATACCTTCACGTGTTTTTGAGAAAAAGGATCTTGACAGATAGACGGACGGACAACAAAGTGATCCTATAAGGGTTCCGTTTTTTTCCTATGAGGTACGGAACCCTAAAAACCAAACTATTCAATAAATAATTCTAAAAACTTTAAAATATATTTATTTCGCATTAATCCTATTCCGCATAAAATGAATTACTATAAATTTTGTACAAACCTCAAAAACTTCTATTAACTTATGGCAGGAAATGGTTAGACTTCAAAAGCAAAAATCAGCGTATTAACGTTCAAATGCACAGAGAATCACTTCAACTGACCGCTCGCAAAGTTATGAATATATAAGCAAGTAATCCAAATTTATTAAAATTTCGAGCATACAAAAAAATTACAACAATGAAAGGTCATCGGGCAAAATTCGACCCGGTCGCGGACATTTGTGTAAATGATATAAAATAAAAGAGTATATGTTAATTAATGTTATTTATATTTATTTTATATGTAATCCATGTGACAAAAACATTATTCGTTCATATAAAAATATTGGTAGAGCCCGCTTTAAATTCTTCGCACGAATTTGTCCGGCTCGCCCGGTGAAGTACCACGACCACACAGAAGACACGCGTCAAGTGGAAGCAATTCCGCGTCCATCCTGATGAGTGTGCGTCCCGGAGGCCTAATTTCATCCTCCTTTCTTTCCCACCCTTTTTCTTTTAAGGAAAAGATGGGATGTGGAAGTGAACTTTCCGGATGAGAGATGCATGGAAAGGGAAAATATTTTCTTTTTGTGCACCCTCTTCTCTGTCGACTAAAGTAAGGCAACGCAAATGCAATTGCGTATGTCTATGGGCAACGGTCACTTGGCTATTACAGCGATTTCAGGTGGCCGCTCGGTCGTTTGCCACCTTATGATACATAAAAAAAATAGTATAAACATCAAGAAGTTTATAGGTATAAAAGTCAAAACAAAAGGATTATAAAAATCTGAGCACCAAGAGCGTAGCTATGTGGTGTGGTGAATATGTTAACCATAAAAAAAACGAATTGATAACCTCCATCTGTGTCAAGTCGGCTAATTAACAAGATAGGTAAACAGACCGACAACGGCATTCATGTCATTAGATGGCAACAATCCAGATTTTGCGACCTCCCATACACCGATAACGCGCATGGTTAAATGCGCGTAGCTCTTGACCCAACCCTTAGTTCGGTCTATTTTTTATCCTGGGCTAGACACTTAGAAGTCTGTGTAGATTTTTTGTGCGAAATCACAATATAGATCATGCAAATAACTGTTTCTTACAGTGCCAAGGGAGAAAAAAAGCTGCAAAGCCGGCAATAAAAGAATGCAAATCTACCAAAAAGTTTTATAAGTGCTATTTACTGCAAACTGCTTCAAAAAATATCCTGTATCCTTCGGTAAGAGATTATTTTCCAACAAAAACGTTATGAATGTTACATTAAAATACGGCCATAGATGTTAAATCTTATTCTTACTAATATTATAAATGCGACTGTTTAGATGGATGGATGGACGTATGTTTGTTTGAAGGTATCTCTTGAACGGCTGAACGGATCCGGCTGAAATTTGGCATAGACGTAGAACATAGTCTGGATGAACACATAGGCTACTAATTAAGTGTTTTAATTCCGCACAGACGGAGTCGTAGGCGACAGCTAGTGTTACAATATATCTTGATGCAGTAATTTACAGTAATAGTGACAATCGTAAGTAATCATTTAAAAGTAACAACGCAAATTCCGGTAATTTATTCCAGGATGTTACCAAAGTAATACTTCAGCTTCGATATACCTTACAATTGGAATAAATGGAATATCATTTCGTTTTCTGTATTGAGTGTGTACAGACGTATTCTGATACTTTCTATTATGAAGATAAAATTAGTATTCTGTTTGCTGGTAAATATATATTTCACTAGTTTATTGCCCGTGACATCGTTTGCCCGGAATTAAATAGCTTTTAAGTAGCATATATATATATATATATTCTTTCAGATATAATCTACATCTATACAATATTTCAACGAGATCAGTGCATCCGTTTTGGAGATACCTTCTAACAAACATCCATCTAAACATTCGCATTTATTATATTAGTAAGATAGACTAACGAAGAAATAAGATTATTTCTACATACTTAACTGATATATAAACACGGCTAAACACTCACGTATATACGTCCGGTGGCGGCAACGACTAGTTTCGAGCCCATCGGGGGCCCTTCATCAGGATTACCTCACTTTGTATATACGTGAGTGTTTAGCCGTGTTTATATATCAGTTTAGTATAATGTCTCACGAAAGTTTGAATAATTCTACAAACTTTTTTGGTTTCGTAATATAATATTTTCAGATCTTTGTTAAAATATTGAAATATACTGAACATATTATAATAGTATCTGCCTTTTAAATAATATAAAGTTATATGTACATTTACATATAATACTAATGAAGGTGGTAATTTTTTCCTATATTTGTTAGAGCACAACCAAGCGATGGATAAGTTTTTCACTAAGCGATTCACCGCACACGACTCCTAATCCTTCGAGTCGGATGTGACAATAAAAATTATAAGTACATTATTGGTACACATAGTGTTTGCACGCGATGAAACGCTTAGTGGAACTAAGGTTTAAGCTTCTGATTTCCTATTTGGTAGTTGTTGATTGTTAATTTTTAGATGACATCGGCGTTCGCTATTACGTCGGACATAGGTGTGGCGTATAGTAAACGCGCGTTTAGTTTACAGGTACTTTCTTAGATTTTATTAGATTGAAAGTAAAATTGACACAAATTATAATTTTAAACTGTTACGTTTTTTTACAGTACAATTATCCGAAATCAAATTCAACGTCAAAAGATGTAAGTACATTTACTTTGAGACATAAAATCGATAAAGAAGAGGAAGACAAAATATCTATTTTCTTCTACCTAGTTTATCCCCTCTTCTGGTAAAGGTGAACTATGTCTCTTTCCAGATTCCCGAGCTGGGCATCAAGAAACCAGGGAAATCATAAACTGGGTCTTACAAGATAATCCGTATTCAGTGATAATGGATATCTACTTTTAATAAAACATTTAGAAATATATTTCTTATTGATTTTTAATATAAAATAAAAAAATCTCTTTTGGTATTTCCCATCAGATAATTAAAAGTACTTAATTGTATTTAGTTCATTCCAAATAAGCTCGAAGCTTGTGGTAAGATATAGTCGGTTAATACTGAAATGGCTGGATTTGAACCTAACATAAGTCCCTAACCGTGATTTATTTGGCACTATATTTGTAATCCAATTTTTAATTTGATTTATGAAAATATTTGTTGTATATGCGCTTGCACAGCGCTTGTTTCCGAACGAACGGCGAATTCCGCCGTTAGTGTGACAGCTACTTAAATAAACAGTCTGCGCTAAGCTAGCTATCGTTTCACTACTCCCAATACATAAACATATTTAAATAAAAATAATTCTCGACAAAATAACTCAACGAAATGATATTAGTAAAAAATAAATTAAGTTTGATTTCATGTACTAAATCTGATTTGAACTATCTACTTATATTTAAATTAAAAGTGATTCCTTATTAAATAAACATTTGAATGTAACGGTACGTCTATTGAAGAAAATTGTAAATCTTCAATAAATTAAACGTTTCACGTTACGTAAACGTAAAATTAATTCAATGCAAGAAAAGTTGATTGCAGTTTACTTGGAATTTCAATTCAATAAGGATCCGTGGTGTATTAAGAAATATTATTTCATGATTTCCTTGAAATTTATATGTACAAGGTAAGATCTTCGTCTTACGTCATGTTAAGTTTTTTTTTATAATTATGTGGAAACACAAAAAAAAGTAATGTGGTTTATTTACGTCATAACAGTTTTTTTATCTAACTATTTTGGTTTGACTAATTTAAATTCAATTTCATTGTATAACTTAACATAATTTAAAACAATACAAACCTGCAGATACTTAAGTAGCTGAAAAAAAAAACACCCTGTATAGATGTATTAATAGCAATCAGATAATAGGAATCAAGCCGAGGTTCGGCCCTCTCGGGCACCCTTGAATCGGAATGCTAAGCCCGTAATGAATGACAGCCCAAGTCCTCTCTCGGGGGCCTTCGAGACCAGTCAGTCCATGGAGCGTCCACCTAAGCGATCTAAAAGCTCGGTGACCTCCCAATCCGGTAACAATAACGAAGTAACAGCCCGAGCCGAGGCTCCTGAAGGAGCCTTCGGGTCTTGTTACTCTTAAACGAGCTGTAAATACCTCTTCAAGGCAAACAGTGACTACACAGTTACAAAAAACTCATCCTGTATGTCGAGCTCTACCTGAAAATATTGATTCGCCCGTATTCGTAACTCATTTCAAATAAAAACAAAAGCCATCCCATATTAAAGGGATTAAGAAAACAACTGGATAATATAAATAAGTTATTAATACCAAAAGTTTTCTTAATGAATATTAATATTTTGCATCGTCCTACAGCGACGTGGGCAAAGGAGTTTGTTTGTTTTTGTAAATTATTATATTTACGTTCATCCAACCATTGCTCGTTCCAATTAAGGACATCTCTTAAAAGGGTAACATGACCTGTATATTAAATGAAGGATTCATTCGTAAATAAAAAGACTTAAAAAAAATCGAAACCCGATTTTAGTCGCTAAACTTACGCAATGTCATAGAGCTTCGAACATAGAGCGCCTTCAACATTTTATTCTTTCGTCGCCAAGACCAGTTGCTCGCAACCTGTTGTTAAGATCGTTTTCAAGACCTGCCAGGCCTGAGCTGAAAGAAGAGACGACTCGCGTCGACGATTCAACGTTGTGTGTTCAAAGCGCGTGTAAGGCGATACAATATTAGTTTCCAAGATTTAAGTAAGTAGTTAATCATTTTTAACAGATGTCTTAGACGTTTAACGTAGAAAAATCATCGATATCTCTACTTTTAAAATATCTCTAATGAAATTTATCTTAGAAATGAACACCGCAACAAAGTTCCACGTGCAAACGCAATGATTGAAAGTTGTTCTAATGAAATGAAACCTAGGACAGTATTTTAAATACTGCTTAACTATTTATAAAGAGCAGAAATATTTCTTCGGAGTGCATACAAATTATTATTTAACTTTAAGAAGATCAGTTTATTAATATTTTATTGAATGGTTCCAGCAATACAAGATCGTAGAGTATTTTTAACTAGCTGTCGTCCGCGACTCCGTCAGCCGTCCATCCGGAATATCAAAAAAAACCTAATTAGTAGCCTATGTGCTCTACCAGACTATGCTCTAAATCTATGCCAAATTTCAACGAGATCCATGCAGCTATTCTGAGGTACCTTCAAACAAACTTTACTTTAATGATTAAGCCCTTTTTTTATTTCGCGCGGACAGTGATGCTGGTAACACCTAATAATAATATAACTATACCCATTTCCACGTATATCATCATCAAAAAATATAACATCCTAATATTTTCCAGTGGAAATTCAACTTATAATTTTGTTGGATTGAATTAACTTATCACGACTTACTGGCTGTTAAAAATATAAAATGTAAATCAAGCATAAATTTAAAGCATAAATTTAAATCATAAAATATAAATCAAACATAAATTTATGCTTGAAATAAATAAGCTTTAAATGTAATAAACCCAAAACATAACTTTAAAACTGCTACAAATCTTTACAAAAATGACATACAAAAATTGTAATTGAACATGAGCGCATTTTTCTAGGAAAATGTCATTACGTTAGTTCCTCAGGTGTCCACGGGGTATGTGCGGGGAGGGAGAGGGCATGGATCCACCCACTGTCCCCCCCGAACCCGTCCTGGTGGGAGGGAAAGCGGGACATATAACGCGAGGTTCTCACGGCAGAGCCTGCATTATACCCTTGTTCCTGAACATCTCTGGAGAGGTACAGGTGAGTCATAATATCGTAAGCTATTTTTTTGAGTTGTACTTTTTTGATGGAATTTTAAATATACTAAGATTTTTTTTATTTTTCGTAATTTTCCGAGATGTTTTTTTTTTTAATAATATCTTTATGCGTAATTATGAATACTATTAATATTAATAACTTTGTTCGAAATAACTAGACAAAAATAAATTAACGTGTAATTTAATTTAAATGAATAGTTTTATGAAATCTTTTTCGTAGTAATTAAAAATAAATCTGCAACTGCCAAAAAAATAATTTGTATTTAACTTAACTTAAGTAAACTTAAGCATAATTAAGTTATATTTTGAAGATTTATTAGAATTTTTTTAAGTAACATCTAACGAATCTGAAAAGATTTAATTCAGAATTTTAATTAGTAAAATTATACATGTTAGTTATAATTTAGAAACAATATGACAATTTATAATAAAAACTAAATAACGATGGAACATAACAATAGTAAAAAATAATTAAAAGCTCACAGCGCGTTGAAATCTTTTGCAGTACAATCGATTTTTTGTTTATTCACTAATTGAACTCTATTTTATGTTAATAACAAAAAGTGCGTTTTTTTCATAAACTATATAAAGGTACCTAAACTTATTTATGTTACTCAAAGTATTTTTGTTATATTATAATGTTAGTAGGATTTTACGAAAAAAAAACGTAAAGGATAAAAATATTTAGATTGACAACGATTTTATTAAAAAAAAATCATAAAAATATTGTGTTAAATCATAAAATTATAAATAGATGCAGCAGTTATACGATATATTATTTAATTTGTTTCATTGTGGTATTCATACAAACATTACAAATATAGAAAGAGCATCAAAAAAGTATACTAAATATAAATTCATATTGACGAAAAGACGAATTTTTACAAAAAAATTAATAGGGACAGTTTTTCAGGTCACATTTTTTCTAGATAAGCAATCGCCGTCGAAAATCTAATATAACAATAATGATAAATCAGTGTAATCAGTACTTGTGTACTTAAGTGAGCGTTAAGTGAGGCCGCGCTGTAACTTAGTTTAATTAAACTTATAATCATACTATCGCTGATATTAATATGTCAAGTTAACATACTACGGTCTGATGCAATTGACAAGATATACGGCTTCTTACTGATAGATAATGATTAAAAAAAGGGTCTTAACAGACAGACGGACGGACAACAAAGTGATCCTATAAGGGTTCCGTGTTTTTCCTATGAGGTACGGAACTGTAAAAACTATAAAATCAGTTACTTTTTACCTTAAACATAAATAGTATTTGAATCCTATTATCGCACGCTGATATGACACATTACAACATAATTTATTGCAAATATGATTATGCGCAGGCTTCTGAAATACCAAAATACTTTCATTGGAAAACGTATCGGTGATACATATTTACGGGGTTAATACACTCTTTTATAACTACGTTGATCCATCATCAAACACCGGCGGTTAAAAGGTTAAAATGTGTTTGTTATTTTTTTTATAATACAGTATACATATCAAGTATACTTTATATTACTTAAGGATACTAGAGTATTATAGTTAAATAGTTCTTAAAATCACTTCAGTAGTTTTTTTGTTTGTTCTTACGAACAACCCACAAAGATGTTGGCTACGAAAGGCTACGTTTCAATATAAAATGGCGTAGAATGTCGTAGACGCTATTTTGCGTGATCGTTTTTGCATTCATTTTTTTTTAATCGGCAATGTAATAGCTATAAAAGTTTTTATTTCAAATTAAATGGAAATCGAACAAAAAAAAAACTAAAAATATTGTATTGTAACGAAAGTGACAATAATATTCCTTTTATTGCAAAATCAGTCTTCAATGAGGATAATTCATTTAGTGCTTAGCGAGTAAAGAAGAACCTAAACCTTAAAGAAAACTAAACCTTATAGCTTTGATGTTAAGATTTAAAATCGTGCGTTTAATCGTTACTTTGCAGTAATAAAATGGTACAGGATTTTTCCGTGAGCTTCGCAAAGCTACTTCCTTCCGTTTGCAGCTTCCACCATCTTGTTTGCTGATTGCAAATCTTTTTTAAAACTTTTAAGCTTGCAAAGAAATCTTAACAGGTAACCTTAAAATGACGAAGGTAACTTCAAGTCTTAACAAGAGTTTTTAACTGATTACCTTATCATTTTTTTTAAGAGAGGGAATGCGTTACGCATACCGGGTGCCTCGAGGAAAGCCGCTCCGGTTATGTGGGACTCTCTCCACATCCCTAAAGGGACAAGGAGCCTACCCACTAAACCCCCTCTTGTTCCCTCGATTCACTGTTTACCGGGGTGTGGGCACATGTGAATACTCTTCGCACACTGATTACCTTATCCTACATTTCAATAACAAAAGTGGAAGAGAGTCCTCGGCTTTTGCTGCTGCATGAATGTCTCCACTCGACCGGTATACTGCCATTACAACTACACAGAAGCCTATCTTCAGGAGAGAAGTAGATTTACTGTCACGTTTCGTTTGAAAAATGTGCGGGAGGCCACATTCGTTTACCACCCATTTCTCCTAAGGATAGGATGGAAAGAGGATTTGGTGAGGAAGAATACAAAAAGGGGAATATATCCTCTTTCTATAGGTTCCCTCCTTTCTGCTTTTACGATATGCAACTCTAAACTCGTTGTGGATGCCTATGGGCAGATACTTCGGGTGGACATTTCCTCATTTGCCACCTTCTAATATAAAAAAATACAACAAGTAATTAAGTATTTATAAATGTAAATAGTTTGTTTTAAAAAATAATGTTTTAGTATGAATTAATTTAAAACTAATTTAAATATTTGTTTGCTTAGGTCGTTAGTTCTCGGATGAGGTGAATAAAATGCTAATTATAAACATATTAAAATGCGAAAAAAGTGAATCAAACAAAAGTTAAGTTAACGACGAACTGACAAAGCGATGTACAATATTTGCTATTAATTTTATGAACAACTAATCCAATTTAAAAATAACCTAATATGTTAATTAACTTACGTATTCTCAAAGTTAAGTTTGTTTTGTTTGTAAAGTTTATAATACAATAATCATGTTACATCCGATACCTTTGTTATATATTTATATTCATACTCGTTAGTTGTGAAAAAGTTTCAGCTTTTGTGATGATTCGGTTAAACAGTTGAATAAACTTTTTCTCATTGAGTCCTTTCGTAATTTTATTTGTTAACGTAAACCAATTGTAATTATGAACGACAGTATACACTATAATATGAATCTTCAACGTATTCATAGACATTTAGGACCTAACCATAAAACTTGGACAGTGTTTCAATGATATTTTAGCTTATCATGTCAACCTTTTTATCGGCGGGTTCAAAGGGTTACAAGACATGTTAAGTTAAACAATGTCTTGCTGTTCAGATTAACCTATTGTACAAATTAAAAAATATTTACGTTTTAATTTTCTTTTTATACATTGCCAGCAACTTTTATGTTCGTTTTGAATGTATAACATATGTAATATAATTTTAGGTAAGAATTTCCAATACAAGAATTGCACATTGCGTGTGTAGCGCGAGTTACAGCGGGTACTGAAGCAGACGACAGCGGAATGTGGAGGTGCGCGTGCGCGTTGGCGCTACTGTGCGCGGCACTCGCGCGCACTGATAATTACAAACGTGCTGAATGTAAGTACATTTATAACAACTATTTGTACTTTTAAATCAGTCGAGACTTCAATCTGAAAGGCTGTATAAAATCTATAAAATAATTTGTAACCGTTTCTGCCGCTAGTGGCGACGGCTCCCTTCGTGCTGGGCTCACGCTACGGCCGCTCCTCACCGCGCATGATAGCACCACGCAACGACAGGTGACATATCTAAATAATTGTACTAATAATTTTAGTCGTAGAATCTTTTGACCAACATAAATGCATGTTGAATGATTTCAGTAGAGCCACATTCAAAAAGATCCGTAGTACGATAATGATAATTGTTTCAGTAGGATAGGGTTAGAGACAGTTCATAATAGCTTCTACGCGTCTAGTCTACGAAATTCGTAGCACTTTGTTTACATGTAATTCAATCTTCGCAGGTTCTTCATGGGCAGTAGATATGGCAAGCGGTCGGAACCGGCCGTGCGCATTCTGACCCCGCAAGATGTAACATGGCGCGATGTTACATCGCAAGATGTGACGGCACAAGATGTAACATCGCACGATGTAACATGGCGTAACATTGTCCGTTTATGTGAACTGCAAGTGTTCGCACCGCTCTGTTCCCTACTACAACATCCTTCGAAATCTTTGTACAACAGGTAAGTATTTTATCTCCACAGTTGAAGGGAATGTAAGAAGATAGATGAATATCATTAATCCTCTTTATCTCAACTTGAGCAAGCACAAGGTAGATAGAGGTATTCATGTATTTCCATTTAATTTTATTTTCAGTAATAACACTAATAATAATATGAGAACTGAGCTTAGAGGGTAATATACACATTTTTTTGGCGTGTCAACTAACACTTTTATAATGTGCCGAGCTCTAAACTGGTGTCAAAAATTCCTTAACAATTAGAATGCAAATAAGCGCTAATATTATTGTAAAATGTTTAAAAATTTGGTTGTTACAGAATAGACCAAGAGCCAGCTGAGAAAATGGACTACAAAGAATAATGCTATATCTCAAACACGACCCACATCGCACACCGAACAGACTGGAAATGAATCAATATAATATATTAAAATAATATTCTATTAATAATAACACTGTAGAAGATGATAGAACGGACAGACAGGATTAAATAATAGTAATAAAAGCTACCCTTCTTTTGTACCCTTACATATTTTATAAACCATTATTTAAATGTGGGGGTACAAAAATATCGTACGAATCGGGTTAAGGCTGGAAACCTGATTCGTGCAATGACTTGATGTAAAAATTTTAGAGTATTTTCATCTTTTTGACTTCATTACGGTAAACTCCACTGCTATTGAAATATATCTATCTCTGTCTAATTAAAGTACAATAAAAAAGGAACACTATATTTGCAATTTCCAACAAAATAGAAACCCATACAGAGTATAAAAAAGATGTACCGTTTTATAGACGTTTGTAATTTTATAATTTATTTTATAAAGATTTGTGCATCAAGTTGTCAGTACTAGTCACTTAATTATAATATTTATAGTAACATTATAATGGTTCTGAAAATAAATGGAAATAACTTCAGTTGTAATTTTTTCCCTAAACCATTCTAAACAGTGGTAGAGCCCGCTTTAACACCTTCGCACGAATTGACTTCGCACGAAGTGGACTTTCCGGATGAGAGGATTCATGGAAAGGGAAGATATTTTCTTTCTGTGCATCCTCTCCTCCGTCGATGAAAGGTAGGCAACGCATATGCTATTGCGTATGTCTATGGGCGACGGTCACTTCGCTATTACAGCGATTTCAGGTGGCCGATCGCTCGTTTGCCATCTTATGATATAAAAATAAAAAAAAATCTCCTCGACAAAGTCACTCAATAAGCGATATATAGTCAGACAAACATAACTGGGAAGGTAAGAAAGGCGCTAGTATCTGGGTTAGTTATGTAAGAAAATATATAAAAGTAACATAGGCAAAGAAAATATAGCTATAGTAGGACAAAGATCTTTTGACACTAGGTGGCGCTAGTGAGCTGTCATAATTTAGTTGCACTTACGCCCATCGCGTCAGATAACTTTGTAGTTCTGCAGCTGAGAGAATCATCAATATGTGTCAATATGTATAGAATTAAATACGTAATAAGATCGACATATCGAAATATCCCAGTTCCATACATTTAAGGAGGCTGATGAAACTCTCTGCTGGAACTTTTTATGTCTTACATCCGCTCACAAACTATTAAGCTGGTATTCATATACAATTGAGGAAGTTCTAAACAAATATATGCATGTAGGGGACAGTGATGTACGTACAGATCTTAAATTAAGGGCGAATATAATCACCATGGTGATGATTAGATAATGCTTTACTAATTTGCTCCAACATCTTTACCAGAAAGTCACAATGTACTATGACATTTTTTAATTTAATACTTAGTAATATATTATTAAGAATTCAAAGAGTAAGTTCTGGTTGGGTTCCTACGCTAGTGTGGTTAGGTTCGACCTATTAGGGTCCCTTACTGAAGTCCTAGTATTGCTGTAATGACAATTTAAAGATAATGGGATATTAGTCTACTATATAGTTACTATATGTACTTATATAGTAATAATGTATTGTTGATTCAAAGCAAATAGGAAACATTTATGTAATCGGTTACACGATATTCGTAGATAGTATATTTGGGAGCAAGAAATTATCCTTAAAGTGTATTTGTCCTGCCCTCTGGCGGCAACTCAAGTACAAACATACAATGGAAATATTTAAGCAAAGGACAAACTCTTTGACGCGGCAACTACTCACACCGTAGCGAATAACTTACAAAATATACCTTAAAGGTATATAACATAGCTAAGAAATATTGTATGCTCAAGTTGTTATATATTTTAAATATGATGTTAAGTTTAAGTATGATGATGAAAAATATGAAATGAAAAAAGAAATGAATTTTTTCTACATACAAAAAATATAATTTCAAATATATATCGCAGCGACAAACTTATTTAGTAAAATACTGTTTATTTAACAAAAACATAGATAAAAATAAAATAAAAATTCTTTATTGGGCAAAGAAAAATCATTTTTCACGAAATTTTGTGGGCATTCTCTGGAACCAGTTGAAACTGTGTTTCAGGAGGCAGCGCGTTCTCTTATTTATTGCGTAAAGTTATAAATATTTATAATATCCTAAACTAACTTAGAAAATAATACTAAATGATTATAGATTTTAATTGTATATTTCAAACATGTAAAATAGTCTTTTTAATTTATCTGAGAAATAACGGTGTAAGTGACACCCTGTCTATCTCCCTAGGGCGCTTGTATAGTCACATAAAACAATAATAGTCCCATCTATTTGAGATTTGAGTGTCCGCTTTATTGAGACAAATTAAATGAAAGCCCACGTTAAAAAAAATATTGACATTTCATGAAGCAATCAAATATATAAAAGAATTTATGCTTTTACTTTTAAATAGCAAACCATTAAGTTGACGAACATTTGATTTAAATTTAAAACTGATAATAAATACATTTTTAAATTGGAATATCTTTTTTTCTCGAGAATAGATTTGACTCGAAGACTCTACTGTGATACGTACAATATTTACTAATGCCAGACACCCAATACTAGTCTTTGTTTCTTTTATCATTTCTGCATAAAAACAAGATCCTACAAATTATGTATTAACACACTTAAGTGTAACAAAGAATAAAATAATCAAATATTAATAATAATGCAACAAGTGTTATAATTAAAAATATGTATGGGATTAAAGAAAACTTAATCTACATGTTCGATCTATACCAAATTTCAGCGAGATCGATGCAGTCGTTCTAGAGATACCTTCTAACAAACATCCATCTAAACATTCGCATTTAAAATATTTGTATAACTTGCGGTCGCCCGCGACTGCGTCCGCGGAGAATTAAAAATAACTTAATTAGTAGTGTATGTGCTTACAAGATTATTTTTTTACATCTATGCCAAACAGCGTAAGTAAGATACGTTTAGCCGTTCTGGAGATACCTTCAAACAAACATACATCCATCGATCTAAACATTCGCATTTATAAATTAGTAACATAATACAGCCTCCATTACTCAGTTATTTTAACATTTTGACGATGTATCATTGTAATTGTGGAAGTTTCATTTCTATTCTATTCTAGGTTATTTGTTATTTAACGTCATGATACATTAGATCTTTTATATTTATGTGTCACAAGCAGGGCTATAAGAGATCTTTCAAAATGACACATCGTCTGCGAACGTGGATAGAAGTCAGGACACAGGTGATCGGCCAGACATAGCGCATTACATATACGAAGTAATGTAGAAATAGCACGGAAAATTATAACGTTGGCCTTTTAAGACGTAAGTTATTAAAATATATATTTATTCGACCATTTTTAAAGTTCCATTTTCTTATAAGGAAAGTATAGAAAGGGGAAGTGGATTTGAAGGAGGAAAGGACGTATAAAAAGGGAAAATTTTTGTCCCCTTCTCCGTCGATTAAACCTACGCAACACATCTGCATTTGCGAATGTTTATGGTTAGCAGTTGGCACTATTTTAGCTAAATTAGGTAGCCGTTTGCCACATATAAAAAAAGTTTTTGGGAAGCTGCAGTACTAATTAATAGTTTAGTTTAGTTTTAACTTATAGCTAGCTAGCAGATTTTGAATAACTTCCCATTAGATTTGAACTTAAGATAATTGAGTACGTTCCGTTTTTATAAAAGCATGACATATATTTTTTGCATATAAATTACTTCGTAGTGTTATTTAGTTGTCCACGTTTTATAGAGACATTGTAAAAAGGAGTTTTAGCGCCGCGGGGAGATGTAGGAGATTGCTTGCAAATTCAGTTTACCGGCACACGGCAGATATTTGTACGTGACGCAAACACGTCTTTTACGAAACATTTTAAAAACAAGATTGTTTTATAATTATTATTTAAATTTATGTATGCTTAATATTGACAATTTATGTAGGTGTTTCTGAATGATAAACTTAAAGGTTATAACAGAGAGGGGTAGGCAGTAATAAGTTTTTTATATTATTGTTATTTTATAATTTGTTTTGTGAGAAATAAAACCAATTAATTACTATAAGTAGTTTTATTTGTAATTAATATTTTAATAACGATATAAATTTAATTGTAACAAAGTTTTAATTCTAAAAATACTCACAAATGGTTTAGTATAAACCGATTAAAAATAATTACTATAAGTAAATCTGAACTTTCAATACACATAAAGAAACACTAACGTTAGTTTAAACAGATGAATACATCAACAATATGATTCAACACAAAATTGAACACACAAACTACAGTTTACGATGAAACGCGTAAATATCAAAATATTTCGAGTAAATCAGCTTTTCTTAAATAACATTAAAGTATTAGCAACCATTTTTTACAATATCACTTCAATTTATATCACAATATTTAAAAAGTCGTTCGACTCGTCGGTGGCTCAGGAGTCAAGCACTCGACTTGCAATCTGCAGGTGCAGGGTTCGAATCCCGCCGTGTACCATATGTTTTCCCATTTCCGATTTACATATGTACATTTAATCGATGTTCTTACAGTGAAGGAAAACATCGTGATGCAACCTGGACATATCTGAGAAGAAATTCAAAGATATGTGTGAAGTCAACCAACCCGCACTTGGCTAGCGTGGTTGACTATGGCCTAATCACCCTTAACTTAGGGTAGGCTCCGAGCCCCTCGGTGGGGACGTATAGTGAGCTGATGATGATGATTTACAAAATAAGTGATGGAATTCGACATTCGGTAATACTTCATTTACCGTCGGTTTCTGAGACCAAAAAAATTATAGCCATCTTTGATAAAGCAGAGACAACATGATTTAAACCGTGGATTTGGGTCTCAGAAACCCACAGTTGGCCTTTCAATCGATACAAAGTACCTGTGGTCGGACAGTTTACTCTTATGAGATTTGAACATGTTTTATACAGGACATATATAACTATAGAGGTATTTTTGTAGAGATGTAACAAAGATATGTAAGTTAGGAATCGTCCAATCACGTGAGGCTGGAAAGAGAGGCGGATTTCGAAGAAATCACAAAACATCACGAGTGGAATCAAAAATATCACGTGTATTTTTTGTCTAATGATATTTAATAAATAAATCAATAATATTTTGGCGATTTCAATATTACTTTTTAAGTGATTTTAGTTTCATGTTAGATTTAAAATCTCACCACATTTCGCTAGAGAGAAAGTCTTAAATTTCCTAAAAACATACCGTGATATTTGAACGACTCTTTATAAAAAGATAGTAAAACTTAACTAATATAAAACACATTTTATGGAACTTACAGAACAAGATATATCTTAGAGAGATTCTAATACATATAATAACTAGAATATTTCTACAATAATCCTATTAATAAAGGCTTGATCATATTTTATAGTAAATATGTAACAATTATTTCATGAACAAAAACATGAATATATAACAATTTTATATCGTAAAATATAAAAAAGTTAAACAAATTATCTTAAATATTAGAACAGCTTATATGCATCATGCAACCTGCACATATCTGAGAAGAAATTCAAAGATATGTGTGAAGTCAACCAACCCGCACTTAGCCAGCGTGGTTGACTAGACCTAGACGTATAGTGAGCTGATGATGATATACATCTAAATTATATTTATTTTTAACTTTATTTACTATTCTCTAAGCATAAAAAAACTTGACTATGTACATTATTTCAGTTTACTTTTCTACTCTAAGAGTCAGTTTATATATACCGGGGCGGAGAGTAGAGCAGATTTTTATCCCAAACAAAATTGAGCTCTATACAATAGACAAGAGGTTTAAAATAACTTTACATATCAAGAACACTTTAAATAAACGTGCAAAGTAAAATTAAACTTTGTTTTAATCACATAAAGTTTTTGTCTTGAATATATAAAAATAAATTTCTGTTGGTTAGTCTCGCTAAAATTCGTCAGCTAAACGGAATTATCTTATCTTGGTCTTGAAATGTTCGTGGATGTCTAGGGAAGGTGTAAAAGGCGAGAAAAAATCTCGCTGAAACTTGGCATAGATGTAAAACATAGTCTAGAAGAACACATAGAATAAAAATTATGTTTTTTTTTTATTACGCGCGGACGGAGTCGCGGGCGACAGTTACTTTGAGATAAAAATTTGCTGTACTCTCCGCCCGGGTCTATGTGTACGGACTCTAAAGGTTGATTTCTATTGTTAAAAGAATGAGTTAACACGTTGAATGCCACTAAGATTTGTTTAAAAACTCAAGAACGCAAGTTTACTGTTTGTAATGAATCAAAAGATGTCATATTTTTTGGTAATAACTTTAATGGTGCGTTTCCTGATACTAAATTATGAAATTCTTCTAAACTCGGCACAGCTGTTATAACCTGGTGAATGAAACAGATCGTAATTAGTTTTAGAGTGGACGTAATTTTATTATAAATTATACAAGCAATGGAAAGATAAATTTCACTTGAAGTGAAACAGTATTTAAATATAAAATTTGTTTAATATAAAATCGATTAAAGTAAAAAAGACAAAACTATTTGTTTTTTAAAATTGTCTAAAAAAATTTATGAAAAACGCGTTTTTTTCCATCCACAGATTATTAAGTCTTACCTTTATCTAAAATTGTGTTGTATACAATCTCGTAATTACGATATTACTAATATTATAATGCGAATGTTTAGATGGATGGATGGATATTTGTTTGAAGGTATCTGCAGAACGGCTGGACATATCTTGCTGAAATTTGGGGCATACATATAGAACATAGTCTGGAAGAACACATAAGCTACTAAATTGTTTTTTTAATTACGCGCGGACAGAGTCGCAGGCGACAGCTAGTTTGCCATAATGTATCACTCACCTTGGCATATTTTAGTGGTCGTTCTGAAACTTTCATATACAATCGATCCTGCAAACAAACTCGACACGGTGCTATGAAGTTATCATTTTTCGTCAATCTGGCGAATGATTTCACTTTTATCCTAGAGACAGGTCTATTTTCACATGTGTCTATGGTCTCTGTGTCATCTGTAAACTCATTTTCAGTATTGTCTATGACTGATTTAACCCATTTAGCGAATGATGTAGTTCCGTTTGCAGCATCCTCGTATATTTGCAAAGTAGGAGGATTGTACACCTCCATACCGTTGTTTTCTTGTGGGAACATTATTCTGTAATAAATATATCCTTCATATATCTTATTAATATTATAACGATATTTAAAAAATATTTTTCGTGTCTATAAAATACAAAGTTTTAGGATTTTTATAATTAAAAAAGGGTCCTGACAAACAGACGGACGGACAACAAAGTCCTATAAGGATTCCGTTTTTACCTTTAGAGATAAGAAACGCTAAAAATTGTGTTTTTATGTAACAAATTCAACAAAAACTTACCTAGTTTTTAATTCTGCAGGCAGGCTGCAATAAATTGGTGATTCGCACGTATAGTCTGTGAGTGTAACAACAGCCTGACCACCAGTCAACGTCCAGGCAGGTTTTGATGCGTCTATTTGTAATAGAACCAGTTCCTTGACAGATTTACCTTGCGCCCACAGGTCCAATGGGACCCATGGCATTAATGACAAAGGTTGGGGTTCCGATTCGATTCCTATAGCAGGTAAAGGAAATTCAAATGTTTTATATCATTTTTTTTACAAAGCAAAGTAAAAACATAACTAACCATGGGTGTCCGAGATCAAAATCACAGTATAAAACATATCGTCATTCGTATGAAATTATGTTTAAAACGGAAACTCGTGGCTCAGAAACCCACGGTAAGGCAATTAATATTTTATTACAATTGATAATTTTTGCTTATTTCATACTTCTTAAAATCAAAATGTGACAGACCGAGGGTACATTTAAAAAAAACTAAACAATAGAGAAAAATTAATTATAATTTGAGCGTCTTCTTTAATCAAATTTTAAAAAGGAAAATACATTTTGATATTATAAATGCGAATGTATGGATGGATGTTTGTTCGATGGTATCTCAAGAATCGCTATATGGATCTCGTTGAAATTTGCCAAGTACAACTAACTCTGAAAGAACACACTTTTTTTATATTATGCGGACGGAGTCGTGGGCGACAGCTAGTAAATGACATAACATACCTTGTGTAGGGGCTATCATCTTCTGTATATGGTCGACAGGATTGCATGTGAGGGATGCGTTTCCAATCTTTACCTTAGGCAACAACAGGGACGAGTTGCCGTTCAATAATTGCGACTTTGGTAGTATTAAAAAGCGACGACCTGAAAATATTGTATCAATTTTCATTAAATCTTTGATATAAGAACCATGTTTGTATGTTATTTTAGACATTATTAAATAGAATCCTTTGGCGCTGTAGCATTCGTTGCGTTATATTTGGCTCGTTCACGTACTGACACTTGCTACCGGTCCAAAGGTCTAACATCGACGGACGCCCCCCTCTTTCGACATGTACTCGAGACAACACTACATGTATGCATACATTACAGGTAACGCGCTTTCGTTACAAAGTCTAGTGTCAGAATGAATAGTGAGGGGACATAAACATCGATATTTTAGTAAGGCTAGTGTTGCGCCAGTACACCGACAGTGTCGGATTTTCTTCCTAACAATACTAAGTATCGCATCTCTTACCTGCAGCATCAGTGGTACACTGCGCCTGCGCAGACTGCTGCACGTAGATCTGTTGCCCGGCTACACTTACAGGCACTAATGCACTCCCATCACTTGTATTCTGTATTATCAGACTACCCACATTACTTTGCACTTTAGTTATCGTAGCTAAATCTGTATTTATATTATTTTGTGGTATTAAAATTGGTGTTATCACCCTCGACGGTCGTTCAACTTGTTTGTTTTGTGTTGCTAATGAGTATACACTTGTTATTATAGGTGTGGTACCACTATCGAATTGTGTGTCATCCGAATCGTTGGTTAGATCGATTATGGGTTTTGGATCACTTGTGGGAAGTGTGGGTTTTTTTTTATTTATAGAAATGATATATTTATTTATATATGTGTTCTCGGTTGGTAGTGATATGTCGTCTTTTGGTGTATTATTCGATTTTGTACTATATGCAGGTTTTGGTGCAATATTTGGCAATTGAAAATATTTCTTGTTCATATTCTTCTGTCTGTCCCATTCTTCAAATGCATTATCGGATTTTGTCTCAACGTCGGTAGTTGGATTTTTTGATTTTCTTTTTCTTTTCTTTTTCGTTTGATTGTGTGTTTTTTTTTCTGGATTTTGTCTTTTTTTTCTTTTCTCATTGATTGAGCACAGTTTTACGGTACTGTCGCTGGAATGCTGTACTGTCGTCACCGGTGACTTGGGTTTGTTAGGGATTTTGTTTGGTCTCTGGGAACAATTATTTAAAACAATGCTTAAGTGATTTAAGATAAAATATTGAACTTATGAATTTAAATTATTGATTTATTTTATATCATAAGGTGGCAAACGAGCGAGTGACCGTTGCTCATAGACATACGCAATTGCATATGCGTTGCCTACCTTTAATTGACGGAGGAGAGGATGCACAGAAAGAAAATATTTTCCCTTCCCATGCACCCTCTCATCCGGAAAGTCCACTTCCCATCCATTCCTTAGATGAAAAAGGGTGGGAAGGGAAAGAGGACTAAATTAGGCGTCCGGGGCGTACACTCATCAGACTGCACGCGGAATTGTTTCCACTTGACGCGTGTCTTCTTTGTGGTCGTGGTATTTCACCGGGCAGGCCGGGACAATTCGTGCGAAGATGTTAAAGCGGGCTCTACCACTGTTAAATTTAACTGTTACATAAATAAAGAAAAATAATACTTACAGGACCGTTCATAATGATGTATAAAATTTTTTTGTTAAGATCTTCGTAATTCTCTTCTTTTGTGTTTGTTTTATTTTGTTCAGAATTAATATTATCATGACCTCTGAAAAGATAAAATAAAGGAATTTCTTAGACCCTTTTTCCACTGAGAAAATAGCCGTAAGCGACCACTAATTTGTACATAATTACTTATTTTTTATCACCGCTCTCGTGATTACGTTACAATATAAATTATAAAAAAATTGTACAGTTCCACAGTGGAACAAGGGTTTTATAACCCTTATATGTCATCTAATAATATACTTTTTAAAGTAGTATAAATAACCCTGTCATATATTTAATTAATAAAAATAAAAAAACATACGTCGCAATATTCGTCGTTTCCGTTGGTTTGTCTAGATTTATAGAAGTCAAAGATGGTACCTGAAAATACAAGATCTCTAGCAAATTATTTTTTCAACTTCAAAAAAAAAACAATTATTTCTTACTAATATCATAAATGCGAATGTTTAGATGTATGTCTCATGGCTGAGAAGAAGAAGAAGATGTATGTCTGTCATCTTCTACGCTTTACATAGAATTACCATAAATATAGTATAATGTTTGTAGCCTGGAGCCTGTATAACACTAGCTTAACCTGCGACCCCGTCTGCGCTGAATTAAGAAAAAATTGTATGTTCTACATATATGCCAAATTTCATTGATATCCATGCAGTCCTTCTGAAGATACCTTCTAGAAATCATTTATCCATCCATACATCCAAACATTCGCATATATTAGTTTGATTTATATTTATTTAACTTACCGGCAGTTTGTTGAAGAGTTCATCAAGTTCTAAAGCATCGATAACATTATCATTTGTTACTTCTATCATTGACTCGTCACTTAAAATACCAAAATCCCCTGAAAAAAAATAGCTATTAACTAAAAAAAACATATATACATTTGTTTAGTGTGTGTGTGTGTGTGTTATATCTTTATATATATAATTCTTCTGTGAGTGTGTATGTCACTGAACTTCTCTCAAACGACTGGACCGATTTTGATGAATTTTTTTGTGTGTGTTCAAGGGGATCTGGGAATGGTTTAGATTCACAATTTTCATCAAATATTAACTTCATATTAATTTATTCAAATTAAAGACGTGTAGACAGGACAACGTCTGTCGGGTCCGCTAGTTGTAATTATAAAAATAAAATAAAACTTATGTAATATTAAGCCAATAAAAGTACATAAGTAATATTATTTGAAATAAATTAAATATTATTACTACTATTTTATAATTTTTACCTAACTCAATGTATATGGGTAAAATGACCAAATTTTGACAATTTCAGTGTCATTCGAGTCATATGATGTGTCATAGTCATAAAGTCAAGAATGTTATATTGGCACATCTAAACTTAAAATGTATACATACCTTCAGATGGTGGATCACATTTGGTAATCTGAAAACAAAAAATGACGAGTAAAAAAAATTTTGCCTGTAAAAAAAAAATTTTTTCACTATCAAAAAAAATTTTTTTTTACTATCCAAAATTTTCAATTTTAACACTTTGTATTCTAAAATATGATAAAGTTTTCTATATTCCTGGTCAGGCTATACAGATAATTAGTACAATCCTGTACCAGTTATTTCCTGGAAAGAATAGATAAAGCCATTACTTACGGAGACAGGAGCTACTTCTGCCGTCAGGATAGTACTATTTATTTTCCTGACTTCTTCTATATCTGTTAATTGTATTTTCTTTCTTCTCCTGCACAATGTCCTCTGTTTGTGCGTAAATCGCTGTAAATTTACTGACAATCGTTTGCATAATTTAAATAATAATTTATTTTTATTATTTCTTAGAAAATTCTCAGATAAACCTTCACAATTTATATTTAAATCATAATAAATAGAATTATTACTCCTTGTTTGTCTTTTTAATATTTTTGTTGTGTTTATTTTTTTATTTTTACATTTTAAAGAACACAATTCATTTTTTATATTGTTTATATTTATAGTATTGTTTTTGTAATATTTTTTCCAAGCGGGAATTTCATCGCATCTGATTAATGGTATTGTTATCTCTTTCCTTAATTTAGGATCTGAAAGAGAAAGAACATATTTAAAAAACAAATTAACTGTGGGTTTTTGAGACCGAAATCCATGTATAAAACACACTAGCAGTCGCTCGCAACTCCGTCTGCGCCGAGTTAAAACAAACATTTGTAGCCTATGTGTTCTTACAGACTATGTTTCAGAGCAGTGGTTCCCAAACTTATTTTGTCTACTGCCCACTTTGAGAATAAATATTTTTTTAGCGCCCCCATATTTTCACATATTTAAAAACCACTATAACTTCAAATTAAATTAATTAATTATTGTGACCTATATATGTATATTAACGGAGAATCGTAAATGAAACTTTGACTATAACCCGCAACTTGAGACCTGCAGCGCCCACAAGGGGGCGTTATCGCACACTTTGGGAAAGACTGATCTATATCTATGCCAAATCCCGTTCTGGAGATACCTTCAAACATCCATCCATCCAAACATTTGCATTAGTAAGATTGTTATCACTGTTTTGTCAAAGGTAATGACAAGGATGATTACTTTATACAGAGATTTTGGTCTCAGAAACACACAGTTAATGTTTAAATAATAACATATTTGTATTCTGTATTTTTACCTATTTTCGATTGTAAATTTTCTTTAATTTGCTTCGATTTTTCACCATTTTCTTTGAACCAATCAAGTACTTTAGAGTCTTCAGAAGTTTGTGACATGTCTGAATTTAATTCCGTTTGAAAAGTTTGTCTGTCAGTTTCATTCAGTGATATTGCGCTGAGGGTTTCAGAATCCGAATCACTGTCGAATATAAAGCATTTTTTCGCTTTAGTTGGGTCAATATTATTGAATACATTGAAATCTATATTTCCTTCAACATTTATCTTGTTGGCAACACTGGAATGTATACTGGCAACACATTCATTCATATTATCTATATTTAAATCGGATTTATTAAGATTTTCAGATTCTTTATCTTTTATATTTTGATTTATTATGTTATTTTCATTACTTGTATTTTCCATTAACTTGTTACTTTCTATAGTATTTGTCTGCGTTTCTTTATTTATTTTAATTATATTTTTATTACTATTTAAAGGTTGTACGATACAAATATGTTTTTGTAAGGATTTATTTTGTATTCCTGTAAAAAAAAATTAGATTGTAAGAAACATGTTTTAATACAAATGTTTCTTCAATGGAAACAGACTTGCCTGATTGCTCTGTAGCTTTGATTAATTCATCCATCCATCCTTCCAGAACTTTCTTAGACAACGTCTTAGTAATATCCTAAAAGAAAAAAAATTAATGTTTAACAACGTCAATTTATAATCTGACGAGGTATATAAAATCTATCAAATTTTATCTGGATGATTGTTATTATAATAATAGAGTTGTCGCCCGCGACTTTGTCCGCACGGAATTAAAAAAAAACAAAATTAGTTGTATATGTGTTCTTCCAGACTATGTTCTTGCAGTCGTTCTGGAGATATCTTCAAACATATATCTATACATCCATCCATACATTTGCATTTATAATTAGGTATTTAGTAAGTGTAGTGTATGCATAAACGTGGTGTTGTTTGTCTCGAGCGTACACGCCGTAAGTACAGAGGGGACGTCAGTCGATGTTAGACCTTTGGACCGGTAGCACGTGTCGGTACGTGAATGAGCCAAATATAACGCAACGAATGCTACAGTAATAATTACGAATAGTAATATGTTGAAATATAAAAGAACCTATCAGTTCACAATTTGGCGATAGATTATAAGCCTCGTCAGATCATAAATCAAATTAAAGAAAATTGTTTCATTCCATACCTTGAATTTTACAACCATCTTGGATGTAACGAATTCACTCCATTTTGGTAATGGTTCTTGAACGATATGTCTGAAACTGGACAAAATACGATACAATAATTACTACACTAATTAAAAAAATCATCCATCCAAAAAATAATAAAAAAATGTATGGAGTTTTTTTTTACAAAATCATAATTTTTTTAGGGTTCCGTACCTCATAGGAACCCTTGTAGGATTACTTTGTTGTCCGTCTGTCTGTCAAGACCATTATTTACTTGTAAGTTATATTAAATAATATAAAATAAATTCTGTCACAAGTATTATATACTTAAAGAATGGTCTAATTACGGTAATTTATTTATATTTTTTTTTTGTTCAAATGTCAAAAATGTTCCAATGTAAAAAGTAAACCAGTAGATCTGTGTCTACCCTCTCTTGAACTATATATGAACAAACTTGGCGACGATGGAGAGCAGCAGGGGGTGGGGGTGGTGGTGAGGGCGAGGCTGCTGCAGGTGGAAGGCCAGCACCTCGCTGCGCGCCAACTGCTTCAGCTCGTACCACTGCCGCTGGATGTATACCACTGATGAGAACCCCATGCTGCAAATAACAATATCTTTACTAAATTTTCTCTGAGCTGATTAAAAAAAAACTTAATAAGTAGCCTATGTGTTCTTCCAAACTATGTTCTATATGTAGGACAAATTTCAGCGAGATCCATACAGCCGTTCTGGAAATACCTTCTAATAAACATCCATCCAACCAAACATTTAGGTTTATCATATTAGTAGAATTTCTGTAGATAATTAACTACTATAAATGCAAATATTTGGATGTATGGATGGATAGATGTATGAAATTTGTCATAAATGTAGAACATAGTTTGGAAGAACACATAGGCTAACTAGTTTTTTGTAATTCCGCGCGTACGGAGTCGCGGGCGACAGCTAGTATACTATAATCAGATTTGTATTTTATGGAATCATGTCTTGTTTATTAGTTGAATAAACTATTCGGTACACTGGTTACCTGAAAGGATACTCAGCCAGGACCTGCATCCACACCTCCAGCAGCCGGGGACGTTCATTCCTCAGTACATTCTCCACATTCCTCTTCAGTACACATTGATACAATGTTGTTAATTTTTGTAGTTGCTTCGGTTTTGACAAACTTTCCTAGAATATATAGGATTTTATATAATAAGGTATGAAACATCGCACTCTCTCACTATACATGCTCACTGAGGGACTCAGAGACTACCCTAAGTCTGTGATTAGGCCATAGTCAATGCTGGCTAAGTGCGGGTTGACTTAACATATATCTTTGAATTTCTTCACAGATATGTGCAGGTTGCATCACAATGTTTTCCTTCACCATAAGAACGTCAGATAACACATGTAAATCGAAAATAGAAAAACACATTGGTATATGGCGGGATTCGAACCCAAGACCTGTAGATTACAAATCAATCAACCCCTGAGCCACTGACGTGTTCATAATGTCAATAACAACACTATTATGTTTTAGTTTACTCAGTTTGCTATAATGTTTGCTATCTGCCCCTGCAGTGGACAAGTAAAGCTCACCGGTGTGACAAGCCTGAAGGTGAGGTCATGCAGCAGCAGGAGGTCTGTCACCTCAAAGTTGACCTCACGGCTGCCCTCCCGGCACTGCACCTCCTGCATGATGCGCTGCCTTGACTTCGAGCACATGCCACTCCTGACATCACAAATATTTGCCTTCAAACATCTTCCAGATTGTCGAGGCCATCACAAAAGTTATTAAGAGCAAACCGAGATGTATACATGAATGTAGAAGAAGGGAGAAAAGTGTGTCAGGAGCGTGCCAAATGGGACCTCCACAGTCTCTGCCAAACTCTCTGGGTTAAGGGTAAACTTTTCTTATTGATGTCAAATTTCTTGTCAGCTTGTCGATCGGCCATGTTCTAATCCTCTTCCTTGTCCTACTTACTTTCTATTTATGGGAAAGGGAGGGGACTCTAATGAAACGGAAATTTCCTCTGTCTATATCCTCTTCTGTCCTTTGAAGGTAGGGAAACTATACCATAGTACTAAGATATGTTAAAATAATTATCTTATTAGTATTATAAATGCGAATGTTTGGATGTATGGATGGATGTTTGTTGGAAGGTATAACCAGAACGGCAGTAGAGATCTCTTTGAAATTTGGCATAGATGTAGAACATAGTCAGGAAGAACACATGGATTACTAATTAAGAATCGCAGGCGATAGCTAGTTTAGTAATCCATCGAGCGATACGAACCAAACATCCCGAGCTTCAGTTCTGCTGATGTTATAATACGCGGAGACTTTTTTGAAGTCCCCAGCATCAAAGGTGTCCCATCGCGGGAACACGACAGAGCCGCCCTCCTCCAGCAGCACTTTGAACCTGGTGGTGACCGCCGTCTCCGCCGTCACCGCCACGCACTCCATCTGGACAAGATCCATAATCAGTCAAAAGCCCAGGCATGGTCTTAGTGCCTACACAAAGGGTCATTAGACAGCAAACAACCACACTAACCTAGTGCGGGACACTTGACTTAACAACAAATTTGAATTTCTTCATAGAAATATATATTTGTGAATAAAAAAAACTAAAAACATAAAATAAGTAGATTAGATTTGTTAAGGAATTAAGATAATCACCAAAACAGCCTGCGGCAACATCACAAGTTCCATTTCCACAGTGCGCAGCCACGGTGGCATCAGCAGTAGGGCAAAATCCATCTGCCATTTCTCCTTCATATCCCATCCGATCAAGAAACATTGCCTCACCACACATCTCAACTGGTAATCATAAATAAAACTAAAACAACTCTTGTTAGTTAAATATACTCATATTAATATATTATTTCAAAACGAGCGAACTGAATTCGCCGAAATGGCGAAGCGACCGCTGCACATAGATATCTGTATTTGCAGATGCATTACCTGCCTTTAACTAATGGCAAAGGCGACACTCAGAAAATATTTCCCCTTCCCATCCTTTCCTTACAAGATAATGATGTAAAGGGAAAAAACCTAATATTGGGCTTCTGGAATGTACACTTATCAGACTGTATGTGGAATTACTTCCATTTAAAACATGTCTTCTGTATCGCCAAGGTATTCCACCTGTCAACTCAGCCAAATTGTGCAAAAGATGTTATTGCTGGCAGTACAGCAATAAGATAATTATATGTACATTATTAAAAAAAAAACTAATTACCAAAAGTAGAATCTCTTGTCGGAATTTAATGCACATGTTCATTATATTGTTTTCATTTGCTTCAATACGTAACACTTGGGCAATTTTTTGTATTGCCCTGTCCTGAAATAAGTAAATAGTTATATATTAAGAACACCATTTAAATATACTTATTTTCAATATGTACAGTCACAGAAAACTGCAGTGTTCCAGTTACACAAATTGCCTTGTTACTTGCAATCATACAAACTCCGCCTTTTCTTATACTAGTAAGTACCAATGTTACAAAAATGATGCAATGACAATAAAAAGCATTAAGTCGTCAACCACACAATCAACCTCTTTTCATACCCAGATATAAAAGCTTCCTATAAGTTCTTGTTCCGTTCACTGAGTTCACCGTTAAGGTGGAACACTGCTAGATTCAGTGATTGTACAATAGTGTTTCAACAACTACTACTAATTTGTGCATGCCTTTAACTGAAATACATGTCAAAAATGTTTGTGTACATTGTAATTGTTCCATTCTATAAGTATGCCATTGGATAGTCTTATTAAATAAGATTGTTGCAAAATTTGTGCAATTAAAAGAAATGGTCCTATTATAAATTAAAATGTATAAAAAACTTTTAGGAACATAAATATTGGCCGCTTGAAAAACAAAGTCCTACACAGTTTTATATTTATAAATACATGACATCATATTTAAAGATTTTAACAAAAAATTGATGCTGACATGTTTCAGTGCGCATTTTTTCAATATTTTTTGTTTAAATATTTTCTAATTAAAAACCATTATTACAAAAATTTATACATATGTCTATTGTTAAACTGTACAAATTTTGTTTGATGCAACAAATTTATTAGTAAATAGTAAGTCTATTAAGCATGTTTCCTGGATTAAAATGTCTGGCTAGGTATTGATTTGGAAATTTTTTGGTACTAACTATACACTCTGGTGCCACAACTCAAACTGGGTTACTCACCTTAAGTATATCCTTGTTTTTACATTCCCGTTTTTTAATTAAAATATCGTATTTAATATATTCCAATCCAAATTTAGATAGAAAATGTTCGGACCAATATTCTTCTATTTGACTTCTAGATTGAGTTTCGTTATTAGCCTTTAAATTGAAAGAAACACAAAGTATTAAAAGTTAATTTTTTTTCTTTCCGACATAAAAAAATATATAAATAAGAAAACCCAACAAGATGTACTGGATTTTACAGATTTCAATGAAAATAGTCTTCTAAAAAAATAACTATAATGTTTCATGAACACTCTTAGTATTGAAACTGAATGAAATAAATGCCATTGTTACTCAATTGTATGTTAATTATCATATTTACCATCTTCAAAGCCATGTCTTTCATTGTCAACATGAGGAAGTCTCGAGGACTGCAAATAGTAACCTTGTAAAAACTAAAAATTAGGATACAATAACATTTAAACCGAATGAAACGACAATTTCTTTATAAGCAAATGACCAATAATTCTATATCTTGGCCTCATACAAAATATAAAAGTACAATATCAATAACGTTAACACTTTCCAAACATAAAAGTGTTTGACATTTTGAGATGACACTAATTACAATGTAGGGATGAGCGTTGATTCAACGAACTAGTTGAATGTACTGTTGATCACGCTTCAAAGTTTCCACCGTTGAAAGTTTTTGTGTTTAACTAGTTGAATTCAACTTAAATTTACATAGAAATCACTAGTTGTCTTTTCTTTATCTGATAGTTTTCAGGTTTTTATTTATTGAATATAAAAACTAGTTGGCCAAATCAACTGTTTTTCTGAGACGTCCAAAAATTAACCGTTTCGATGACGCTAAAATTGTAAACGACTACATCCCTACCATAATGCAATGACACTGACGTTTGCTGACAAAGAGTATACAAAAGACTATAAAATACATTGCTGATAACAAACAACGGGGATTTTTATAGTCTTTGGGTATACCTTCGAATTTAACATTTTTATTTACGTCTGTATAATAAATTTTTTTCATTAACTTTGTGTAAGATTAGATAAACATCACTATATATAAGAAAAATGTGGGAATTAAAAAAATACACACAATACATCGTAAGTATTCAGATTTTTTAAGGTTCATCATCAGTTTATGATATTAAAAGGCTCGGAGCCTACTCCTACCTACTAAGTTAGGGGTGACTAGGCCATAGTTAACCACGCTGGCCCAGTGCGTGCAGTTTTGTTCACTGTAAGCACGAAGGTTAGATGTGCATATGTAAATCGAAAAACACTTTGGTACAGTAGGATTCGAACCCAGGATCTGCAGATTACAAGTCAAGTGCTTTACCCCTGAGCCATTTTTAAGGTTGCTATTTTAAAATTAACACAGAGTTGTATGACGACTAATACGTCTATATTTTTAAGGATAAAAATGAAACGAATGTTCAATAAATAGTATAAGTTTATTGAACCTAGTTGTACACAGCGCGGTGCCACTGTCGCGGCAGATTCACAATAATTTATACAAACGTCTAATTACAAAATGTATTAATTAAAAGTATATCTAAATCATAATTACGTACAAAATGAGATAAATACAGTGGATTTTGGAATAAATAACCAGTCTCTTGTTGGTGGGAAATAATGCACGCACTGAATTCGTTGAAGAAACATTTGGCAGTTGTGTGAGAGCGGGACTATACGATTAGGACTGATTTAAGTTAAAGAAAAAATGTGTAAGGTAAGGTTGTATACAGGATGTATCAAAATTATAACAAAAAACGTTTAATCCAAATAAAGGAGGATTTGGTTACAAAAAAATAATTTCGAATTTTCGTAATGGCTCTATTTAATATAAAAACTCCTTAGTTTTTACATGCTGTCTCGCTCTCTCACATCCGTCTTTAGTTAACATATAAAACGATACTAACAATACAATACAAAAAATCAGTCTAAAAGTTTCTCTTAACAACTAATAAGATTACTATCACTGCTCTGTGACGTCCTATTGATGTACTGAAAATGTATTATTATTTTTGCATGTCCTTTTTTAAGTTTTAATTTCTTTAACATATTGTATATCAATATAGGTTATTAAAAAGACGTTTTTTTAAGTATAATAGTATAAATTATAAATTACTAGTATTGATTGTACCACAGAGCAGTATAATAATGGAAAAACTTCACAAATACGAAATGAATCCGTTTTTTTTCTTTAGTAAAATGGTTACGCATAAAGTAAATAAGAAGAAGGAAGTATAAAAGGGAAGAGATCGATTTTTTTAGAAAATATATCTAAACATATAAACTATTAAAATTCGTGCGCGAATCCTGTCTGTCTGTTCACGGAGATTTTACGTTAACAAAAACTATACTTACATTGATAATAGAAAAATATTAAAAAGTGGAATTATTTACATGAGGCTACAAGTATCAAAGTGCGTTGGTCGCGGTACATTCGGTACTAAAATTAACAAACTTCTGTTAAACGTGGATCAAAAATATCTGTCATTACTATACATTTTAGTCTGCTTTCCAATATATGCTTCTTTCACACGAGGACAGAATAGTTTTCACAGTTCAAACAATAGCAGTACTGAGTCTACTGCTCTGCCTCACTATTCTGCCCTCCTGTGAAACTAACACGTCCGCTACGGGTGACATAGAAATATACAATAATAAAAACTGTGTACAAAATTGAATCTTAACACTATAGGTTTAGGGTACAAAATATTTACAGATACAGAAATGCGATTTTAAAAAGCGACGCTATACAAACTTTTCAACTTTCAAACAAATCCGTCTTTGCTATGTTTTTATTCTGCCGAAACATTCACACGAGACACGTTTTAATTTAGATCTGATATTTTTTAACCTAAATAATCTAATATTTGACAGCATACGGGAACACGAAACATTTAGGAAAATATCTTTATTTTAATACAATAAAAGTGATGACACGTTTCCGAACAGTTTTTAAACAGGCTTAATTTTAGTTCCCTTTCCCTTTCCATCCTTTTCGTATAAGGAAAGGATGGGGATTTGACGAAAGAGATGACGCATAAAAAGGAATCATTCTCTTTCTGTGCGTAACGTCCATCGATTTAAGGAAACGCCTCTGTAACTGTGGTCGCTTCGCCATTTCGTCGAATTCAAAAAATCAGTACTACCGATCTTATAGTAATTTGTATATGACAAATCGAAGGCCTATTTTTTTTCTAAATTTGAATTTTATTGTAAATAATATAAATTACAACACAAATATATAATATATGTAAAAGGGTCAGTAATACATACATACATTTTTTCGGAAATATTAAATTTTGAAATATGTTTTCATCATAATATCCTTGTGCAGCTAATGCGTTACGTTTATTTACCAATTAATGTAAATGAAATAAATGTTTTTTTTTTACTAATATAGTGAATACACAAGAATCAAATTAAATGTTTCTATTTTATTAAAAGATTATTTTTAATATTCGTATTAAATGGCACCGTTTTATAAATCGCATTATAAAAGTTATTTTATATTTAATTAATTTATAAAAATGTATATTTACATATAAAATTATTTATTAATTTGTTATTATACAATGGATTTAAAAGCAAATAAAAGGCAGTGTTTAAGTTAACTGGGTTTACATGTCCCTTAGTGTAGATTTAATAAGAGAAACTTACACTAAGGTATTGTTTAAACCTTTGAATGTTTGCAATCGATTTTTAAGTTTTATTTTACGAGTCGTTTGTAGTTTAGTAAAGAATTAACTGAAAGTGAACTAATAATTAATTATAAATTATTATTTAATTTCTTTAATCAGACTATTATTACAACCTCATATTTAATTTTAATTTTGATGTATATTAAGTTATGTTTTCAAGCTATTTAATTTTTTCCTGTTTTAAAGTATTTGTTGTTTAATAACAATGATTTCTCACTATCAAAAACATGTATAAAAACATATCGTAAATATCTTTGAAAAGACATAACTGTGTAACATGTTGACGGCAGTGAAAACACATATGTATTAAGTATTTTCGACAAAGTTATGTTTTTTTTAATTGAGCTTTTATTATTTATTAACGCTTTTGACTGCAAATTATTTATTAATATTAAATCGTATTTATAAAACAAATCGTCAGTTAATTTGCGGATAGCATTACAGTGCGACAAACAAATCTGACCCGATGAGTCATCACGATTAGTTTTGTCAGAAAATATAGTAAACAAAACAGGTAGTCTAAAGATGTTGTCGCAGGAGGTCGCTAGTGAGATATTGTAATTTATTTCCAGTTATACCGGGTCAGATAAGTCTGACGGACTATAATTTCGCTTTATTTAACTCTTATTTCATATTAAAAGTTCATTTTAGTATAGACTTGATCACGAGTGTGTGACATCACTAGCAGTGGAACTGCTGCTGTGTGATGGCGGAGAGGTCCTTCATGAGGCCCTCGAGGTTCTGCATCTCCCGGTGCAGGCGCTCCGTCGACCTGGACGGCGTCAGCGGCTCCAACTCCTCGGAGCAGTGCGGCACTCCACCACCTGATGCGAAACACAAAAAGTATCACCAAGGACATACTATAGAAAGATGTATGTTTATGTATGAGCGTATGTATGGAGAATGTTTGGACTCACCGAGCTGCAATCTGTTAGGTATGTGACCTGGTGATGAGCTGGCACTCTTTTTGTAAGGAGATGTTTCTCTCACGCTTCCCGCTAGCACAAAGAAAATATCTAAATGTAATAAATGCGAATATTTAGATGGATGGATGTATGGATGTTTGTTACTAAGTATCTCCATAACGTCTGCATAGATTTCTATGAAATTTGACATAGATATAGAACATAGACTGGATGGACACATAGGCTACTAATTAGTTTTTTTTTATTTCGTGTGGACAGAGTCGGTCTACGGGTAGTATAAATGATAGTTACGTTTAGAATGCGAGGGTGTGGAATGATCTGATCCGTCAGCGGAGAGTGTGAAGCTGTGCATGGGGGCGGAGCAAGGAGCGCGGCGCTGCAGAGACCCGCCCCCAGCCAGGCTCGCCCCGCCCACACCCGCCGGGGGGCACGTGCCCGCCTCGCTGCTCAGAGAGTCACGACTGCAAATAATAAGGTCACAGGGCTTACTCTATGTAAATAAATCGAATTATTTTTTGAAACTTTATGTAGTTTCTTAAAAAATCATGGTCATTTATTGCTTTCCAATTTGAAAATCTGTTTTTTTTATTTATAGTATATTAATTTAATTATCATCTTACTATTATAATAAAATTGAATGTTTGGATGGATGGATGTCCCCTGAAATTTTGCACAAATGTAGATCAAAGGCTAGAATACCATCAAGTGTCTACTAACTGTGTGTAGTGTCCGAGCGGCTCGTAGGCGACGTAGTGACCGCGCTCTCGTGCAGCGCACGCGTACACGTCCCCGCCCGCCCCCACCCCCGCCCCGCACGCCGCGCCCAGCGGACACGTGCCCGACCCACCTGCACACACACATCACAATTATATACAATATTCTAAATCAATCAAATAAACTATAAGTATTAGAATATGAGGCCAGTAATGTATACTGACAGGGCGGTGGCGGGGGGTGGGCGGGGTGAGGGTGCTGCAGGGAGGCCAGCGATGACTGCGGCGAGCCCAGTGGCGCCACGCCCGCCAGCAGCGGTGTGCTCTGAAAACAACCACCTTACCATTATCATACAAAATTATGAAATTTATTCAAGCACCACATTTAGGTAGTATTATGTCACCTGGTCAGGCAGGCCATGGCGCCGCCTCTCGCAGGTCGCGGCGCAGCCCACGCCCACGCCCACTCCCACACCCGTCATCGCTGTGAACAAATCCACGCTTATCCACAAATTTACACACATTCTAATAAAAGTTCATCATTATGTAATGGAAATTATTAACTTCAAATTCAGATTTATTAAACTCAAATAAAAAACATATATATATTTTGAAATATCCTTAATGATATTGGAACGTAGTGTTAGAGAAGGTACCTCTGAAGTCGCAGCGCTCGCAGCGCCGGCTGGTGGCGGAGGCGGGCGAGGCGCGCAAGATGGCGGTGTCGTCACTGCCGCCGCAAGATGGCGACCGCCGCGCATCTAGTCGTGCGCATAACAAACTAAATGTGGGCTCAACGGAAACGACTACCAAAATAAAATCTATTAACACAAGCGTTGGAGACAAATAAAAAGAAAATACATCAATTTCATATAAACCATTTTATACTTACATGAAGAAGGACGCCGCAACTTTAACTACGTAGTTCCGGAACTATTTTGAGTTTGAATAATATTTTTACTTACCATGATACATGAAGTTACACATTACCAATTATTTATCTCTTTCTAGAAGGTGTATAAGTCTCTCTCTTTTTCACGTTAGTTAAATTATATCTTCCGTCTCTCTCATGTAACGAAATGTATCTGAACCATGAGAGATAATTAATGATTTCTGTAATTATTATTTACATACATATGTACAGTTTTAGCACATTATATACAAGAGTCAAACTATTTTTCTACCTCACCTTGTGACAGCAGCATTTCATATCTCCGTCCATTGGATCCAAGCACTTACCTTTACAAGAAGTATATATGTATATACATACCGACATATGTGGGCACGTAATGTCGCCTGTCCAGTGAGGCGGGGGGCGGGGCGTGTGGGGGGGCGTGGCGTGCGGGCTCGTACTCTGCAGCAGGTGCCCGCCCCAGCGTCAGTGTTGATGACACCAAGGCATTGGGACCGTCCACACTGCCTGCTGATACTGGAAGTCGTACAATTCTTTTTATTCGTGCATTTTTGTTTTTTTTTTTATAGTTTAAATTAGAAATTTTGCGTGTAAAATACCATTCCCACTTAAGTGATATGGATTTTTATGTTAACTAGAGATGTCCCTGTCACACTCAGAGTCTCCCTTAGGGCATTTTTCAATATAGATTTAGTAGAATATATTAACTTTGAGGGACTTCTTAAGTATACAAATTTAGTACTTTTAGCAAGAGAAATGTAGTGGATATCAAAATAAAACTAAGAATAGTTATGATCCGGTTATCGAAGGACCAAAATAAGGTATTTTATCGTACTCTTACTGGCGGAGCTGTGCAGGCTCTTGTCCATGTGCTTGAGCTCCATCTGGTCGTGGTGGATCCACAGGTCAGGGGGCTTGATGGCCGCTGACGCTGATGCTTTCTGGTACGTGCTGCAATACATTGAGAAATATCAATTAGAAGTAAATCTGAAAGTTAATTGTAGATATGATTAATAGGTTGATGTGTTGTCTATACCTGGTGTCGGGGGACAGCGGCGGGCTGTGCCTGCGACAGCACAGCGACAGTGCCAGTGCGGCTGCCAGCGCCAGCACAGCGCAGGCTCCGCCGGCACTGGCCCACAGCCAGGCTGACGTCGCGCTCGCCAGCCCTCCGCCCTCGCCGCTCTCTGCAATAACATACAATGCTATTTGTGACACATTCAACTGTTTCTATGTTATATTACCACAACTTATACTGCGTACGATGCACAAAACTACACATGTTTCTCTGCCTAATGTATTGTTAGCGATAAAAATGTTTTAACACTTAAAAATTTATAAAAATACTAGCCGCCGCCAGCGACTCCGTCCACGCGGAATTAAAATAAGACCTAATAAGTAGCCTATGTATCCTTCCAGACTATATTCAATATGTGTGCCAATTTTCATAAAAATTCATTGAGCTATTCTGGAGATACGTTCAAACAAACATCCATCCAAACATTCGCATTTATAATATTAGTAGGATCGTTGTAGATCAAAGTGAGCGGAGTCTACGTAGTCATGCGTTACAATAAAACGCATCAAAAAACCCGTGAAACGATTGTACTAACCCATAGCAGTAGTATAGACAACCGGCGTACTGAAAGGTCCAAGACCTTTGGTGTTCCGAGCCTGCAGTTTGAAGATGTAAGTGGTGCGGGGACGCAGGCGGTCCACGCGGGAGCGCGTGCGGTCTCCCAGCACCGCCACCGCTGTCCACTCCTCCGGCGCGCCCGACACGCTCGCTGACCCGGACCGCTGGATCGCGTACATTATCACGTAGCCTGGAACATATATACATTCAAATATTATAAAGGCAATGAATTTTGTTAAACTTTAGTATGGAATACAAATAATTAAAACACAGAAGATTATAGGATATTTCTGAAGACCTTAAACCAACTAATTCCACTCAGTACAAAACGATGTGTATTTGGAACTAGGTGTCGACCGCGACTGCGTCTACACGGAATTAAAAAAAAATAGTATAGCCTATGTGTTCTTCCAGACTATATGTATGCTAAATATCATTGAAATCCGTTCAGCCGTTCTGGAGATACCTTCAAACAAACATCCATCAATCCATTCATTTAAACATACGCATTTATAATATTAGTAAGATATAAGAGATGTATAAGACGTGTCAAATGATATTTATTGGTCCTTCGAGCAGGACATCAGTGAATGTTTCAATGCAAGTCAGTAGGAGATGGCATAGTGAGGTTACCAGTGAGGGCTCCGTTGGGTTTGAGTGGCGGCGCCCAGACGAGGTCGGCGGCGCGTGCGGGGGGCGCGGCGGGGGAGACGCGCAGGTCACGCGGCGGAGACCCGGGCGCCGCCTCCAGCGTCGTGTTGCTCACCAACATCGACCATGCTGACTCACGACCTCCTGTACCACAACTATGTTAACCCCAGGAGTGTCGGTGGCTTAGGGGTTAAGTATTTGACTTGCAATCTGCAGATCCTGGGTTCGAATCACTTCATGTACTAATGTGTTTTTTGATTTACGGCGAAGGAAAACATCGTGATGCTCACATATCTGGGAAATTCAATATGTGTGATGTTAACCGGCACTGAGCCAGTGCTGACTATGGCCTAGTTACTGACTTAGAGAAAGTTCCGAGCTCCTCAGTGGGGACATATAGGGAGCTGATGATGATTAACGCCATCTAACGGTACAGAGAAACAAAATCATCAGGAAGGTATATGATACTGAATATGGACCCACCTTTGATAAGTTTGACAGCGAACTCATAGGTGGTGTAAGGTCGCAGATCATCCAGCATACAGTTGAGATCGCTAGCGTTGTACGTGCGCGCGCGGCCGCCGCTCGCCGACCACCGCACCACGTAGCGACGACCGTCCGTCGCCGTCTTAAAGAAAAAAACACATGCGTTGAAAAATTTTAGATATAACAAAATGATTTTGGCAAAAATCACACTTACTTGTCCTTTAGGAAGTGTCGGATCAGTCCAGTAAACTACAGCTGTAGTTCCGCTTAACATGATCACCTGGAATTAGAAACATGTCATTGTAAAGTGTCCGATCAATTTTAAAATTATTTTTGATTACTGGGCTTTCGTAATACCTTAAGTCCGACAGGAGGTATGAGTGGCGGTTGGTCGTCGTCGTCCGGATCGTCGGGGTCGTCCGGATCGTCCGGGTCGTCCGGGTCGTCTGCATCGTCCGGCTCGTCATCGGGCGAGAGCGCCGGTCGGGTGCGCACGGTCGCGTACACCGCCGGCCCCAGCCCCAGCGCGTTGCTCGCCCGCAGCGATATCACGTATTCAGAATTCGACTCTGTGAGATGGTAATAGAGTCTATTTATGTGCAACTGATTATAAAACTTGTAATTTTGAATTTAATGGCGGAAGAAGTGATCAATGAATCTATTAGATTTAGAAGTAAAATTAATAGTCAAGCTTTAAAGTCAATTTTAGTGTTTATTTTAACCAATTCTACTATTTTAAATTTTTATTAATAAGGACATTTGTAAATTGGACAAAGAGACATCGAACCGTGACCCAATCGAGTATGAATGCAACTGACCGAGGTTGCGTATGACGTAAGAGCGCAGATGTGCGGGCAGCTCGTGCGAGCGCTCGTCCGGCACGCCCAGCCCCCAGCCCAGCCAGTAGCCGCGCACCACCGCCCCTCCCACATCCCCTTCGCCCTCCCCCACGCCCTCGCCCTCGCCCTGGCCGCCCCACCACACAGAGATCCAGTCGCGCCCCGCACGCGCTGTAAAATCGTGCCATTTCACGTCTCACACCAATTCCTTTGACCATCACATTATGGAGACAGATGATATTGTCTAGTTGAGCAGGACAACACCAGTTCTGAAGACCTTGATAGACGATGAATTGGATGAATTGACTATCATTTGCCAAACGTACGACAAAACGTCGAAAAATTGGCGAAGAACTTCTTTTAGAATATTTTCTTCCTTCCATAAATATGACGAAAATTAATCTCGAGGAATTAAACCAATATGAATGTAGCCACAGTGACTTTTATATAATCGAACCATTATTTATTTTTAATATTTTATTATTTAATTTAATTAAATTTATAATTTAATACATAGCATTACGTGAGCTCTAAAAGATAAAAAGAAAGTAAGTAATCATTCTAGTGATGTATTGAAGTGAATGAGTGAATGAGTGATTGATGTCTTACTGGTGAGTTTGGGCGGGGGCGCGGGCACGCGGGCCTCGCCGCGCTCCCGGGCCTGCGTCGTCGCGCTCACCCACTCACTGAACGGACCTGAACCGTTCGCGTTGATCGCACACACACGCACCTGAGATATGAACGAATCAATAATTTAATGAACACAGTATACCACCCACTTCGCAATTATTCAAAGGGAAGAAATCGGCTAATCAAGTAGATTTAGTATGAGACATCTACACTAAAAGTCTTCCATAGTGATTAATTAAGGAATTAATCACAGTATTTAAATGTTTCTATAATAAACGGTAAGAATATGTTTTCTGTATTCATGTTCTGAGTACCTGATACGTGGTGCCGGTCTCTAGATCTCGCAGCTCAGCGCGGCGTGCGTCAGCGGGCGTGGTGAGGGACTCCGCCCTGCGTCGTGCGGAGGGCGGGCCCGCGCGGTACCGCACCTTGTACCCGGTCAGTGGGCCGCGGTGTGTGCGCGGCGGCGGCGCCTCCCATCGGACTAAGATTGACTGAAAAAATAATATTAACAACGAATGTTGGAATTACAACAACACTTTGTAGATTAATAAAAAATGATAAACAAACAATCTTGTTATAATTAGTAACTATTGATGCGATATTGACAAAGTAATAAAGTCACCGTAGCTCCGCTGGACACGGCGCTGACGTTGGCGGGGGGAGCTGCGGGCGCGTCCTGCGGCGTGCGCGCGCGCAGCTCGGGTGCGGGCGCTCCCCCGGCCGCGGCCACACGCACGCGGTACACGGCCGCCGCGCGCAGCCCGCTCAGCGTCGCCATAGTGCCCTCCGCCCACTGCACCTGCTCGCGACCCGTCTCCTCCTGGAACCATACATTACTGAAAGTCTCTCTTAGCGTAAATTAATACTGAAACAACCTACAGCGCAACGCACAACAATAAAGAAGTTAACGGTTTGATAATCATATTAGTGTAGTTACATCAGTGTAGTAGACGGCGTATCTGGTGGGAGGCGGGGCTTGCGCAGGTGGGGGCGGGGCCCACCAGACTCGCGCGGCGTGCGGGCCCAGCGCCTCCACCCGCACGTCCTGCGGCGGACCGTACGTCAGCTCCTCCTCTGCAGTCGTCGCTTCTATGATCTACACAACACGTCAACGTTAAATACACCAAATAAAACAAACTTTAGTAGGGTATTATAAAGAGTCTTGACACATATTTTACTTAACTTAACTTTGCATGTCAAGGCTTGTCATGGTTCAGTATAATATAAAGAAGAGTCCAGAAAATGCGACCATTGTTTTAAGAAGTATAATACTTAAAGTTGGTTTTTTTATGTCACCTGTGTGGGCGGGGAGTGGGCGTGGTGTGTGAAGGCGATGACAGAGAACTGGTATGTGGTGTTGGGCTGCAGGGAAGCTACGTTCATCTCGTGCCGCTGCGGGCTGCCCCGGGCAACGCGCTCTCTGGACACAAATACACAGCACATTATAATTTAAAAAGGATGGAAACACATCAAATGCTAAATTTTGTAAATATTAAATGAATAACTTAGTTTATCCATACCTTTCGCTTCCTTTAACTTTGTAGACGACAGCATAACCCGTTATATCTTCAACCTTTTGCTCCGGCTCTTCCCAGCTGAGGGTCACGAATCTATGCTTCACGATAACCGCCTTTAAGTCCTTAGGCGCAGAGACGATAGTCGCGTTCCCCTGACCCAGCTCGTCTAGATCCAGGCCTTCGGCAGCGTGAAAGGAATTGTCACCGTCAGAGTCATAGGAATCGTAGTCGACGTCCGGACCCGAGGTGTACGCTGATGATGTCTCGCCGATGTAATCTAGATCTTCGGGCGTGGGGTCTAGGTTCGAATTCGAATCGCCCGAGATTAAGGTGTTGAATATGTCGTGGGTGGTATTGGAGAAGGGCTTTTTAATCTGGGAATTTTGGGATCGGGATATTGTATCTGTTAATGAAAAGAAAAATAAAAAACTTAAAGAAAAAAACAACTGATATATAGAAAAACTAAAAAATAATTAAATGAAATAACAAATAAAGGAAAAATAATAAAGGATGGATTAAGAACAATTTTTAAAAGCAGTTATAATTACAACACAATAGAACATATTGTCTTCTACCCTGTGAGCTGTGACATGACGACAGTCTATTCTGTCAGATGTGAGGAGACTCACCATCAGCAGGGGAGGTGACGATAAGGCGGAGTGCGGCGAGCGCGCTGCCGGCGGGGGAGGTGGCCGCGCACTGGAACATGCCCGCGTCCACTGACAGCACGCCCTGGATACGCAGCGACGTGCTGAGGACATGAAGATTACAGCTTTAGCTTCTTGATATTTTCAGCATTACAGTAGGGCGCGATTGCAGGCATAGTAAAAAGGAGGCTCTCGCTCAGGGCGCTAGCAGTACGAGAATCAACCGGATCAATCGTTGGTAATGAACGCGTTAAACTAAGTCCTGACAAAACAAAATTGACAAGTAGCTGCCAAAACTAAGTACCACAGTCTTATAGTTAACGAAGTCAAACAAATATTTCTACATTTTGATCAAATTGTGATACTATCGGCTCCTTGTAACAAACCCGTCTAGTAGCGCGATGTCTCTGTTGTTAGGCGTGAGAGGCTCGCCGTCCTTCAGCCAGGATACTGTGGGTGCAGGCCGACCCCGCACCTCGCAGCGTAGTGTCAGCTCGCCCCGCGGCGCCGCGCGCGCCACCCCTCCGCCCGGTAGGCTCACACGCGGCGCAGTCTGTGCACACACAAACAATATGGAACCAAGCTTATTTTTACAAGAGAACGGGTCAAACGAGTGACGGGAACTTCGACAAGGCCCATGGACATCCACAACGAGAGGATCTGCAGAAGTATAATAAGTGTACAGAAAGCGCTCACCAGGACTTGGAGCTGTGTAGAGTGGTCGGCAGAGTCAATGCGGTTGTGGGCGCGGCATGTGTAGACACCCGCGTCCAGCGCACGGGCGCTCTGCACGCGAAGGGACCCCGACCCCACCAGGTAGAACCGGGAGTCCAGGTCACTGGATCATACGAAAAAACAACACAATATCAATATAAAATCCTTAAAATCAGTACGAAGAATGGGTATTTTTATTACTTACTTGAGATCTATAGCGACTCCGTTGTTTAGCCAGATCATCTCGGGCTTGGGGTAGCCCACTGCCGCGCAGTCGAACGTCACCGACGCACCTGAATACGTCATGTTTAATATTTTATTAGCAGATAAAAATAAAAATCTCTATTGTTGTTGGCTCAAAGGCTAAAGTTACCTTCAATGACGGTGAGAGGCTGCGGCACGGCGATGAACCGCGGCGGAGTCTCCACGTTCGCCAGCTCCGCGCTCACACGCAGCTCGATCTCTGGACCAGTGCTGTAATATCAACGATAATTTGATGAATTAGATTATTTTCGTATCACAAAGTTGATAAAGAGTAAACGGCCACCAAAATCTTTAATCGACGGAGAAGGGATCGCATAGAAAGAGGATTTTTCGCGTGCGCGACATTACTTCCACTTGAGGCGCGTCTTCTTTGTCGTCGTAGTATTGCACTTGTTGAGCCGACTAATTCATGCAACAGATGTTATTGCCGGCGTCTACCACTGTTAAATTGTACAAGTGCAGTAAATAGCTCACACGTGCGGTGTGGGTGCGTGCGCAAGTGCGACCCGGCAGCGGTAGCGAGCTGCGTCGTGCGGCCGAAGCGGGTCCAGCTCAAGCGCACCGCTCGGCATCAGCGATACTCGCGCTGACTCCATGCGCACCGGAGACCCGTTCTTTAGCCACGTTACCTGCAATTATAATAAGTTATACCTGGTTATGATTCCATCACTAATACAAAAAGGGTATCAAAACCAAACCGTAGTGATGTGATTTTCAGACGCATCAAGGTATTAAAGTTTTTCAAGGAGTGCTCTTGTTGATTTCTTGATATTAATCAACACTCTCTCTAGTATTAGACATATTACTTACATTGAGTTTGAGTGTAGGAGGCTGAGCATGCGTGCGCGCATTGCTGCCGTAGACGCGGCGGTCGGGCGGCGGCGTGGCGGGCGATACGCGCACTGCCAACCGAGCCGGTACCCGCAGCGCGCACGGCAGCAGCCCGCCGCACCAGACACCGTTCGCAGCGTCTCTACCACTTCTGGCAACTCTGCATACAAATATACAAACATAGTTCTTAACTAAATTGATAAATCGCTGAAATAGCGAAGTGACCGGATATTTGTAAAAAGTTAGAGTTGCAGATCAGTGGCCTATCATTGGACAGAGAAGAGGATTAATTAAAGATGAATGTAATTTTCAAATATTTATCCCCCCCTATCCGTCGATAGTTATGAACATCAATCTTAATATAATAATATGCACAAACGCAGCAATACATGTGTTTATAGCAAACCTGCTAAGAAGACTGTCGCTATCCTGGAGACGATAGTGCCGACGCCATCGCGTGTCGCAACGCACTGGTACTGTCCAGCCAGCGCGGACGACATGCTCTCGATTACTAGGGAACCGTTCGCCAGTTGCTTCCTATAATTCATCACACAATTGGAGAACAAAGGTTGCTAATATTTTGTCTGAATATAATTTATAAAAGTATCTTATCTTTTCTTATACATGCTACTAGACAGATCAAATTTTCAAAAAATAAGGGTGTGAATATAATCTGACTGCGATACATGCACTAATCAGACGAAACGCGTTATAAATGCCATGACTTCTGGACTTGCTGGTACCTGTAGGAGTCAGTAGTGGTGAGCGTGTGGTCGCGTGTAGGCGGCGCAGCGTTGGAATGTCGCCAGCTGAGGCGAGCGGGCGCGGCGGCTGCGCAACCCAGCACCACGCGCTGCCCCGCGCCTGCCACCGCATCACTGGGCTCCACCAGTAGCCGCACACCTACATCTGTCTGATCGTCACCACCTGGAACAATTTAATACAATTATTTCTGTGCAGTAAAAAGGACACGGTTGCACTACCGTTATTTACTAAAGATATTGGTTTTTAGCGAAAGGTATAATTTTAAACCTTTTGATGTTTACAAAAATATTTTTCTGGAAACACTACGTCTATGTTTGTCATTAATCATAATTACTGAGTTTCTGAGACCAAAATCCCCGTTTGAAATATTTATTTGGTAATAAAAAATGACTTCGACATGTTTTTATACTGAGACTTTGAACTCAGAAACCAAGGGACATTCAGACCAAGAATCGTTAATTAAATTCTTAAGCTATCTGTTCCTGGAGCGTTGGTTAAGTGGTGTCCCTTAGTGTAGATTTAATATATACCTACTCAAAGGGTCTTCCGTAATGAGAAATTAACGATTCAATGTGAATAACACAAAAGCTGAAGCTTTATTTAAATAGAATAAAGATATGACCATAGCCGACCCTGAGCTATTGTTCAAGCAACCCTCGGTTCGTTTGCATTAGATTTACATGTCGATATATTTCAACTATTATAGAATAGAACGTATAAGTACTCTAGATGTGTAAACGAGCGTACACGCTCTTGAAATCTCTTGCTTTAATACTATAGAGCTTTTGTTTACGAACTTTTTGTATGGAGAGAATATTTTCATTGGTATTTTGTTAAGTTGTACTATTAAATCAGACTAAACACCCATAACGAAACTTCTTAATGTATAATAGTTAGGTGGATCCCTTTTTATAGAATTCTCATAGTAAATCTACACTAAGGAAATTACTAAAAACCGCACCTCATACTGTCATCAATCGGTCCCGAAGGGAGCTTAACTGTAGATCTAGTACGTGTTTAAATAACCAGTTACTATGTTTTTATTTCGAGATGAAAGTGTAAAATAAACACACATGAGGGCAAATTGTCCAGTTTATTTTAATTATTCTCGTGTGAACAATGAGGACACTTTATTATTCCATGCATAGACTCGGTGTGGATGTAACGAGGGTTTACTTTAGCTACGACCTCGTAACCAAATGAGAAATCAGTTATTTAGGCAGCGGACAATCCAACTTTGTCCTTACGTATTCGAACATATTGTCAAAAAGACAACTACCGGATAACAAAATATTGTTATCTCATTTTGTTAATAGAGAATGAAAGGGACAATATGTTTTTTGTATACGTTTCCAACAGAAACTAACTAAACTAACGAAGTTTTTTGGAAATAAGATAAAGTAACCAACACAATTTTTCCTTTAGGCAAAAGTAGGCTACCTCAGGGTCGAATCCTTACATTCATCTGGTGTCAACTAACCAACTCGTTGCTAATTGCAAAATCCAAGATTGTATTACAATTCGATCAATATAAATTCTCGTATAAAACCATTGACAAATCATACTAACTACAATCGTCTTCACATCAAGACAACAGCTAGTAAACATGATGCATAAACTAATTATTCTTTCCGCGATGTTCGTCTATGCTTCTTGCATGGTCATCCATCAGTCTATACCAGTCTACCTGCCAATCCAATACGAAGAGCCGATAAACTACAACTACGGGTATGAAGTCAACGATGCCAACTCTGGAGATTACAAAAGACTTCAAGAGACCAGGAACGGAGATTCTGTAGTAGGTCACTATTCCATCCTCCAACCTGACGGGATCACCAGGACTGTGCAGTACACAGCTGACAATGAAAACGGATTTAATGCTGTTGTAAACAACGTTGGGATACCAAGCAACACTGAGAGACAAGATAAAGATGACTCACGCAAGCAAGAAGAAAAACAGGAGCAATCTTGGCAAACTCAAAACGAACAAACAACCTCGTCTCCATCGCTTTCTCAAGCTCTGATTCATCACATCCTGAAAAATTGGTCGTAAATCTCAAACAATATTTAAACAATGACGAAAATGATGACTCCGAATATCTATAAGAAAATTGTTCCTCATTTCTTCGTCCTTCACACAATAGACCATGTTGTAACGAGCAATTTAACTAGAATGTCCTAATTGGTGTTGAGGAAACAAGAATTTTCTTGTATAATAACAACGATGTATTCCAATGTTAAAGAACAGAGAGATGCTAAGCTACGAGACATTTAAATCATGTTCTTTATTTACAGACAACTAACTCTAGCTCCATTATCCTCAATTAAGTTTAACACTATTCCTAGCACACTACAATAATAACCTAAAACACGTGATCCTAATTCCCTTTCTGTGCCATTTTCTTCAATGTGATGTTTGTATAAATAAAGAAATATTTTTTTAATATATTTGTTCTCATTATTATTCTTAATTCTTAAGCAATATGACATCATTCATAACTTTAGAGAAAAAAATCAAGTAGTAAAAAAATTTTTTTTTTTAAAGAAAAATTTCACAGTTCTATTTTTATCGACATTCTAAAAAAAATGTAATGGAGGTGTCAAAACTACTCTTAGACAGTTTGAGAAAAGGATTATAGCTCCGCCGTTATCACCTCGGCGGGGCTCCACACGTTCTCCTGCATGTACAGACAATGGTAGAGTCCGCTTTAACATCTTCGCACGAATCGGCCCGGCTCGCCCGGTGAAATACCACGACCACACAGAAGACAGGCGTGAAGTGGAAGCTATTCCGCGTTTCGTCTGATGAGTGTGCGTCCCGGGGGCCAATATTAGTCCTCTTTCCCTTCCCACCCTTTTCCCTATAAGGAAATGATGGGAAGTGGAAGTGGACTTTCCGGATGAGAGGATGCATGGAAAGGGAAAACATTTTCTTTCTGTGCATCCTCTCCTCCGTCGATTAAAGGTAGGCAACGCATATGCAATTGCGTATGTCTATGGGCAACGGTCACTTCGCTATTTCAGCGATTTCAGGCCGCTCGCTCGTTTGCCACCATTTGACATAAAAAAAGACAATTAAGCAACTTTATTCTCAATAAGCAAATTGTTGATAAAAATTTCCTGATGAAAATATCATCAGATAGTAAAGGGTCAAACTTCATGGCGGATGGTGGTCAGCTGCGAGGGAATGTCTACGCAGTTTGATGTCAGGTGGGTTTACTGAAGCTGGAGGAAACCCGCAGAAATGTGCGCCCCCGCAGTTTATTATGTCGGCGGGCGACGATAGTGTTCTGAGCATTATCTTGCTGCATCATTAAGGTTTTGTTCACCACACAAACTGCCGTTAAGTTCGGATGCTACTATGATGTAAGGGAAACTTTTTGATGTAAAAAAAATTACATTGACATCCCTCTAATTTTATTTGAGAAAACAGAAATAACGATACTATAGGTTTCTACATTAAAAATCTACAGTTGAGAAATAGCGGTATAGCTTAACAAAAATATTCTAACCTTTTACATGGAATGTTACATAAAATAGGGAGCTGACGAATCAGTGTATCATTACTACTTTAATATCATCATCAGCTCACTACACATCCCCACTGAGGGCCCCGGAGCTAACCCTTAGGGAGCCTTTAAAAAATGAGACATTCAATATTCAATCTCTAATTATATTTCAACAAACTGTCATAGACAATAAGTATTCTATTAAGCTGCGACCTTGGCTATGAATTGTAATTACTTATTTAACTTGAGCGTCTCAAGTTTAATGAGCAAGTCTCCGGAGTTCAACATATCACGTACATTATGTTATATAATCCAGACTTTACCAAATTATATTTCTCGCTAAGTTAGAAAATATAAATTAGATTGAGTTATTAACTTTAAACGGTGATTCCATACAAAGATGATTGACCTTGAGGACGAATTCTGATGGTGTATATGACAGTTTATTTAAATACTAGCTGTCGCCCGCGGCTCTATCCGCGCAGCCTAAAAAATATAATTAGTAGCCTATAAGATCTTCCAGACTGTTCTAAATCTATGCCAATTTTCTTCTATATCAGCTTAGCTGTTTTGAAGATGCTCAATAACAACTTAAAAGGAGTGTTGGTCGCAGAAAAAAATCCTGGTTGCGCAACATCCGAGAGTGGACAGGGGTTGCGAGTGCCGCCCAACTTTTTCGCCTCGCAAGAGACAAAGGAAAATATGGAGAACTGATCGCCAACCTTCGCTAGTCGGAGAGGCACCTCAAGAAGAAGAATAACAAACATCCATTTATTCATCCATGCATAAAATCACATTAATAACATTAGTAAGATATATTCTTAAAGACAATGTCCTATATGGAATAGGGATTAGAGTGCTAAAACACAACAAATCAAGGTTATGCAGCCGATTGCTACAGGGTGTCATATTGCCACTTTTATTGCAAAAATAGATATTCTATTTCACTTCTAACCACTACCGATATCATATAAATACCAAATCAAATCTAACTATTCATCATATCCAACACAACTGTTCACAAGACAACATCAGCCAAGATGGTTCATCAACTCATCATCCTGTCATGTCTCATCATGTCTGCAACATGCATGGTTTTACACCAAGCAGTGCCACTCTACGTACCGATCCAGTATCAAGAACCTACCAGGAACTACGACTTTGCTTACGAGGTGAATGACGCACATACTGGAGACTACAAGAGACAACAGGAGACAAGAATAGGAGACACCGTGCTCGGACATTACTCCCTTCTTCAACCAGATGGTATCACCAGGACTGTTCAGTACAGAGCTGATGAAGGTACTGGTTTTAATGCTGTGGTGAATAATGCTGGCAGAGCGATCACTGAAAGACAAGAGGAGGCATTGAGGGAAGAGAGTGAGAGGCGTGGCAATGAACAACAGGAACAGTTTCGTCAGTCTTCTGGACAGCAAACCGTCAGGCCATTGACTGTGGAGAATACTGCACTCATCCATCACGTCCTTCGTCAGTATCGTCATGCTCACTAACTACCCTGAAGGAAGATCGATGTTCTTTGCAAGTTTCTTATGATCCTGGTTCCTTTTAAACTTGATTTTTACATTTGATATCAGAATTTCAATAAATGTCATTTTTATACACACTATTTTATTTTATTACCAACCAGTAATTTTCTGTAGAATTACTTGTGTACATAGATAATAAAATATACGTTATTGAGAAGATCTTTTAAGGTTAAATGGTAAATCTTAAAGCTTGGGACAACAGTTTTCAATTTCCAATTTAATTAGAAACGACCCGTTATTTTACTTTAAAAAACTTTTTAATTAAAGTCGTAAAATACATGTAGAGTTTATAAAATCGACTGTTTCGATGAATTTTGAGGCAAAAACCCAGAAATCTTTCTTCCAAAAATACTATTTTAGCTTTTATACAAATTTTTGTCTATGGATGATCTGTCATAAAAGTAAATATAATGATGCCTGACATCGTAAAATAATTCGATATCAAACTTTTCCCGAACAAGAAATAGGATGTTTGAATCACCTTCAATTGATAACGTTAATTGTTTCCTGATCATAATACTATTATATTAAGTTTACTCCATGATGTATATGAGTAGAAAAACTTCAATTTCAAAGAGAAATATTAAGTTCTTTTGGTGAACTCACTACAAGGAAACATAAAGATGTAAAAAATCATAATAAGATCTACAATCCCTAAAAGCAATGATATAATAATAAAGAATTAAGAAGTATTAAAACAGACAATAAGAGGAACAAAAGAAAACAAAACAGATGAAAGTGGAACACTAAAAGATTGCAGGTGTAACGAGAAGAGTTTCATTCCTGAACAAAGTATAATGCGAGACAATACTGTGGGATCTGTGTCAGCGGACGCCGGGGCTGTTATTGTTGCATTATTCAAATGCTTGAAACAAGTATTTAGAAATAGTAAAGTTTGCAATGTAAAGCTACAAAATAGTATAGGGAAAAATGATATAAATACATTTTTATCCTTTTTTGCAAGAGAAAAATAGGGATATGATGTTTGATTTCTTGAATATAATAAGTTACTTTTAGGGCCCGTTTTACAATGTCCAATTAAATTTGATACCTAACTAGAAGTAAATTAACTGAAATATGATAGTTCTCAAAGTAGTTGCGGTTCACAGCTTATTTGGAGATTGTTTAACGCCAAAGACGACTTTATTTGCCAAATAAGTTACAAGAAGTTTATTCAGGACTTACTTAGACGTTGGTAAACATGCCGTTAGGTTAATTAATTGGTTATGGTACTGGACACTTTGTGTATCTTAAATTTTGAAGCAATACAAATTTCGGAAAGTCGAAAGCTTATTGCTTGCCTTTATATAACGAGAACGAGAGACAGAAAACATTAACTAGAGAATTTTTTTTATATCATAAGGTAGCAAACGAGCGAGCGGCCACCTGAAATCGCTGAAATAGCGAAGTGACCGTTGCCCATAGACATACGCAATTGCATATGCGTTGCTTTCCTTTTATCGACGGAGGAGAGGATGCACAGAAAGAAAGTATTTTCCCTTCTCATGCATCCTCTCATTCGGAAAGTCCACTTCCACTTCCCATCCTTTCCTTATAAGAAAAAGGATAGGAAGGGAAAGAGGACTAAATTAGGCCTCCGGGACGAATTAAAGTCAATAATTCAAGTCGGTCCAGTAGTTTCTAAGATTTGGGCTTTTAAACAAACTCTATAAGATTTTTACTACTTATACGTTTATGTTGCATGAATAGTTTTGTACTTCCACTTAAAATTATAAAATTAAAAAAGTTATAGTTTTATCTCTATAGATTTGCACCTGAAAAAACTCTAGGGTTACATCTCACGTTTTCACCAACTTATTTGTGTTTATAACAATCTGTTTTATCGCTACAAACTTATTTGTTTAATAGTATAATCTTTAGCAGAAGTATCAAGAACATCTTTCTATGACTATCGAAACTCTTAAAAGAACAATTTTTTTATTATTTCAAACACACCCACATATAAATTACCACGAAAACATTACCAACAAATAATCATCGTACACAAATCACTTTCAGCAAATTCTTCAATGTCACGTTGTAATTTTCTCATATAATATTACAACTGCATATCTAAAGTGTCTTCGGGTTACATTTCTTGCGGAATGTGGTTTAATGTTTCATTCATTTCAATATAAATACTGAAACTGTCACAACGATCAAGCACATTCGATCTTACATCGTTAGCAAGACAACACCAACAACGCAAACTATCAAGATGGTTCAGAAGCTAATGATTCTATCAGGACTCATCGTGTCTGCTGCCTGCATGGTCTTCCATCAAGCGCCTATATCTCTTTACGTGCCTATACAATACGAGGAGCCTGCGCCCAACTATAACTACGCGTATCAAGTCAACGACCCACACACTGGAGACTACAAAAGACTGCATGAAACGAGGAATGCTGGCATAGTACAAGGCCAATATTCCCTGCTCCAGCCTGATGGGATCACCAGGACAGTAGACTACAGTGCTGATGATTTTAATGGTTTCAATGCAGTCGTGAACAACCAAGGTAGACCAATAAGTGAATCTACAGAGAGACAGGGTGAAAATGAGACTGAAGATATTAGACAGGGCAATGAAAGGTCTCATGGGGAGCAGTATCGACAGGATACCCATGAACGACAGGAGTTGGGACAAGGTCAAACCGCCAGACCTCTGACAGTGGAACGCACTGCTCTCATCCATCATGTTTTGCGGCAGTATCGTCACAATGGTGAACATAACCTCTGAATACCTGATGATAACCTGTAAATCTTTCCTGACGGACAAGTTTCTGTGTTCATATTTAACGAAAATGTTTGTTAATGTATGCGATTGGTAGCTTATGATAATATAATAGAGTTTTTCATAAACTTTTGCCTATTATTTATCACATCATGAATTTTATTTGAGAGTTTTCTTTTTTAAATTTTTCATAGACGAATGTAACTTCGATCCAACATTTTCTTTATTCACAAAATTAAATTAAAATCCTGTTTAGCTGTGCCCGTAACTGCAGATGTACTGCCACGCCCTCAGGTTACTTCCCCAGACTATTTTTTATTAAATACATTCTGATATGAAACTATCTGGGATCATAAGTAGGCTAATGATGTCAAGACGTTGCTCATTAATATACTGAGACTACGTCATATGATGACGTCACCAAGCTGTATTTATCGTGTAATTAATCAATTCTAGTAATTTGCTTAGAGACAAATTATCCGAGACGAGCTCTAGGCGTGTCTGATGCCTGTCACTCTTCATGACAGATGATCCATCTTAGATGATGATGTGAGAAAAATTATAAATTATCCTTTAAGTGTCTCTTAATAGCAATTTGAGTAATTTTACACAGTTAAGAAGCGTGTTAAATGTATAGTTAATGTAGGAAAATAGTAAAGTCAATCCGATTAATCAGGTACACAAATTATGAACGCCCTCGAAACAATAGGTAAATGTAGAAATCTTTTTCTTCTTCAAATATGATTAAAAATATTTTAATATCGACTCATTTCGCATACTATGTAAGCTTGAATAATATCTTATCAACATTTTTCAGAATTCAAAATAACAATCATAGATTTCCACTGCTGAAACTTATCAAAATACTTATCCAATTAATACCTTTTAAAAATACATAACAATATGTTTTTATACTGATGTTACAGTGAAAACCTACTATAAAATTAATAAAACCAGATTTATTTTCCCTATACATTTATTTCAACAATGGAATATTGTCAAAGGATAGACAAAAGATATCAAAGAGCAGTGAAACACTAAAAGTGCTAACAGTCGACCGGGATCGGGGTGCAGGAGTCGAAACAATAGCAACACTAGCGCCCCCTACGTGTCGGCGGTTAATCGCTACACTTTTACATGAACCGTAATGTCGCCCTGAAATACCTTGACAACAAATAAACCGCGATTTTGAGGAGTAAACGATCCTTTGTTCTTTGATTTTCTAGTTTCAGCTCTTCTGTTTTGTATCTTACTTAAAAAAAGTAACGTTTAATAAACCGGTGTTCGTCTGTCATTAAAGTATTACATAACCGTGGGTTTCCAAAACTAAAGACACTTTATAAAACACTTTGTAATCCCTGTCATTATCTTTGACAAAACAGAGATGTTTGTATGAAGATTTTAGTCTCAGAAATCCATGGTAAGTGTACTATAATCTAATTAGACCGTAGAAACCCTGTTATACGGACACGAAAATATCTACTTTTTTTACTCCTTACGATAAACTATGTCATGTCTATAAATTATTTGTTCTACCTTAATTTCCATGTCTTTACTATAAATATTTCTCAAATTGCACCGTAACTAAATTTAGTAAAAAGAAATTAAAAATTAATCGTTCCTACTTATTTAACTTTCCATTTAGCAAACTTTAGAGACTGCTTCCGGTATTTAAACCTGCGCAAAATGTTAAAGTTAGTCCCACACGTCACTTAGGAACAATCCCTGTCTACCGCACGCTCAGCCTGCAGTTACCGAGCTCCGACAAACTCCAACCACCGAAGAACGCTTATAAGGGAGTTTTTTAAAGTTTTCAACATCGGTTCTAAAGTTAAATCTTTAAGCACAGCAAATGAATATCATTTTCTGTTGCTTCACATCTCGAATGTTGGGCATTACAAATTAAGAGATCCTTGTTTGCAATTTGATAATAAAATAGTACAATCTAAAAAATACTACTAAACAACCTATTAAATTGTGACTAATAGGAAAGAAATAAAGAAGAAAGGTGTAAATTTGCATAGTATATATATTAAAAAAAAGTTTAAAGTAACTGAGGTATATCTCTGAATGGATTCTATCATACTATTCACAATCATATATCACGTTTCTAAAGAGAACTTCAAAACCAACACCAGTAAAATCCTATAAAAATCACTGAAGACAAAAAACACATTCAAGAAAAATAAATTTACAAAGAAATGAAAAATAAGTGTTCTGAGTCAGGTCCGTTGTTTAGCGAGGTCAGGTCTTCAATTCCAATTAGTCCCAAGAATTAGGAGCACTTGTGAAAGAACGATGGATGAGAGATGTGTGGGCAACGGTCAGAGGCGCTGAAGTCGCCTGATCATTAGAAGGTAGGAATTGTTCCACTTGTGGTCTTTCATTCGCTAGTCTTCCTGACCCTTCGCTGGTATTTTCATCCTGTCTTTCTGGGATTTCGTTGATAGGTCTGCCTTGGTTGCTAACAACTGCGTTAAATCCATTGATATCATCAGCTCTGTATTCAACAGTTCTGGTTACTCCGTCAGGTTGGAGGAGGGAATAGTGACCTTGAACGACGCCCTCTCTGCGTGTTTCTTGCTGTCTCTTGAAGTCTCCAGTGTGTGGGTCGTTGACCTCGTAAGCGAAATTGTAGTTTGGTGGCGGTTGTTGGTAGTGGATTGGTATTAGCACGGGCAATGGTACTGGATGAACGATCGAGCATGTCGATGCCACGATCAGTCCAGAAAGAAGTACGAGATTTTTAATCATTTTTGCTCTACAATTGATGTATTTCTGAATGTTGTTCGATTGAATGTGATTCGAAAAATGATCGTTGGCAGTTTATATATTGAAGAAACGTGAAACGTAATATTGAAACTTGAAATATTATATTTAGGACTTGGGTAATATGGGTGCTTACGTGCGGGTGTTGGTAATTTGACAGACGTCAAACGATTGTCAAGGCAATAGAATTGAATATCGGATTTATTTGTTAAGTTATTCTCAAGTTTCTGCGAAATGTGTGTTAGTATTAAAATATGTTTTAAATAAGCAGGCTTTTACAGTATAAAGATGTAAAAGGTAAACTTATCTTCAATATTTGAAGTATATCAAACTTTTCTATATTTCTTAAAATAAAAGAAAAGTGTTTTAACTATACCTAAATTAAAGCATATAAAATACAGCCTTTTTTCCGCGAATTCGTTTTTACGGAATGAAAAAGTAAGCTTAACCGGTAATCTTAGTGAGAAGTGGGGTCCCAGATAATAATCTATTTCTGTGCCAAATTTCATCTCGATCAGTTTACCTGTTTTGAAGTTGCCTGCTAACAAACCTTCATTTTTTATCGATCCATTCATCCATATAAACTTTCGTAATCATAATATTAGTAAGATACCTCAAATATTCAAAAACTAATACTTTAACAGCAAATAAATAATTTCCTTTTTAAAGCCTCGAAATTTTTAAAGGCTGACATCGTATTTTTTAAAATTGAATGTCGTTATACATTTTGTGAATTCGATCAAACAAACAAATTAAACACCTTTTTTCGTCTTAGAAAAAGACTCAAAATAGAACTTTAAATGTCTTTTTATCTTTTGATTTCTACGAACCCCGCTATAGTTAAGAGTGTATTTCCATTTCAAGAAGGGATGCAGATTATACACTTAAGAACACTTTTTTATATAAGAAGGTCAAAACGAGACCAAAAATACCATTGGTTGGAACAGAGAATTCTTATAAGAGGAGGATAGCTTATACCAAAATGGATCACTATGAAACAGATTTTTTTGACAATAGTCAAGTTTATGTTTAATAAATAATTAAAATAATTCTGATCTGTTAAAAATTAGCGGGCTTTTTAACTTTTTTACAGATCGTAAAAGTTACTTTAATATATTTTAATAAGCTATATTTTACTAGCTGTCGCCCGCGTCTCCGTCCGCGCGGAATTAAAAGAAAAACTTAATTAGTAGCCTATGTGTCCTTCCAGACTATGTTCTATATGGAAGCTAAATTTTATTGAGATCCGTTCAGTCGCTCTGGAGATACGTTCAAACAAACATCCATCCATCTAATCATTCGCATTTACAATATTAGTAAGATATGCAAGTGACGAGAAGGGGAGATACTTTAAGCAGAAAAGGGAACGCATATGTGGTATCCATACTTTGTCCATTAAAGGTGCAGCTGTCTATAGGCAACGGTCACTTTGCTATTTTCGCGAATTCAAATGGTTCTGGCTTGTTTATCACCTTTTTTTATAAAAAATACGTTGAAAATTGTATAATTCCATCTCATGTAACTCACTTCTCTGTAATCAATTCCGGACGTTCGTTTTGTTCGAATTTTCTTAAACTCGTTTATGGAAATAAAGTGGAATAAGACTGGCTGGCAGCAGTACATTTGTTACATCAATACAAACAATTTCACACCGTATTGTGTGAACAGTAAGGATCAAAATCAAGTATTGGTGCTGAATCGGTAACTACGGTGAATGCGTCTTTTATAACTTCGATTGTAAAAGAAGTTTCAACGCTGATTTCCAAACTGTTTTCACGTGTGTACACTTTCTTATATTATAATATTTCTAGTTGTTATATTTTCTATTTGGTGAGCGTATTTTTTTATAAAAAGAGGTCTTACTACTTTTACATAATTAGATTTAAAGGGAAAAAGTAAGAATCATTTTTATTTTAAAATGCATATATTTAGAAAAATAAAAAAGGATTGTAATTCATTAGAGCTGCAGCATTTCTCGTTAACTTCAAACTCAATAAATCTGGATCTACAAATTGTATTTCTTATCAATCATTAATAAAAATAACTTTGGGAGAAAACAAAAAGGGGTATAAAAAGATATAAATATGTCATTCATGCTAAAGTCTGTCGTTTTCCTCTTCTTCTCGTGTATTCTTAGGCCCAAGATTTATGTCCTTTAGAGTATGACTCATGTATCAGAGAAGTGTGTGAGATGGTCAACGGTGTAGGCGAGCTTTGTTGTTCATTAGGTCCCTGTCCTTGCCACGACTGCTCCACTTGAGCCCTGGCGTTAGACTGCCTGTTAGAATCATCCTCTTGTCTTCCATTGCCATTTTCTTGTTGTACATTATCATTATCTTGTCTTTCGGGAGTAGCAATGTACGGTGTTCCTTCATTGTTAACGACTGCGTTGAATCCGTTGACGTCATCAGCTCGGTATTCTACTGTCCTGGTGACCCCATCGGGTTGTAGGAGAGAATACTGGCCGAGAACAGTGCCTCCAATCCTGGACTCATGCTGTCTCTTGTAGTCTCCTGTGTGTGGGTCACTGACTTGGTATCCAAAGTTGTAGTTGGGTGCAGGCTCTTCATATTGTATAGGTACGTACAACGGTATAGGCGCTTGGTGCAAGACCATGCAAGTTGAAGACGCAATAAATCCAAAGAGGAATACAAGCTTGGCAACCATCTTTATAATTGAATGATTCTCAGAGTAATGAGCGAACTGATGCTTTGGAAGTTGATTGAAGTGTGATAATCTGTTAGTGTTGTTGCCAATTTATATATCGAATAGAATGTATTATATGTCGATATTTCGTAACATGTATTATATGTCGATATGAATTAGAGCGTTAAACTGACAAATTGTTCAATAGATGAGGGTGTCGGATTCGCTTGCGGATTGACGCGATGACAGATACGATTTGAATACATTTCAATCTGTTCGAGGTTAACCGTCAAGGTACGGATTATGTTCAACGGGCATATACATATTCAGATTTTTTTAATAAGAACCAAGTATAGGATCATTTTGGTTAAATCTTACTTGTTACTAATATTATAAATGCGAATGTTTAGATGGATGTTTGTTTAAATTTGCTTGCTGAAATTTGGCATAAATATAGAATATTGTCTGGAAGAACATATTGGCTACCAATTACGTTTTTTTTAACTCCGCGCAGACAGAGTCGCGGGCGACCGCTAGTATCATGATAAAGTATGACATCAAAAAGAGTGCACGTATTAACTAGGGATAAAACTGATGTATGTGCCGTCTCGACGTTAGTGCAATAGGGGTGGGAAAGATAAACTATAACCCCATATCGATGTCGATACTTACGGAACAAAGCACATGCAATTCGCTACTCAATGAGATAAACAAGACACGATCCCTCGAGAATATTGTAGAACTATCGCTACTGTCTCAGATGTTAGATATAGTTTATCAATCTATCAACTATGTCTAAATAAAAGTGGAAGCAATTCCGCGTTTCGTCTGATGATTGTGCGTCCCGGAGGCCTAATTCAGTCTTCTTTACCCTATATCTCATAAGGAAAGTATGGGAAGTGGAAGTCGACTTTCCGGATGAGAGAATGCATGGAAAAGGAAAATATTTTCTTACTGTGCATCCTCTTTTTCGTCGAGTAAAGGTAGGCAACGCATGCAATTGCGTATGTCTATGGGCAACGGTCACTTCGCTATTTCAGCGATTTCAGGTGGCTGCTCGCTCGTTTGCCACGTTATGATATAAAAAAAAAACTTTTTACTTACATTCTCTGTAGTAAACAAAATAAATAAATTTTTGGTACAAGTCACTGAGGTTGAGAACATTCACAGATGTTCTACGAATTATTCGATTTACTTCTAAGGTCCGTTCTCCTTTTCATAGATTTGGTATGAGACATCTACGCTAAGGGTTTCCTTTAGTGACAATGTATAATGTGTCTTTTATTACGCAATGCAGTGCTATCGTTGTTTTATTAATCAAAGCACATATCCTCTGAAGAGTCGATTAAAGCAAGCCATATGTCGCTGTAACAAGCCCCGCCGGGATCCTGTTACCATTGTTTAATTTCCCCGACTCTAATAGAATAATTAATAGACAGCTTGATTGCTAAGTAAATATATCTATTAAGACGTTCTAGTATTATGGAATGAATGTTTATGTCAATCTTATTATCATATAAATGCGAATGTTTAGAATGAATGTTTGTTTGAAGATATCTCCGGAATTACTAAACGGATCTTGATGAAATTTGCCACAGATCTAGAATATAGTCTGGAAAAATACATAGGCTACTTATTAAGTTTATTTTTAATTCCGCATGGACAGAGTCGCGAGTTACAGCTAGTGTTATATATTTTTTATCATATGTCCTTAAAGGTTTTCATCAGTTTTAAATGCAGTACAGCACAGCAATAAAGATATTTAGCTTTAGGAATTTAGTGTTCTTTACTGGAAGTTTCCACGATGGAAATTTGTATAAAATCCATGTTATATTATACGCGACTTTACATATTTGTTGTTAAATATACGATAATAAATACAATTAAATTGATTAAACTAATGGCAAATGTTACGTTCTATGTTTACTTATACGTATGTTACATTTATGTTTCTTCCTTCAGATGCCCCCATCCACCGTATACACATTTGACACCCATGGGACACGTTGGGGAAACTATAAGTCCCTTGCACGACATTGTCGTTAAATAAGGAAAGATAAAATGTTCCTTGCATTGATGATGCACTCAGAATATATTTCCTTATTTACTTGATGCTTGAAATTAGTACGAAAAATATTAAGTTCCCTTTTGAAAGTATTTAGGAATACTAATGTAAATATTATTCCCAAATTCTACACGTAATCATGCATCACAGTAAATGCAATTCTATTCTCATGTACATAAAGTTCAAAGTTAATTGCAGTATTTTGCAAAGCTTTGAAAGATACGTAACAAGTGTCATCGGATAGTGTTCCTTTTGTTATAGACAATAAGCTGCAAAGTTCACTGAAGAGCAATGGTCGCGAGAGAAGAGGGCGGGTTTTGAAATGCTTTGTTTGACAATTAAAGTAAGAGCTCTCTCCTGTGCCATTATGACCGCCTGGTACTTCGGGAGGGTTCACATTACCAACGAGACGTACCAAACTAATGTTACGTTCAATATCCATTTGATAATAAAAATATACGCTGACCTTTATAAATATAATATGAATATTTTTTGTATGTATAGTACGAGAAACTGTATATGTATGGATGTAGAAGCCATACAGCTGTGTCAGGACCGCGCCAAGAGGAGGTCTGTGGTCTCTACCTACCCCTCTGAGTTCCGGGCGTGAGTTATGTTGTTATTTAGTGCATATTTGTTTTAAAACAACTAAGGCAGCGGCCTTTTGTCGAACAAAGGGTCTACTGCCTTACTTCTTACTAATATTATAACTGCGAATGTTTGTATGGATAGATAAATGGATATTAGAAGGTATCTCCAGAGCGGCTGCATGGATCTAACTAAAATTTGACATAGATATAGAACAGTCTGGAAGAACGCATAGGTTACTAATTTAGTGTTTTTTTTTTTTAATTTCTAGTCAACGGAATTGCGGTCTACTATTTCCATACACCTCTATCAGTCGTTTTATCAGAAAACAGTCCCTTATACATCCATTTCGGTCAGTGGAATATGTTTGTAGTATAAATGAATGTTTGTTTCAAGCGCCACGTCTTTTGGTTTGCGGTCTCATGTAACACGGTCTGCGGTGTTACATTCTATGTATAATATCACCACAAATGTATTGAGTATTAATACGATTTGTTTTTATTTCATTCGCAACTTATCAAATTAATTCATTTAACAATTGATTGCTTTATTATTACTAACTGTGGATTTCTGAGACCAAATCCCCTTTTAAAACACATTGTTATCTCTGTTTTGTTAATAATAACAGGGATGGTGTCATATTTTATACAGTGATTTTGTTTCAAAAACCTACGGTTAGTCATACTAAGTAGTATACATCATACTAAGTAGTCATACTAAGAATATACATAAGAAGAAGTATATACATTGAAGAATCAATTCAGTTTTTTAATGACAAACAACGATTTTTTTATACCTTTAAGTTAGATATAAATCAGAAGACTTAAAACTAGATTATCAAAAAAGGATAACGATATGTTTTATACAGAGATTTTGGTTTCAAAAACCCACGGTTAAACAGTCAGAAAAATGTACAATTAGTTTCACAAACTTAAGTTACAAAATACTTAAATTATAATACCGTTACTTCTGGTTTCTTCTCTCGCCGACAGTTCGACAGCCTTGAAGGCATCGCGATAAATTTATAATTAAATACCAATATGAATTCATCGCGATGCCAGCGAGGACATCCAACATCTCTTCTCTTCTTGATGAATCTTCTTGTGTTCTTCTTTATATTAACTGATTATGAATTAATATAAATAGTAAACACAATGATATAAATAAAGATTAATAACGTGAAATAAATACATTTAAAAATATATACAAGCTGTAAAAAAAACTGAAAACGCATATGAGCTATTCCAGATTATATTTTATCTTTGTTTTAAACTTTAAAATTACTTCAACTTTCAACTTAAATAATTTATAACTTATAACAATAAACATTTCTAAGCAGAATATAATTCCTTTGTCATTACTTAAACATGTAAAACGCATCTATCAATCAATCAATGATTCCCAAGCCGGGAGCAATCGCTCAATCAAACAAAGTTTTTAATAAACTTTTGTTTAAGTTTTAACGCGCATGGGAAATAAATGCATTAGCATTGGAAAGTTTGACAGATACACAGGATTTAAAAAGATATGAATAAAATTAGTTGTGAAGTTTTCAACATATGAGAAAGTATTTTGGTGAAATGTATTACTAAAAGTCGTTTTACAGATAGTAAAGAATAACCTTAGTGTCAATTAACACTAAGAGACTGATTAAATCACTACAAAACAACTCTCAGTTATGCAGTCATTATAATTTAAACGAATTAAAATTGATTATCGTCTTGTTGTTTATCCCTTTTACACAAGTTTAAAAACTCATTTCTTTATAACAGAAGGGGGCAAACGAGCAGCGAGAACACCGAGGTGTTCAACGACGCCCATGGACATCAGCAATACTAGAGGAACCGCAGATGCATTGCCGGCCTTTGAGATGGTGATACGCTCGCTTCTTGAAGGACCCTAAGTCGTAGTTTGAAAATACCGCCGAGGACAGACCATTCCACAACGCTGCTGTGCGAGGCAGGAAGTTATTTATGTGACTATTGCTTTTTTAGCAAATTAGACATGACATCGCCGGTCATTCTTCATAATTACCAAGTAACAGTTTACAAAAAGACACGCCTTTTACAAATACAGTCCATTTAATTGGTTTAGAATAGCAAGTCATACATGACGTTAAAAACACGCCAAGTTACGCATATATTTATGTGTATGCTTTAGGGCAATAATTGTCTTATAACAAGTATACATAAAGCTGTTTTTACCGTGCATTTTTAAACTATTGTGTCAATACTTCGGTCTTATAATATACGCGTCAGAACATTCGTGTTGTTTGGGTCGTTCAGAAATGTTTAGAAATCGCTCGTTTTAAAACACCTAGTGTGTACATGCTCTAATGTGGAGTCACTCCTATACAAAGATTAGAAAGGACTTGCTCTATTAATAGAGCAACGCTTGGTCGCTCATGCAAGCCATATTTAAAGTGACTTTCATCCGATATCATTGAATGTCTGCAAGAGATGAATTTATTTACAATTGTTTTATATTCACAAACGATTTATTTCAGTAATTTTTTATATTACTTTAAATTAAATTAACAAACACAGAAATGCATCAAAATGTTTTTCTTTTTTACACAAATTAAAAAACTTAGCTAAGTTCCAGCTCGAACCTGCTACGCACTAAGCACGCGTTACGACAAATCACAGCTGTAGCGACGTAGCACTCGAGAGCTACGGTATTACGTGCTACGTGGAAACGAGCGTTAATTAGGGTTGTGCGTGTATCATTTGAATCGAATCCAATCGAATTTTAAATATAACTGTAAAAACTTTATATAATTTGTTGTCTCTGTTTTGTCAAGCAGAATGAAAGGGATGACAATATGTGTCAGGACACCGTGGTTTGCACTAAATAAGTAAGATATCACTATTTCAGTCACAAATTACTTCCCACAGTGTTCTTGTTTTGCGACATCTATTTATACTAAATTTAAATACAGTAACCATCAAAATGATTCAGCTGCATAATAATTTCACTTCACAATTGAATATTTATTAACATACGAGTTTATTAATTCCAAATATCAGATTGTGAATGTAAAAAAGCCGACGTCATCAATCAAATAGCGACGAACGTTCGGCGAGAACAAAGCGGTGAAGTGTGAAATTGAAATAGCAGCTGCGACGACTCGCTTCAGACTATTTTATTGATCTGGAAATATATTTATATCCAACTGATATACTACTTTACATTGAATAAGACTTTTGGTTGATATTAAAAATGGTATTAATTTACAAGAATTACATAAGAGCGTCGGTGGCTCAGGGGTCAAGCACTTGACTTGCAATCTGCAGGTCCTGGGTTCGAATCCCGCCATGTACCAATGTGTTTTTCGATTTCCGATCAACGAGTACATATGTACATTTATCCGAAGTTCTTACGGTGAAGGAAAACATCGTGATGCAACCTGCACATATCTGAGAAGAAATTCTAAGATATGTGTGAAGTCAATCAACTCGCACTGGGCCAGCGTGGTTGACAATGGCCTAATCACCCTTAATTTAGGGTAGGCTCCGAGCCCCTCGGTGGGGACGCATAGTGAGCTGATGATGATGATGATGATGATGATGATGACATGTCAAAATTACCTAGAATTTGCTTAATAAAATACTTCTAAAGGTTAAATTCCTTATAAACTCTTTAGTTAATATTAACTACTAGCTGTTGCTTGCAACTCCTTCCGCGCGGAATTACAAAAAAAACTTAAATAACCTATGTGTTCTTTCAGACTATATTCTGCATTCATGTTAAATTTCATAGAGATCCATGGAGCCGTTCTGAAGATACCTTCAAATGAACATCCATCTATTTAAACATTCGCATTTATAATATTAGAAAGAAGTTAACAGTGGTAGAGCCCGCTTTAATATCTTCGCACGAATTGTCCCGGCTCGCCCGGTGAAATACCACGACCACACAGAAGACACGCGTGAAGTGGAAGCAATTCCGTGTTTCGTCTGATGAGTGTGCGTCCCGGAGGCCTAATTTAGTCCTCTTTCCCTTCCTACCCTTTTTCTTAGAAGGAAAGGATGGGAAGTGGAAGTTGACCTTCCGGATGAGAGGATGCATGGAAGAGGAAAATATTTTCTTTCTGTGCATCCTCTCCTCCGCCGATTAAAGGTAGGCAAGGCATATGCAATTGCGCATGTCTATGGGCAACGGTCACTTCGCTATTTCAGCGATTTCAGGTGGCCGCTCGCTCGTTTGCCACCTTATGATATGAAAAAAGTAAGATTTTAACCACAAAAGATAAAATAAAACTATTAAACATTTATTTTCAATGGTTTGTATACATTTGGGAAAAAATACATCCCGATATTTACGTATGAGCAAAGAGTTATTTTAACAACCAATATGAATACATCACATTTTTGTCAACTAGAAATAACACATTTATCCTTTTGTTTCTTTATATTCACGTAGAATTTCTATAGGCGTTTTGTATGCAAAAGACGACATTTTTGCGTTCCGTCTTTTAGTTGGGAAGACATCTCATAGGGTGCCTTTACCCGGCCTTCACATTTACAATGCAATAAGAGTAAACAATGTAAGAACCACCGAGATGCCTCGAGTAACATTATTGTATGAAAATAAAAGATATTTCATATTTAAATAATAATAAACATTTTCGGCCAGTACTCTTTGAAAACACGTTTTGTTTTTTTTAAAATTGGATATGGCTATTATGGGAAACTATTCATATATTTAATTTTTCTTGTGTATAGTATAAATTCAGCACTAATAGTAGAAGGGGGTTCACCTTAGTGGTCTCTTAATCACTAAGGGCTACTAAGTATGGTTTATTGAGAAATACACAACGTGTGTGGCAGTTTGTGTTTAAGTCTTATTTATTTCAAATTGAGAATAATGTATAAAACGGTAAATGATTCAGCAGATTTAAATACATATTCATACATTTATGTATGTATGTTCTGTTCTCTATCTGGAAGCAAACAGCTGCGTTGGCGCTGGCTAATTGCACGTTGTATGTCGATCTGTCCGCAGGCGCGGTTTATTTGTGTGGCCTAATGCGTTCATTGATTGACGACTAAATATAGATGGCGCCTTCTAACAGATGTGGCTACTGTAACACAGCTTTGATTCGAAATAACAATTCATAATGGTATCAGTTATTTGTAGGAATAAAGAATATAATATTATAAATGCGAATGTTTAGATCAATGGATGTTTGTTTATATCTGTTTGTTTTGTTTGAAGATATCTCCGGAACGGCAGCACGGATCTCGCTGAAATTTGGCATTGGTGTAGAACGTAGTCTGGAAGAACACACAGGCTACTTATTAAGTTTGTTTTGTAATTCCTCGCGGACGGCGTCGCGGGCGACAGCTAGTCACTTCATCATCATCATCATCATTATCAGTTCACTATACGTCCCCACCGAGCTTCTCGTAGCCTACCCAAAGTTGTGGGTGATTAGGCCATAGTCAACCACGCTGGCTAGTCACTTACAATTCAAATAACATATATCATCCCGTAGTTTTATAGTACTCTTTCCAACTAAAATATTCTCAAGCATCGCTCAAGATTTACCGAATGCTTACTTGTTGCTTCGAAAAGATCAATGAAGATGTTTCTTCGTACACATCCATTTAAACCAATAGAGATGTTCAAATAAAGACATGTATTTCGTGTGTCAGCGCGCTCTGTCGTCTTGAACGGCAGCTACGAGAGCCGCCATTTTCTATTCGTGAATAATCCAGACGGCTGACGAATTGAACACTGTTTATAGAACACAGATCGTCTCGTCTGTCGCGAGATAGAATCACAAAACACGAGATATTTATCTCTCAAAGCCAACACTGACTTTGAACTCGTTTGTAGCTTTTTATCTTTGCTTCGATTCTGGCGTACAAATAAAAATATCAGTTATTTTTTTTATTAAAAAAAAGGAAATTTAATTTGTTAAAATATTTACTAAAGTTATGCTATATTGGCTGGTTTTCTGTTGTGGTATTGGACAACTTAACCCTTAATTCTATGGTGTCCAATGTGACGAACAACTAATAAAAAAAAATCTACTGAACTAGTTTAGAGAAAATTACGTAAGTATGACTACTAAAAAAGAAAAAAAAAACAGTTTTTTTGCTACAAAAATCGTCGAATTAAAGGTTAAGATTTTAGTATAATTTTTTATCACCGCCCTCTGGCGAGCAACAATTAGAAATAATTTGTCGCTCGTGAGGGCAACACGATCCTCAGAATGGAGATGTTGCTATCATTATTTTATGCGCCATTAGCAATATGCCAACTGTAACATCATACACCCAGTCATAAAACACAATAATATTAAAATTTCCATACAAATCGTCCAACGGTACACTGACCGTCTGGTTAAACAAACCATACTAATAAAATTATATTCTACAAGGAAAAATACATACACATATGCCATAACAATTTACCATAGCAGTTTGTTAAGAAGGAACAATGTAGAAGAAATTTGAAAGCGGTCGATAATTTTTGAGTTCATTTGTTACTAGCGGTTGTCAGCGACATCGCACGGAATTTAAAAAATAGCCGGAATAAAAATATAGCCGTTTACATTCGGAGACAGTGCAGCTTCACAACAGTAAAAGAATTTTTCAAATTGGTTCTGTAGATACGGTTAATATAAGGCTCTTTAGTTAATAGTTTAACAAACATACTATGAGTAAAATATACATCTTTTTTTAAATTTACATTAAAACATTGCTAAAGTTACATAAATATTTAAATAAGATACATGTAGCACGTCTCAATTTATAAAATAGACAGCTATAAATTCGTTTCACTTTTCTCTGACACATCGCGGGATCAAGGGTGATTGGTATAAGGGCTCACACACGATAGCAATTCGCGTACGAACGTCAATAGTTAATACGTTACGTGATGAGAAGACGACCTTCGTCACATGCGAGCACGTAGCCCCGCTTGAGGTACGTGCTTCGGGCAACAACTACATGCTTCTTACCAACGAGATTTGAACATGTCAAATTAATTGAAAAATATATTACTAGGAATAAATAAACGTTTATTGAGAATTAAAACACCATTTTAAATATAAAATAAGAACACTTTCAATCTATCATATTGACGTTTAACTTTCTCTAACAGAATAATTAGTTGTAGTAGGTTAACAAAGGATCTATCCTTTGCCGCGGAAACGACTACTGTGTTAAATTTTTGTCCTACATTCGAAACATTTTCGTATAAATTTTTGACAACTACAGCAATGTTTGAAAACAAAGAGGTTTTTCTTTTCATCTATTTTCCCTTTGTCCCGATCGATCGGCAAATCTGTACCACCAGTGGCCGACTGTGCTAGTCTTTTTAACAATCAAAGCATTTCGCCAGCATCGGGCCACAGTGCACTTTTTGAGCGTTTTGTTCAACGCCCGTTCATTGTCGCACTGCTGTAATTAGCCTTCTACTCTCTGAGTCCCTGCTATGTGGGACTCATGGCCCTTTTAAAAACTTCAGCTTTTCAATATTGCACTGCGTTTGTTTCTTTCATGATAAATGCATGTTGTTTTTGTGGTGGATATATTTTGACTGAATAGATGAAAAAAATCATCATCATCATCAGCATCAGCACGTCCTCACTGTGGTGCTCGGAGCATATCCTAAGTTAGGGGTGTCTAGTCAACCACGCTGGCCCAGTGTGGATTGACTTCACACATATCTTTGAATTTCTTTGCAGATATGTAAAGGTTGCATCACGATGTTTTCCTTCACAGTAAAAACGCCGGAAAAATGTAAATAACATATGTAAATCGAAAAACAAATCGAAAATATACATAATAAAAAGACATATAAATGGAATTGGTATAGTGCCCCACAAATAAGATGTAATTTTACATATTCTACCATTTCCAATTGTGAAGGCATTAAATCTTTACATATGTACAAAACGGCAAATACCACGAAAAACGAGGAAAGTTACCAACAAGAGAAATATGAAATATTCTTGTTTCCATAAGCGAACAAACACAGGAATCGTACCCGGGGGCTTCGTAACGTTGTTCCCAAACAACTTCCACAATAACGTTTCGGGGATTTTCGTTATGAAATAAAAAATGATGATGGAAAAAAGTTTCGTCATACTAACTGCTAGGATTAAACAGTTTTTCATAACCATTCTATAATGTGTAATTAAATAAAAGAAATTTAATAAAATATAACAGGCGATATTACTCACATGAAATGATGGAATTTTACTCCTATTAGCGATTCCTTAACACGTTAGCTGCCAGAATAATTTTTCGAAAAACGATTTTTTTTTAATTTTGTCCAAAACTATTTGAATGGGGCCTTGCGGGTCACGCTGTATACAATTCGATTAAAAAGCCACAGCGAGGTGTTGAATGGAAGTATGGCTTGTCGGACACATAGTCCGACACGGCCTGATTGAAACATTAGCTGGACGGACATATTTTTTATTTATTTATTTAAAAACTGCATAGCATCCTTACAGTATACAACCAATTTGACACAATACACACTTTACATAACAGTTTACAAGATAACATATTTTATAATAACAGTAAATAACATATAACAATGATAAATAAAAAGAAAAAAAATACATATAATACAGTGCAAGAATATATCAACGCGTAACTAAACATCAATATTCAAACGTCTTCCACACATCTGTACGCAGCCTCTGTGAATTTCGACTCGCTGCAACTAAATAAATCTATATCTCTAGATATGATATTGAGAAGCCGTATAGCCCGCACTATAGAAGCATTTAGTCCGACATGGCAGCTAACGTGTTAACGAATAATAATGTATGAAATTGACGCGCGACAATCACATGACATATCGAAAGTTATTGTCAATTCTATATATTTTTGAAGTTCGCTATGAAATTACCTCGAAGCGAAAGTATTTTGTCTCGCCCCTCTAAATTGTTATTAATACATTTAAAAAATACTTAATATTGAAACTTTAGGACAAACTCTATCTCTCGTAATGTACTTACTCACCGAGTGTCAAGTAATATACCATATTTACCGTTGGTTTCTGAGACCAAAATGTGTATTAAGCATATCGTCATCTCTGTCATATCTTTGGCAAAACAGAGATAATATATTTTATAAAGAGATTTTGGTCTCAGAAACTTACAGTTAGTAATACATACGTATATTTTGTCAACTAAACTGTTATCATAGACTATCCTTAACTACTTTAGGGTCCTCTGATGACTTATTAAGTAGGATAGATAATGAAAATGAGATAATGATTGGCCACACAACACAACTGTGGAAGAGAGATACGAGTAATCGTTAGAGTTATAATTTAGGCTTATGTCCGTACAAATTCGAGTTAAATTTTGTTATAACAATTTATAAATAATAAATCTCACTTGATATTGAATCGTTAAAAGTTAAAATTTAAATCTTACTAATATCATGTATACGCGAAAGTTTAGATTTATGGATAGAAGGGTGTTAGAAGGTAGCTCCAGAGCAGCTCACAGGATTGAGATGAAATTTGACATGGATCATAATCGGGAAGAACATATAGACTTCTAATATTTTTTTAAATATCTATTTATGAAAGAGATTATTTTATTTTGCTCTACATAACGTCAAGGTCAATACGATGTTTTTTCATTAGTTATGTATTCATATCTTAATTATTTCCAATTTAATTAAACACGTTATTCGTTCCTAACAAGATCTCACCTTACGTCAACTTTACCTCAGTCTCAGAAACGTCTGGAACAACTTCGTCTCAGACTGCCGCACTTTGCTTAGACCCTTTGACGTCTCAAGTAAGCTCTTAATACCCGTACACTTGTCAGCATCAACTTAACTGCTTAACTTATGCTATGCATCTAATCGACATATTCTACTCCAAGAAAAAAAAATGTTAACGTTTTTTGCAATCTATAAAAGATTTGGTATGGACAAATATTATGTGAAAAAGTTTAATAGTTAACTAATCACAACCAAATTATTGCTATATTTTTTTGACAGGCGTCAATTTATTCATCAAAAAGTTACATATACATATCAGAAAATTAGCAGTTAATCAAAACGGAAACATAAAGCCGTAAAAAAGAATAATAAATCTTAATTAATCTCTCATAACGTACGCAAATTCTCCCTTGATAGTGTTAAATGCTTCCATTACTCATCACGAGGGTAGATATGTCCACGCATCAGCTCAAAATGCGGCACAAAGCAGTCTCGACGCTCCACTAATAATGACAAAGCGAGCCGGATCGCTTAATTGAAGAGGAAATTAACAAGGCTCGTCAACACTGCGGCATACCGATCGAGTCAACTCAATTGGTTTTACAAATTAAATTAATTTCATAATAACATTTCGTATTATATATATGTCAAGAAGAATTAAAACTTCTAAAGTTAAGTTAAAGTTCTAAACTTTAAAAAAGGGTCTTGACAGACTGACGGACGGACAACAAAGTGATTCTATAAGGGTTGCGTTTTTTTTCCTTTCGAGGTACGGAATCCTAAAAAGGATAAATAATAACTTAAAAATAATGGAGTACTACGATATCCTTTTCAGGAAAGGGAACTCAGTAAATATAAATAGTTCCAATTATTCATAAAAATCGCCTTTTGATAATAAAGAAATCAAGACTAGATATTTTAGGATATCCAACAATGAGAGTAAAACCAGAGACAAAGTAAAAAAACCAACCCCTTTCATTCAACATCAATTCAAATGGACGAGGGAGAAAATTAAAACCGCAGACGTTCGGGCTCACTAAACTAAAACTAACAATGTTCTCGACGGTTTTTGTAATGAACTGACTATCGTGTTCGCGATCTATGTTGATTTAAATATCAAGTACGGGGGTATGGAGCGTTCGTTTAGGATTATCAAAATAATTCGTTTATATTCAACTCGGTCTGTGTCTTTACTTTCAACGTATGCAGCAGTATTAAAAAAAAAAGGCTAACTGTTTGTCAAAATATAACGAAACCGGATGATCAAGAGTGTGTGCGTGTAACGTCTTTTCTAACTTTTATTACTTTTAAATTCGTTACAATTCATTGGAAATCTTTCTTCTTACTAATATTATAAATGTGAATGTTTAGATGGATCGATAGTTGAATAGATCGCGATGAAATTTGGTATACATATAAAACATAGTCTATAAGAACATATAAGCTAGTAATTATGCTAATTTCGCGGGCGATAGCCAGTAATTTTATTTTTTATCAACGACACTAGAATTATTTAAAGATAAACTTTTTTTTCAGAAGTCAATTTACGAAAGATTTCTCATACTAGACCATCACTATGCAAGTCCCTTAGTTATTTCTTAACATCTCTGCGTCCGGAAGTACAAGATGAAAATGGCTTAGTTAACATCATATTAAATACGGTTATAATACCTAAAATCATCGCCATGAAATGGAAACATTATTAGACGTAATTATAACAAGTCACCAACAGATGTCACATCCATCTAACTCGGAAAGCTTTTGCCGCAGAAGCAATTGAGTTGTTCAACATAAATCAATTCGTGAGAACTCATCTGCATACAACATCTAACAAAGGCTTCATAGTTGACCTACTAATATAGCTTACTATTTATTTACTCATATAGTCGTGTAAAGACTTTAATAATAATAATTATTTCGTATCATATGTCTTCAAGATAGATCTTCGTTTTGACGTCAGTATTTTGTTTTCTTCATTAAGCCTAATTAGAAACCATATCAACGGAAATATTTATATCTAAATTAATTAGTAATGTTGCGTTTAAGTGGTCATCTATTTTTTTTAAATAACTTCAAAGGAATATGTTTGAAAATTCTTCTGTAAGCTTGTCTTTAAGTATTTTTCTTTCGATTTATTTTACAATAAATTTGCGATAAATTTTTGAATTATATCACTGTTTATAAAGTGTTTTTTTTTACTCGTGAACAAAACAAAATAACATCGTAAAATATCGAAGTTATAAAAATATTTGATGCGCAAATCAAATACCGGGATTTTGGTCTCTGAAGCCAACGAAAAGTGGTCTGTCCAAGGTTTTACTAAGTTATTCAGATTGCACGTGAAACAAGTTTGATTAAATCTCGTCAGGTATTCCAAGATGGCGACCTTAAGGTTGCCCAGAGACTTGTAAACCATGATTACTGGATGCATATTTATATAGAATCATGTAAATCATAGTTTGTAGTTATTGTTGTCAACTTGTTTGTTAAACCAAACTGCATGTAAATTGTACTAGCTGTCTCCCGCGAGACCGTTCGCGCTGAATAAAAAAAACTTACTAAGTAGCATATGTGTTTTACCAGACTATGTTCTATATGTATGTCTAATTTCATCGCAATCTGTTCAGCCGTTCTAGAGATACCTTGAAACAAACATCCGTCCATCCATCTAAACATTCGCATTTATAATATTAGTAAGAAGTAAGATTGTCTCTTAGTTTCGATTGCAGTGGCTTCATATTGACAAATTTGTTGTCCCTTACATTCTCTTAAAATAAAAAGAGACAAGAATGTGTGACAACAAGTGATTGGTAGTCAAACTCTCGAATAAAGTTAGCTTAAAGCTTAACCTAACGATTTAATCGATTTCGACGAGACGTTGATTCGTATTCTTCCTCTGAGTGTTAAAGGGGTACATTTAGTCTTTCTTTTTATAAACACAAATAGTGTAAACTATTTATAGATGGCACTTTCGTAGCTGTGGAAGCTACTTTCGTAGCCACTATAGCCTTCTTTGTAACTGCCGAAGCCACTTTTGTCCGCAGTCGCTGACACAGATCTGCTCTCTGTCAGCTATTGTCTACACTTCAATATCTATTGTCTTTATGCTCGCTCTATATTTGTCGCTTTTGCGCTTTTGGGTGTATAATTAGCCTAATGACCGACTTTAAGTTACACTTCTTGTTTGTTATACATTTTAATAATATTATTCTTCATTTTTCAATGTTTCTTTTACATTTACGATTAAATTTTCTTGTATAGTGTTTTCTTGTCGTTGATTTAACTTTCTTCGGTTACTTAAACCCTAGTGTAGAAACTATACTAAACACCACGTTTATTCTCCTCTCTTAGTAGGCAGTAAACTCTGAGCGTGGTAGCAAATGTTATATTTTTGGTTATTTATCGGCCATTTTTGTCTTTACAAAAACGCGTGACAATATCGATAAATAATTAATTTAAATTTTGCCAACATGCCGTGTAGGGCAAAGTTTAAAGGGCGCACGTTCGCGAACCATAAAACCCATTCCCGGGTGACGCGCAAACTTTGTTTCGCGAGTGGCCTATTACCGTAAAGTTTGGCTAAGCTCCCGCTAATGTTTTTTCATTCCACTTTTATTACACTCGTATGAGACGGGGGAAGTTTTTTTAAAGGTTACGCGTGGCTATATCTGCTTTAACATTCTCGGTTATATATTTTGTTGTGGTAATAACTAAGCGGTTTTGGAATCTTTAACTATGATAATAAAGACCCATGTCCATCTATTTCTATCAGCCGCCATATTGTATAAAATCACTCCCTTCTCTAGCATTTCCTTTTTCTTAAAATCCTTACTTTCTTTGCAAAATACATTGTATGTTTATTTAAAGAGAACGTTAAGTAGTGTGGAGAGGTTCACTGGTAGAGGTAGAGCTAAGAACAGATTGATGGATTGGTGAAAGGTAACACGATTAAGGTGGTGACTACTGAGACGGTAAATATATTGAGTTAAAGATGGAAACCTGGTGCTCCGACCCTATGAAGTGGGACAAGGACAGAGATATGATGATGTTTGATTTTATTTTAAACAATTTCTTGTTACAACTAACGAAGCTACATGTCCTGACATCAAATCTAATATATCACCAGTTTACTGCAAACTTCTAATGCTGTCTAATAGATGAACATTGCGAGCTTCAGTTAAATTAGGGTTTAAATCATGTCTGAAGAGGATTAGCTAACTGGCCACTGGATTTAGCTCGTTCGAGGCATTAGCGTTCTCTAGAGTGTGGTTTCACTGGGCATTACGTGTCTGTGAAGTAAAGTTATTTAGCAGTTAGGATGAAGGCAGATATCATTTGGCTTTAAATGTTAACATACACTATACTGTATTCTGATGTAGTCGAGGACATTTATTTCCTACCCATTGAAATATACGACAGTCTGATACAATAAGTTCGAAATCTTTATAGTAATATATATGTGCTAAATTATAACTTTTATGGTGACTTTGATGTTCGATATACAATCTTAAGTGGGGAGGGAATTTAATTCTTTGACTGTACACGCAGGAATTAATTTATTTTTATCCACATTTTTCCATTATCGCACGTCAAAGTACAAAGCGGGGTTTTTTCTCGTTTAGCATTTGACATCCTGCGTTCAGTACAACTTTATTTTAACTTTTTTTTATTAAAAACGCTATTAATTTATACTTAAGTCTACACTTATGATACTTAACGGAGTTTCTCAGATATTTTTAATCCAATGAGTTAAGCTTTAAAGTTGACATATACTTAATTAAATTTCAGATAAGAAAAAGGTTTTATATGATTACCAGCGATAAATAAATATCTTATCCAGATTTTATCAACTAATGCTTATTACAGTGTCTTTATAACGTAGGTTTCCACTGTTGTAAGACTTGTATGGAAATATTTTGTGATACCTTCATTGTTGTTGAAAAAAGTAACATAATATTGCAAGTAACTATATGTTTTATAAGACGGTTTCGGTAATATATAATACAATACTAGCTTTTGCCTGCGACGTCGTACAACTAAGTGCGCGTGTAACTAAGAAAAACCTAAGTAAGTTATGATTTGTTTAAACTGTTTTGGACTTCATCATCATCATCAGCTCACTATACAACCCCACCGAGGGGCTCGGAGCCTACCTTGAGTTAAAGGTGATTAGGCCACTTACACAACAAATATCCATTTATCCATCAATAGCATTGCATATTAATAAAATATCTAATATCGTTCGTGTACAATTTTATAGTATTTATTTTTACAGTAATAACTTAAAATTCGTCGGTCTCGGAGACGTACAGAGCATTACACAAATTAGTCAGCGGTTCCTTTCATTTCGCTAAATTTTTGTCGACCTAGAATATTCCATTAGGCAAATAAGCTGCGAAAACTTTGATTACGTTAAATAAATTTACTGAGTTCGCGACTTACGAATATACAGTTAATTAGTTACGAACAAATGTAGAGACGTGATGATAATTAAACAAACGCGTTATTACAAAAGTAAATTTAATTGGTTAAAATTTAATTACAATACGGCAAATATACTTTGAGCATCGGTGGCTCAGGGGTCAAGCACTTGACTTGCAATCTGCAGATCCTGGGTTCAAATCCCGCCACGTACCAATGTGTTTTGGCCAAAACCAACCCGCACTTGGCCAGCGTGGTTGACTATGGCCTAATCACCCTTAACTTAGGGTAGGCTCCGAGCCCCTCGGTGGGGACGTATAGTGAGCTGATGATGAATGATGAAAGATGTACTTTTTAATAGTTCACAGTATCGTAGTCACAAATCGTGGTTCAAACAATGTGGTAGTTCGAAAAACAAAATAAACTATTTGTTGAAAGTCGTTGTTGTCTGACTATCCTCTAAGCGACATTTCAACCCCTGTTTACAGTACGCATCGCAAACTGCCCGCTCCCATCCCTCGGGAACTCGTTCCGGGTTCGAGAGGTGAAACCGCATTCGACAATAACATTTTTTTACAATGTTCCTATAGTTATTGGTTTTTTATTGATTTTTACGGTTAGAAATGTGAATAAGGATTTTTTACGATAATATAAAAATAAACAATATAAAAAAGCCTATTCTAATATTATTTTAATGTTACCTGTATCAATAAACTGTTTTACTGCAGTCACGTCCGTTAATTGTTGTTTTTTATGGTCACCAAATTCCCCTATTATCTTACCTGTAACAAAAACATATAAGTTTAATATAATATTAAGTTTTTTGTGCAAAATCTATCTATTTAAAGATAAAAACATCCTTCAAGTTTCAGATGCCTGTGACCAGATTCCACCTGATTGAAAAAAAGGTAATACGTAATATCTAGCTGTTAATTTTTCCAGTATACAAGTTAGCCGGAAACACTCGAGTCTCAAGTTGCACCTGACGTCACAAAGCGCGTGTAAGTGATGTGAGCACGTCGTCTAAAGCGATGACGTCATTAAGTGCTAAACGAATTACAAAATGTAACCAACGTTGTATAAGATAAAAGTCTATTTTCCTATTATCTTGTTTTTTTATTTATCTTTGCCATTTAACAAGCATTTGGAGCATAGAAAATTCCAAATGATTTGTTTTTGGTATACTAAAATTTAAAATATTGTTACGTCAATAGATCATTTTAGAAATTAAAAAAAAAAATCTGCCTAAGCCATTAAGTTATCGCTTCTAACTTACATATATAACCGCCCAGAATAAAGGTTGTTAAGATAAGATTTTAGTGTTCAAATGTTCAGGCAATTTAATCACCCGTCATTGTGTCTAGACATCCCCCTCCCTCCCTCTGCTATTAGGGAAGAAGTTTTTTTATATTAAAAAAGTTTACGACTCAGCCGTAGACAGTCTTTAAGGAAGGGTAATTAAGGCAATTCAATTCATCTGAACGCAGTTGTACTTAAAAATCTTTTAGTCTAAAAGTAGAAGTTAAAATAAAAAAAGAGATTTCCTTGCCGAAATTTCTGAAAGAAAACAGTAGAAACTCACGATAATAAGGTTGAGACTATCATAAGCTCACTATATTTCCCCATTGAGAGGCTCGGAGCCTACCCTAAGTTAGGTGACTAGGCCATAGTCAATGCTAACCCAGTGCAGGTTGGTAGACTACACTTATCTGTGAATTTCTTCGAATCCAGGACCTGAGGATTGCAAGTCAATTGCTAACGGAGATATATCTGTAGATTATTTTTTAACTTTTTTAAGTCATTTCAAAACAAAAGAACAAAGAAGTTGAAATACATATTTAATATATTTTACTTTGAAAAATGTTTCTCTAAGCCCACCTCATTAATTAATCCTGCGATCCTTGTTTTCTTTAAAAGGCTGTAGAGGGCGCCACCCTAGTTTATTAAACCGACTGCAAGGGAGATGTCGTGATAATGAAAATTTATGGATTGTCGCATTCATTTACAAAGATTTCGCTCAATAAATTATCATAGAATTGCAACATATATAAAATTGGTGAACCTTTTAGCTAGTAAACTAACGACTGACTGAGGACTCAGTACGAAATGTATTGTATATTATTTAGGTTATATTTTTAAAAATGGCTTTGTCTTTGAATATAAAAAAAACAAGCGTCAAAAGTCAAATATTTTTCACCTCTGACCTTACTACGACAAATCTTAAAGTATCTTAATATGACATAATGCTTTAGCGAAATTAATTTAGGTGTTTAATTACTATAATTCAATTTTATGTTACACATATAACTAGGTTTTGCCTGCGTCTTCGTTCGCACGCAATTTAAAAAACTTAGTAAGCCTATGCGTCTTTAAAACATAGAGATCCGTTAAATCGTTTTGGAGATACGCAATAACAAACATCCATTCACCCAAACATTCGCATTTATAATACTAGTATGATTTTTTACTTCGGAGACTGAAACAGTGCAATTCCATAAACCATATCATACGTAATGGTTACTAAAATACTTAACTCAAATTATTAATAAAATTTAACTACATTACATCAAAATTTCATTGACTTATAAAATTAAAGGCTTAACGATCCTTAGCTAAGTACATTATATCTGACAATGTCTGGAGAATCTTATCGTATTATAACCGGGGCAATACTAAAGACTTGTCGCCGATCTATTTGAAATTCAAATAAGGGAGGATAGAAAGGAGATGTGTAATTCACTTCGACTCGATCAATTATAAAATAAAAGATTTTAATTGTTTTCAACAGCGACTAATCGATTTAGTTTTCACACAATTAAAACTTATTTTAAGCAAGGAAATATAAATACTAAAGTATCTTTTAATTACCATTTTTCCTATTTTTAAGTTAACTAATTGCCACCGCAACTACATCCGGACAGAATTTAAAAAAAAAACTTAATTAGACTATATGTTCTTCCAGATTATGTTTTACATATATGCCAAATTTCAGCGTGATCTGTGGAGTTCCGGACATACCATCAAACATCCATCCATCCAAACATTCGCGTTTATAATATTAGTAAGAATAAGTAAGATTTTACGTTTACAGTGTATGATCAAACATTACCGATAATTCGATAGAAATTTCACAGTAAAAACTGAATTAACGATCTAGAGCATTTCTAGATTATTATTTATACAGTTCTAGATAAAAAATACTGTCTAGATTGATGAAATATTAAAGAAGGGCGATATTAAAAGCCCATGAAACCGACGCATGCATGCGTTGAATATATATGAATATACTCGTAGAAGAAGCGAGACGTGCGTCAGGACTGCGTACATATCCGTGGTCTCTGCCAACAACTTTGGGTTACGGACGTGAATTATGTTATTGTATTTCTACAAATTAAACTACTTTTGATGATGATTACAGTAAAAAATAAATATAGCTAAGTAAATTGCATTATAAACAATATAAAATCGGATTTTCTGACTAAATAATCGATGTTTTAACCAGTTTTTAATGTATACAATTTATATAACAGTATGTTCAGAAGCTTAGCACACTCGAGCACTCCAAGCTTCAGTTGCCGTCTGCCAGATAATCTTATCACTCTCACGTCTGACTCAACTCTAATCTCTTTACGTCGCTGAAGCACGCCTGCGTTAGAGACGTGAAACTCTTTGATGTTATTAATCTCTGTGTAATTGCTTAGTGTTAATTGAATTATTGTTATTTAAATTTAAGAAGTAATTGTTATTTATGAGTTGATTTGTTAAACGAAACGAACTGTACGAAGAAAGGATTAAAATAATATCAAATAGACAAAGAACATGGAGATATTAGTAGTGACAAATAATGTTTATAAAACTCTCTGGCTTACATTTTATCTCTGCTAACACCCTTTTTCGCATAAGACAGTCGCTAAATCATCATCATCAGCTCACTATGCGTCCCCACTGAGGGGCTCGGAGCCTACCCTAAGTTAAGGGTGATTAGGCCATAGTCAACCACGCTGGCCAAGTGCGGGTTGGTTGACTTCACACATATCTTTGAATTTCTTCTTAAATATGTGCAGGTTGCATCAAGATGTTTTCCTTTACGGTAATAACGTCGGATAAATGTACATATGTAAATAGGAAATCGAAAAACACATTGGTACATGGCGGGATTCGAACCCAGGACCTGTAGATTGCAAGTCAAGTGCTTGACCCCTGAGCCACCGACGCTCTTGACGCTAAATATTTTTCTGAAAATATTTTTCTATTTACTAATGTGCCCTTCTAAGATACCCTAGTCTAAAATCTAATTCAATAAAATCTCTTTTTAATTTAAATCAGTCTCAGCGTGGTTATTGTTAAGCTAGACAGATGCATTGTATTTGAATCAGTATAAGAAACCTGTCTTTTCCAAATTGTCTCCAAAGTACGTAGAATAACAGTAAATTGGTAGATTTACGAGTGGACACCGGCGCCCAATATTGCAATATCGAAGCGACCGCGCTGCTCTAGACATAAAAGTCCCGTTTGAATGGCTCCCGAGGGAATGAGGGTGGGGACGCTGCGGGTTGCATAATATTTAGTGATGTGACTGTATCTTTTACATTTAATTAAATTATTTATTCAAATATTACACTTAATTGATTCATTTACATTGGAAGACAAAAAATGTCACCAAAAACAATTATAATTAACTAGGAATTACAGATTTGTTCATCTTACTATCTTACTAATATTATAAATGCGAATGTTTCGATGGATGGATGGATGTTTGTATGAATGTATCTCCAGAACGACTGAACGGATCTCGATTAAATTTGACATACATATAGAACATAGTCTGGAAGAACACATAGGCTACTGTTATTTTATAATTCCGCGCGGAAGAAGTCACGGACGACAGCTAGTACTCAATAAACGGCAAGTTTTTTTTAGGTCATAATAATCTAGGTCTTGGGAAATAAATCAGGCCACTTTAGTTAAATGATTCGATTATAAATTAAAGAAAATCAATCCCGCCCTCCTGTAGGAATATTTAATGCAATCATCTTAATTGAAAGACTAAAGAGAAATCATTCAGCGTTCGTAAATTAACCCGCAGTATTGGGAGAGAACTGAAAGCGAATCACTGACTCAGCTAAACTCACCCCATAGTATCTCAACTAGGTATTGCCCGCGATTTTATCCGCATAAAATTAAGTAGCCTTTTATAAGTTTAATTATCGGTATTAGAAACTACGTTTAATAATAATAATAATAATAAATCTTTTATTCAGACACATGGTCCATACAAAACAAAAATACAAATTAAATAAAACAAAATTCTTTAGGGCAAATGTAGACGTGTCCACATGGCCAGCACTGGACAGCCCAATCCCACTCTATCAACAATGAGTTGCAGGTAGCTGTTGGTGCTGTCCCGCACCCGACGCATCAGGGATGCTGCTCTCTTTCTGATCAATGCGGCGAAGCCGTCAACTCCAGCATCAGCAAACATCCCAGACGCGCTGCAAAAGCACGGCAGCCCCAACAGAGCCCTGAACCCAGTGTTGTATTGAACCCGCAAGCCATTGTAAGCCCTTTGCGAACGCTTGACCCATAGACAACTTAATATTATTTTTTGTTTATATTAAAAATATTAGCAGATTTTTTTGTAAATTTACTAATATTTCTTTAACCATTCCAACTAAACTCTAGGTTTGTGCTAGGATATGGTTTAGGACAGTAGTCGAATGGCGGGATTCGAACCCCCGACCTCGTGATCGGAAATCCGTACCCTTAACCATTAGGCTATTGACGCTTTAATTTGGTATTACTACACTCTGACTTAACTCACCCCGTAGTTATACAACCTATACTAATTAATGCCCGTGAATCTACCCGTGAAATTAAGAAAAATAGTGGAAACCTCAGTATAGACTTCTTTATATTTACCAGTAGAATGAAGACTTGCTAACCTCATTTCTTCTAGATAATTCTAGAAGTCTATCGTTTATAGTCTTTGATGTAATTTATGGGATTAAAAGCTTGTATTTTCTGTAAACCGTGGCTATAATATCGTGTTTTCAGTTGTGGTAATGCACGTCACAGGATAAGGGCGAGGGCTGTAAGTGTACTTCAGATGTCGAATAGGTTTAACGCAATCAAAAGAGCGAATGCATAAACATTATACGAGATGTCGGCTTTGCTTATGACCAGAGAAAATATTTACCTTTCTACCATAATCGTATAAGACACACTGTCAGATAGACAACTAAAAAAATAAAATGTAGCATAAGTTAATTTAAGCACTGTATTAGTTGACCTTACTCTCACTCACAACTCACGCCTGCAACCCCGAGAGGTAGACAGAGACCACGGTTCTCCATTTGGCGTGACCATACCAACATCCGCAATCCACTTTTCGCCATTTCTGGAGACGGAGCGTGACATGCCGCGAGCCGTATCGCCGCCTTTTTCTCTCGAGATTTAACACATATCCTTGAAATTATAAGTGAAATAGTTAAAATAAAAATAAGTGACATAATTTGGAAATAGTTTCAGTAGTGTTTAAGATTATCAGGAAGAAAGAGTTCTTAATATCCTTTTATTAAAAAAAACAGCCCTGATATCGAATTTCAATTAAATAAATCAATCTAAATCTAAAGCTAACTTTTAAAGCAAAATGAAGCCGAGACTTTCACCTCTAACTACGATCCGTCGAATAACTCAGTTGGAAAACATTGAATAGGCGGCGATGTTAGCTATGAAAACGAACAGTTCAATATTGAACTTTAAACCCAGTAAATAAGCCTGCATTTGCATTGATTACGTTTCAAACAATGTTAGCGTTGTGGTATGTTTTCAGTCAATGAATACTGAACGTAAAAACATATGGTAATGTAATAAATGCGAATATATTGGATATTTTCTAACAATAATAATACTGTAATGTATGGATGGCCTTCTAAATTACATCTACGCATCCATGAACCTCAATTCCGTATGCTCTTAATACATAATATAATATACAGTATCAAGGAAATGAGTCAATTTACAAGGATTGTAGAAGATTTTAACAACAACCATTTTACTTATAAACTGCTAACACAAAAAGATTGTAAGAAAGTTGTGAAGATCGTCAAAGTTGTGCAATCTCTGAACCTCGCTCTCACTCGCTACAATGTGACAACTTTCTTGCAACTTATTTATCCAGTAAACTGTTTGCCAGGTTCTTTAAGAGAGAAATATTGATTTAATATTAAAATTATTATGTATATGTACTTCTTACTTTCATTAGATTATTTAATAGCATTTTATCGCGTTACCTTAACGTTATCATGGAACACAACTTTCTTTTTCTTGGCTTTTAATTTTTAATATCCGAAATAACAAATATTTTAATTAACCATCTATGTGTGTACACCAATAATTATATGACTTTGTTATTCCCCACGTGTTTGTGACCCAGTTGTATCTAATTTGTTAAAAAAAAACTTCCGCACACGTAAACGCGCTTTGACGCGAAGTTGCAAAAATTAGGCCGCAAACAATTTCTCATTAAAAAACTTTTACGTGAAAAAGTTTATAATACATTTTTGTTTAGCTTGTTTTTGGTAATTAAATTTTATATATTACTGCCGCACGCAGACGATAAGACGGTCTCCCTATAGTAGAATTAGTATGAGAAATCTACACTAAAGATCTTCCTTAGTAACCAATTAAAACTGTGAATAAGTTAATTAACCTTACTAATATCATAAATGCGAATGTTTAAATGGACGGAAGGATGTTTGTTTGAAGGTATGACATTTGGCATAGATGTAGAACATAGTGTGGAAGAACGCATAGGCTACTTAGTAGGTTTTTTAATTCAGCGCGGACAGAGTCGCGGGCGACAGCTTGTTTTACATAATTTTATTGGTCAAAGAATACAGTGAAATCACGGAATTTTGCGCCATCAAAAATATTTTATTGGTTATCTGTAAAGAATGATGACCTGTTCGGTGGTGGATACCGGGTTAATTGAGAGATGGAATTTAGTAAGTACTTAACTATTCCTGTAGTTATTGAGATTTTAGATATAGTCCATTATATTATACACAGTATTACTTAATTACTAAAGGATATTTAGTAACTCTTTTCTTTCTATTGTGGTTTTCATAGACAGCATTTTCCAACATTTCGCTTAAATTTTGTTTAACCTTTCGATGGGTACTGTCCGCAGTAAACAAGGAACGAATACATAACGTGGAATTCCCGAGGGAAAGAGATTCCTGAATAAAACATTAGCTTTTCTTGAACATCGCCTGCTAAATATCTGATGTCTGCTATCTTTGGTTTTCCACAATATTTACGATAACAGTGTAAAAAAACCCTTAGAAATAACAGAACTGTAACATTTTTTTTGTCAGTAATTTTCTGTTTTTAATTTCAATTATTGAAACTGTCATTTGAACATCACTTCATTACATATCTTACTAATATTATAAATGCGAATGTTTGGATGTTTATGAGAAGGTATCTTCAGAACAGCTGCATGGATCTTGCTGTAATTTGGCATAGACGTAGAACATAGTCTGGTAGAACATATAGGCTACTAATTAAGTTTTTTTAAGCAGTCGTAAGCAACAGCCAGTTGCTAAATAAATTCTTTGTCAATCTTTTAACGTACAACAAAAAATGTAAATCAAATTATCACCAACATAACTAATATCAGATTGACAATGTACAAAGTTTCATTATTCGCTCGTTTCAATAAAGTCAATCTTCATTACCTCATCCTTCAGTTTAATGGTAAACGAGTTGAATAAGCAATCTCTAGCAGTTCGCCGCTGGTAACTAATTTCGTTACAATGGGAAAGGGTTTGCAGCTGAGAACCGAAATCCAATTTAAAGTTTACTAACATAGGCAAATTGTCTACGCGAATGACATCCAAAAATACTTTATCTGGAATAGCTGTCACCCGCAATTTAGTCCACTTGGAATTAAAAAAAAATGAGTACGGCTATGCGCTATTCAAAACTATAGTATGTCGCATACCAATTTCATACATACAGTTTCATTTATTCTTTTCAAAATATTTCTTTCATTTACTAAATTAATAAATTTACCGCAACATTAAACTGATATACCACATCAATTCTCTAAGTCCTTGATTTTCACAAAAAACCATACTCAAACAAAAAAAAATCTTAAACAAAATGCACTAAAAATAACTAAGTTATGTCATAAACCTCCGAAAGTAATAAATATCTTTTCCTTCTTAAAATGTCTCTATGCTTGACAATTATTGTTATTTCGGTGTCGGTGTCGGCCTGATGTCTTAGACCTATTTACGTTTAAGGTATAGTCCCTAGACCTCCTTCTTTTTGAAGTCGGCTAAGTGATTATAAAATGTGTCTCTGACTACCCCAAAATGGTTACACCTTGCTCTATGTTATTATTTTCATTACATAAGTCTATAAGCGGAGGAGCTATCGCCCCAGACTTCATGCCAGCGTCCAATAAACTAGTTAATAACATCGTCTTTACTTGAACACACAGGGGCGCTCACCCTACTCCAAAATTGACAGTTACACCAATATGGCCTCTCGTAATGAAGATTTACGGCATAGAATCGCTTAATGAAATATGTAACGAGGCGACTGGCCCCAACTCGAGTCATAGCGAGGGTGCTTCCGACATTAGCTCCATTTCTCTTTGACTATTACAAAAGGAAAATTATAATTGGACTCAGATAGAGACTGTATTTGTCTAGCGGTTAAGAATCTCGATACTATGCTGTTAAACATCCCAATATCTTCATACAGGTTCTCACTGCAATACATTTAATTCAGCATCTTTAACAATCTTATTATTATAATATTAGTAAGATTATAAATGCGAATGTTTGGATGTATGTTTATTACAAGGTATCTCCAGAACGGATGCATGGATCTCACTAAAATAAGACATAGAGCAAAGCCAGGAAGAATATATAGGCTACTAATTATGTTATTTTTTACAAACAGACGGAGTCACTGGCGACAGCTAGTAATACGTATAAGTCAAACTCAAAATATAAAATGTTATTGTTAATAATAGCAATTGAAACCCATGGTCTATGGTTATTTATGTGTTGATAGACTAAGTTTTGTATTTAATTTCATACAAAGTTAATATAATAATTTTAGTTACTATTTCGACGTTTTAATATTTATAATAGTCGTTAATAGCGTATTGATTTCGTAAATTCATTTGATTGTCTTTAGCAATGAATATTTTACAAGGCAATTACTCAGTTCATCAAATTGAATGTTTACTTGAATTAATATCTGTACATCGTGTGTTATCAAATTTTAACAATCCATTAAGCGATATCAATAAATTATAACCACGAATATTGTTGAAAATTTTATAAATTAATTATCGTAAGGCTACGTTTAGCAATAAATTTGATACATCTTATAAATATTAAGGTGGTCTGTGAATCGGAAACAATTTTTAAAAGTCGCGCGGACAGCTTCGCGGGCAATAGCTTGTATAATCTATAGCAAAAAGTTGCAGTTGGTTTGTTAGGAATAATTCACAATATAAGTTGACTACATAACATGAACTACATAACGTTGTAGTCGTATTTTTTGTACTTATGTACATAAATATAAATTGAATTATTAGACACGCACTTGACTCCAAATTGCCTCGAGTACAATGCTATCCTAATAATTGTTTCACACGAGGGCATATAAGTGATAAATATGCTAGGTACTGCTATTGAACGCACACGAGACAGTACTGTTTTGAAAATAAGCGTGCGTTCTAACAATAATAATACTGCACTGTCTACTGCTCTGATAATCTTTTTTACCCTCGTGTGAAACTTGTCTTACACTAGACCCTATTCAAATAAGCCAAGCGAGATATTGCTGACACACTGACCCTATTGTCAGAACCCCCAAGTAATGCAATCAACTATTACAATTACTAGGGTTTTCGATTACAGCGCCATCTGTACGCATAATACATCAACTTTTGGGCCCCCAACTTATTTAAGTTATTGAGCAAAATCCACATAATGGTATTTTCTAGCATACTTATAGGTTTTTTCAACTAAAAAAGTTGAAAAATGCATGTATTACGTTATCCCAAGATTCTTGTTTAAATCATATTGTCATTAAAAATCATATTGTTATATCTGTTTTGTCAAAGATAATGATAGGGATGACGATATGTTTTGAACAGAGTTTTTGGTTTCAGACACCAACGATTAGTCGGTTCGACAATATATTTTTAAGTCATAGAACTTATCTTTGTATAATAAAACATATTGATATCCTTAGCATTTAAAAAAAAACAAAGACAAGACGTTTAATTAGATTTTCAATAGTTGAATTTATCGCTTAATCGAACATTTAAATCTACATATAAAATTCTCTATTTTAAAACAGTATTAAAGCGGTAATCAAACAGTTTACTTTTATTCGGCAATATTAAAATAAAATTTGCATACGTTATGAACAATCGTTTGCAAAGGGCTTACTTCCCTCGCAGCCGCAGTCGGTGACCGGCGTCCGTTTCGGAATTTGTTTTGGGAATAGCGATTATTCCGCCGTCATACGTTCCGCCACCGAACTTGTATTCAAAAACGATCCCCCGCAAAATGCAATCCGTTTTTAGATATACAAGTTAATTGAGTTTCAGATGAAATTGTTTTATCGGAAATCGCTTTTATTTACAACCGATGTCATGGATTGAAAACTTTATATAGAATTGTGATACTCGTAAAGAAAATATGTATAAAAACTATCCAGTAAATTATTTTGAAACGTTTGTAATATCGAATTACTTTTTGGTTAACGCCTGTCATATAAAATTAGCAAAAATGCAATTCAATACATTTGCTATTTATTTACATCACATTTCGCACATAGTATTACAGACACACACATACCGACGGGCAGACGTAGCCCACGATCCCCCATATTGAACATTCCCCGCCATGTTGTGCGGTCAATAACAGCCGGAGTTTCAATATAAGTACAATTACGTCGCTTTAGTGGAGGCATTTAGCCCTGACCTTTACTGAGAGTATGACTGCGGAATTCGTTAAGAAAAATGTTCTTATTAAATACGTATGAGCGATAAATTGGTCTTGCAATTCTACATACTTACGTTATTTGTATTATACCACTAAGTCTATCTGCAAACCTATGATTGACATCTGAACAGAAGTTAGTGTAAGCGATCTTCACAAAAGCATAGTTCGTGCATACGTAACATATCAAAACACATTGATCAAGCGAAACCGGCGAGTCATACATATTCAGCGTTTGCCGCAATCAATCAAAGCGCGGGTTCGATGCCTCCTCGTGCGTTATGAAAAGCTGTGATGCCTGCGTAATAATAATAACAATACCGTTGTTTTTGACAGATTGCAAATGCTTTTTTTAAGGCGCTTCAGAACACACTAATAACTATAATCAGAGATTATAACTATTTGCTATAATACTTATTATAATAAATGTCCCCAATCTTATTTGTCTAAGATACCTTTTCCATTACAGTTTAAGCGCAAGTATAAAATTATAAGTAAACTTTGATTAAGTAAAAGCAACCCTTTGAACTGGGTCAGCGGTAGCGCGACTTCGCCGAGCAATATCCGGTGCGTGACAGCCTGACTTCCGCTCAATTCCTCGACAGCCTGAATAATGTAATGCATAACCACTTCCTATACAATTATCGATACAAAGAGCAAAATTCCGTGTTATTTTTATATGAATAAAAGTGTTAAACTGCTACATGAAATATTTACGTAATGAGGTTTGATAAAATAAAAATTTCCAAGGCCTAGAAAATTAAACTTCTCCACCTAACCTAAATATCAGTGAGACGTAAACTGGTGTAAAATTAATGTTTTCGGTTAATACAATTTTAGCAAATTACGTGTCTCGAATGTTAGTGTATTTCAAAATTCGATGTAAATTAAAATGATCACAGATTATTAATATTCTCACGTAAATACAATAAATTGAAACTTTATAAAACAACTTTGTTGCAGACGTGATTCTGTTACATTTTGTTTCAAAGTAAAGTTTACAGCCTTCGTAGAATAATTATATTAAATTTTCATGCATGGAATATAGTAACGTACATATTTTGTTAGAAGGCCTTGTAGAGTTCCAAATATATTTTATTGCTTGTATAGGACTATCATATTTGTAGGCAAATGTTACTTATGTCTTCACTATCTTACTAATATTATAAATGCGAATGTTTAGATGAATGGATGTTTGTTATAAGGTATCTCCAGAACGGATGTATGGATCTCGCTGAAATTTAGTATAGATGTAGAGCACAGTCTGGACGAACACATAGGCTGCTTACTAAGGTTTTTTATAATTCCACGGGGACGGCGTCGTGGTTGACATCTAGTACCATATATATTTGAATCGTCTGCTTTACTGTAGGCCATTTTATTGGACACTTAAACGATCCCTTAGAGTACTTACTAAAACTGTACTTAACGACTCTACATCCTCTAAAGACAGATGTTACAGTAAAAATTGACATTAAAACATTGAGTGACAGTTTGCGTGTTAATAATGTACAAGTAAATGTGGTACGTGACAGTAAAGTGGCAATGTGTCAAGCAATCCAGCTTGGATAGCTGACACACTTCCCACACATTTATAGCTCAGTTTACGGCTGACAACAGTTTGGTGGACGTTTACGATTTTTTATTTAATTTATTTATGAAAGGTGTGCCCCATATTCAATTGTTACGATCTATCTTGTTATATTATTCAATTTTACTAAACTGTTATTAGCATTTTAATATCTTTACTAAGGGCGCAGTTACATTAGTCGATAATACGGTGTTGTTCACAAATGCTATAGTGCTGGCACGCAAGAACCGTTACCATTAGACCTTAGTGCTCGTATGCGTTGGGCGATAGCCCTTACTCTTCCTTACCATATTGTACACGTCTACTGAGTCCCTGCACGCCTCTTATTTTCATTAGTAGAAAAAAAAATAGAGCATACATACGCGCGCACACACACTCTCTCTCAAACGCACACACATGCTGTATAGATTAGAACCTATTTAAGACCTAGATTAAGAGAAGGCATTACCTCTTGTAACACAGGACCCCACCTACCTAAGGAGGCAGAGTCCTAAGGAACTGTAAAGCTTTTTTGGTTCAATAAAGTTTTATTATTATTATTCGATAGTTAGAGTCCTCGCATGCCGTATATCTAATGGAAATACGTCTTAATGATCTGACGGTACACATGACTATAAAGACTCATTCAATTTTTCAATGTTATCATGGGTTTCTTAAATAAATTTAGTATTATAAATTAATCATATCAATAATATAGCAGTGAAATAAAATCGTGGGAGGTCCGAGGCCAGCTATAATTGTATTCCACTGAACCCTTGGGATTTTAAAGTCAGGACACGCGCGCGACAAATGGCCTGCCTAATGAGCACCGTGCTTGATGAATGACGCTACACAATCAGTTACACAGTTCGTTTTAATACTTTTAGCTATATACTTTTAAATAACACAGTCGGTATAGAGACAATGGTCTGACTACAAGATTTGAGCTTTTAAAATGTTTAGGTTTGGATCACGCCCATCAGACATAACAAAGATTTTAGTCTCAGAAACTCAAGGTTAGCTCCTAATGTATTATGCTTACATAGAGCAATATGATCAAACACAATCTTTTAACTTATGCAACAACTATAGTCTTGAAGCATTTTGTATTAAAGTTTTAAGTCGTGAAACAGCGGATTCGTGAGGACACATAAAGAGGGGCTAGGGGTACGGGCGCGAGGTGAAGGGTGCGGGATGAAAGGCGTAAACTTGGAGATGGGTCGTCGTCCGACGCACCGTCGCTGTCAATTCATTGCCACTCCAATCCGATTTGTCGGCTTTAACCGACACGAGATGTGATTAACTGAACTTTGACTCTTGTAATGGACGCCAGGTTAAATATTTATGTTATAGATTGTGAGGTAACTCTTATATCTAAACTGGTCACAGGAAATTATGATAAACAGAGTTCAGAGAATCTGTTCAAAAAATATTAGTAATTTAATTTGTATTATAAAGTGTTAGCTGTTACCCGGGACACTGTCCGTGAAGAATTAAAAGTTACTTAATTAGTAATGCATGTATTCTTTCCGACTATGTTCTACATCTATGCCAAATATCAGTTATATCCGTTGAGCCATTCTGGAGATACTTTCTAACAAACATCCATCCATGCATCCAAACATTCGCATTTTTATTAGTAAGATTTATGAATACACTAAGTAAATTTTTTTTAATTAATAAATATTTCCATTTCGATATCAAAAAGAAAATGAAACAATGAATTTTGCATCAGATTTACCGACACAGTGGAAATGCAGCTGACACCCCCTTAAATAACTTCTATTTCCCTTTAACAAAGTAGCAACGCCTTAAGCGATGTAGTTTTTTTAATAACCAGCTAATGAGTTCAACATTTGCTGTAAAACAAGGAAGTAAGGGGTGCAACCCTTCGACATACGATTTTAATATTAATACATTTTGAACTTTAAAATCATGAAGTTAAAAGACAAATTTGCTTGGGGATATATCGCCCTATAGTCTACAGTTAAAAACGAAAATCTTTTAAGATAAACGTAGACTTCTTTATTATTATGTAAGGGAATTAGATGGAGTAGTAATATAACAGCGTATTTATGTATGTTTATATGTAAGAAATCAATTCATATGTGTATAAAGTAGAGACCATGCAAAAGTCGATTTAATTTGACTTGGCATGCGGTCAAAAAGTAGAGTTTCGAACAAATGGAATAAAGATTTTGTGCCAATAAGTATTCAGTCGAGAACAGCAGTTACTAGATGATTTTCGTGAGATAAAATTTTGATTTTTTTAATATAAAAGAAGGAAGCAAACAAGCGCCTGGAAAACTGAGGTTGTCCACGACACGCATGGACATCTATAACACCAGAGGAACTGCAGATGCGTCACAAAAATATTTTGTTTTTAGAAAATAAAGCCTAGTCTTAAGTTGTAATTTAATTCTAAGACAACACACATCTACTTATTGTCATTTGTATAATTTCCTTTAAAAGAAATAGAGATAACAACATGTTTTGTACACATGTTTCGGCAATGGAAATGTTTGATAAACATTTATAGAAAAAAAAAAGATTGCGATAAAACGTACACAAATCGTTCAGTTCTATTTTTCAATTTCATCAACAATACATCCGTTCGTTTTATTTTTATTCCTTTTCTCATTGTTCACTTTTATCCGTTTTCATTTCACACTCGTTTTCTAAACGACGTATTTTTATTCGAATTTAGGCCAGGGTTTTATTTCACGGTGATTTAAGCTCAATATCTTTGATTTTAATATAAAAAAACATCACATCCAATAACCAATGCTTCGCTGATTTATCTTCTGTGTTAATATTCCGTACTATGAATTATTCTAGCAGATTTTTATACATAATAATTGATGAATGTATATAATTAAAGTAAATACTAACAGGCCTAAGTAGAAAAATAAATAGTCCGTAAAAATTATGGTATACACTTAACTTCTCTTACGACTCCCGCGGGAGCGCCCAATCATTTTAACTCGCCGGAATTCCCAGTTTTGTTAAAATGCTTCAGTTTGGACAAAATTTAAGTGTACAATATACCATTAGAGCTACAACAACAATTTAAAATACTACATCAGACTGAATCTAAAATTAATCCCTCTATTGACATTTTTATTGCAGCAATTTTTTAATGTTATCACACGACTACCAACTATTCGCCGAAACAGCGACTGTTGCCCATAGACATCCGCAATTGCAGATGCGTTACCTACCTTTAATCGACGGAGAAGACGACGCACAGAAAGAAAATATTTCTCTTTAATAAGAGAAATATTCTCTTTCTTCTTCAGTATTATAAAACTCTTCTTCTTTCTTCCTTTGTCCAACAGATCAATACTACATCTTAAGCTTTTAAACTACTCAAGTACAACCACTCAACAAGGTTTGTACAATCCTTGTGTGTGTATAAAACTGTAAGGACAGCGTTATGCGGCCGGTTGTACGTCTGGCCTGGTTCGCGTTTGGCTCCGGATCTAAGCTATGAAATAAAATACTGCCAAATGGTTATGTTGACAAAGACATCTCAAATTGTTTATGGTATTTAGTTTATTATTTTTATAAGTTGGATTCCTTTGCGTACGGCTGACAAATTTTAAGTTCGATCTTTATTTTTAAGTTTTCTATGCGGTTTCGTGAGGAAATAATAGTTGGTTTTTACTGCCGAAACATTTATAAAAATCGTATCTTCTATCTTTTCAAAGAGCGTAAGCGAAAAGATAGAAACAAAATTTCCTTTTTAATTTCAATTGTAAGGCCATCTTAATAAAATGCACATCAACAGACTGAAAGCAAAGTTACACAATGTTAAAATATATTCTTTATTAATTATTATTTTGATTGAGAATTTCCTTATTATCGTTTACTTAACGAGAAGTAGTTAGAGAGGAACATAATGCCAGCACTTTAGTGTAACGCCGCTCGTTTACAAACGCCGCGCCTCCGCCGTCGGTCGCTTTGCTGAAGGCTGAATGTACTCACAATTAATGATTACACGGTTAAACGATTGACTACTATACCTATTATTTCCTATATTTTTCTTGCGATATATTATATGACATAAACAAAAACATCAGATTGGCAAAATATTTAATAATGCTTAAATATTATACAAATAAAGGTTCCAAAAAGAATTAGTTGTAAATAAAAAAAAATCATCCGCCTTTAAAATCAATAAAATGATTGTAACACTCCGAGGAAAGATAAGAATTAAATAACACATTACTTGATAAAATCATTTCATCTTTTTGGACCATAGGAGGTAACAATCTTAATATATATTGGAAACTAAATACGCATAAGCAAGTCCGCGGGCTCAGACGAGTTACACTTAGAACCGTCAACATGTTGAATTGTTGCCGTGTATCAAAGCATTAAAGTACACTTACATCCTAAGTGCTGTTACAGCGCGCTAGTTTACGCTCTTGAAAGCTACGAAAAAATCCCCGCGAGCCTGTTTTGTCACATTTAATACTAGGAGAGGCGAGCCTGGGGGAGACGAGTGAGAACGCTTCAGAATATACAAAGCGAATAGTTTATATTAAAAATGCTATAATACTAACTGCCGCACTTGGAATAGTTAAATGGTCTCTATATGAGATCCTTAGTATAGGTTTCTCATAATTCTGCACTAAAGAACTCCGTTAAACCTTGTCTCATCAGTAAATGCCGAAAATTCTGTGAAAATTTGAATACATCGCTAAGTTTTCCATTAAACTTAACTGAAAAATAATATTTTATTGCCCAAACACAAATCAAATCTACTGCGGAAGTAGAGCTTTTTTACAGAGCTTAAAAAGCTTCTTTCCATAACAAGATATAACTTATTACATTTAAAGTTAACGTAAAGTTATAAGGAAGTAGGGCACGGCGTCGCAAGTCCATAGGGCAATATCCGGTGCGTGACATCGCCACTTCCGGGCTGTGAGAGCCTGCGGGCGCAGGTTAGCGCCACTTCCGGCCGCAGCGATACACCGTCAATGTTCATTTGTTACATTTACATTACAATAAATTATTACAAGAAGCGATCAGCTCTCTACACGTCAGCACTGTGGGGCTCGCAGCCTATCCGAAGGCTAATGAATAGGCCACACATGTCTTTGAATTATTTCGTAACCGTAAGAACGTCAGGTAAATATGTAAATAGAAAAACACATTGGTACATGACGGGATTCGAATTCAGGACCTGCAGATTTCAAGTCAAGTGCTTAACCGTATAACTACGATCTCTATACTACACTCATAATTGTAAAAAAAATCTCCGTCTCAAAATTCCAGCTACCATTATACTCATAATTAAATTAATAAGCATTGATCCGATTAAAAAAAATACTTAAAAATTTCCTTGAATATGTTTAACACTAAAGTTTAATGTAAGGCGAAAGTAACCGTTACTGACCGTCTTTACGAGAGAAGCAAGTAATAAAGGATAATTAGCAGGCAATGGAATTCAAACGACTTAATTTGAGAGCGAGTCAACGAGCAACAAGTACTTGAAGCTTGGTCTGAGTGGAAAGAATCTCGTCGCTTCGCGGCGTCTTCAAGTAAAAACACATCTTTTTCTACTTTACAAGTGTGATAGCCATTTGCAAGTTTAGTTGTAAAATGAATAAAAATTCTGACAAACATGTTGTTGCTATGTTTTATAACCGAAACAATAATATCCTTTCGAATCTTATTAATATTATAAATGCGAATGTATAGATGGATGGATGGATGTTTGTTTAATTGAAGATATCTCCAAGCTGAATAGATCTCGATGAAATTTGGCACAGACATAAAACATAGTCTGGAAGAACACGTATTATTTTTTTTAATTCCGCGTAGAAGGAGTCGTGAGCTACTGCTAGTTAAAAATAAAATCTTATGACGGAGATAATTTGTACGTTATCTAAGATTATTTAAGAAAGCTGAATTTTCATGAAAAAAATTTGAATACTTTAGCATCATACCTAAAGATATTTGTTAACAAAGATTGAATAAGGATTCTTCTAAAAAAAATATGCAATAGAAGAAAAAATCCGTCTTTATTCATGACAGATGAGGCGAAAACCTTCGTTATCTGTAACCTAATTTAACAAACATATTTTTCATCATAAGTCTCTGCTCAAAAAGGAAACACTTCTACATAAAAAATATATTAAACTTGTCTAGATTCCCTGAGAGAATTAGAATTAGAATAAGATAGTCAGAAGCTTTTAAAATAACCCAAAGTTTCGTTTTAAAATACTCATTAAAATAAAAAAACTAAAGAGATTATTTATAGTTGAATTTAAGTGACAAAATTGACGCTGTATCGATCCTGCCGGACTGTGAGAGTGCTTGGATTCGTGAGTTTTTAATTGCGACGAATTTCAATTATATCCCTCCCCCCACCCTTACCAGTGCACGGACAACGCGCTCGAGACGTCAAGTTGTGCTACTCCAATACTACGAATAAATTTGATTTCTTTTTGTAATTATCAACAACGGGGTGTCGCACGTGACTTCGACCACGCTGAATTAATAAAAAAAATATTAAGTAGAATATATGTTCTTTCTTATTATGTACACATGTAGAACGTGTGTCAAATTTTATCAAAATCGGTTGAGCCGTTCCGTAGATATCTTCTAACAAACATCCATCCATCTAAACTTTCGCATTTATAATATTAGTAAGATTACTATTATATGAAATGGATATTTAAAATTATAATTTATCTTGATTTAAATGTTTAATAGAGAAAGCGAACACTACTCGATACATTGTTAAATCCATTTTATACAAAAATATTCCTTCAGTATGTTCAGTTTCACTGCGGTGCGGTAAGGCAGTGTGAAAGAGCTTTACGCATCACAGACCACTTTGATAGCTTATATCGACGCGCCCACACCCGGAAACCAATACTCGACCCTCGCCCCGGCTCGCCTCGTCTCGCTTTGTAGCGGACAGATGAATATCATGTCGCTAAGCAAGATTTATTGTTACACTTCCAGCTTCAACGCGTAGGGATTGAAAAATTTATTACAGTTGTTAGTGTATTTTCTAATATGTAAGAATTCATAAAGCAAAGATTTAAAAAACATAATATATGAGTAATTATTTAATGCAAATGTACTTGGGCGTAAAATTAAATTAAATACTTATTTATATTTCTTATTTAACACTGAAACTCCTACAGTTATTTTAAGAGCAATTTCGCAGCTGTGTGGTTTTCGCGATGCCCACAGGCGCTAACGTGGACGTTCGTAATCCGGCGTCCTTATTCACATCCGTTAAGTGTACACAAAGATAATAAACAACTTAGAAACAAACTTTCTTCAATCTCAAAAGAATCACTTTATCGAATACATTTAGTTAATAAATCCTTATAAACTGAGAGAATAATTTTCTCAACAAACTCTGACCTACTTCCAAACATGCGGTGCACAGCTTTACGACACTAAATAAAATATTTCACGAAATAAAATATTTAAAGAGCACTTCGAAAAACTTCGCTTCTTACCTGAGATGTACTTCACCTAGGAACCTATTAAAATATAAAATTGAAGACTACAATTGTATGAACAATTTGAAGAATAACTCTTAAAATAAATTGCAATATAATAATATTCAATTGTTATTTCTTGGAAATAAAGAGACAGAAGGTTACTTCTGAAATCGTGCTTGGATCATACCATAAAAGACATGCTTTAGTTAATTAAAATTAAGACGACCTATATTTAAGGAGAATGGTCTACTGATGTTACGAAAAATGGCTGAACAGTTTAGACCATTATCATCATCAGCTCACTATACGTCCCCACCGAGGGGCTCGGAGCCTACCCTAAAGTAAGGGGGATAAGTTAAGATTAGATCATAAAATATAAACTATTATAGGTCACATTATTTACTGTTAATTTTTTTAATAAATAACACAACGGCTTGAATACACTCTCTTATTATTATATATAACTGTAGATAACATTTCAAATCCTTTGTAAAATGTTTTAAAAATAAACATGAAAAACAGAATAGAGACGTATTTTTAAAAGGAAACAGGAAAAAGGATAAAGCTTCCAGCACGAGAATCGGAAGCTTCGTTCCGTGTTACTTCCGCTGCAAATCGTGGCCATCGTTAAAACAAACTGCAGATATTCTGCGATACATTCAAACACAAAAGAAAAACAAACTATTGAAAACAACTTTAAACAAGTAAACGACAAAAACTTAACACATTCAATGCCGCTGTTTCTCACGTAGAGAACTCGAGAAGAGTAGCGGTGAGCACTGGGCGAAAAAAAAAGAAAAATGTATAATCGAACGGATTTTAAATCAACACGCAATTAAAATTTAAAGAGAACTTTAAATATATCATTAATTATAGAAAGTCGGTCAAGAAAATCCAAAATAAAACGTTTAATATGTCAAGTATAACAACATAATAAACTAACAGTAATATATCAGAGAATGAAGATTGTAAACTAATTTGTTAAAATTACTTAAACTAATAAACATTTTATGACTAATTTCTGATCACAACTCCGTCCAACAGCCGTTAGTTTTATAAGATTTATATACAGACAGACACAATGATTTATAGCGTAGGCAGAGGGTGTAAATCTACATCTGACAGATCTATCATAGTTTACGGAAACTAATATTGAAATAAACATTGCTTTCATTGTCTCGTTATAGACCAGGTTCCGTAGCAGACTGACTTATGTCATTATAGTAAACTGGGACTTTGTCATCATGTAGTAGAGAATTTAGGTAAGGATTACATTTAATGCATTATTTTGTGACTCCTACAGATATTGATAAGTAAAATATTCATGTAATCGAATACACAATATGAAATATACAACCGATATATTAAAATACTTCAAAGTCTCGAGCAAACATCAATTTAATAACGAACGTGACAACACTGGTATTGGGATACGAAACTTTTCGGATAAATGAAAATTTAATTGAAAAATATAACACGACAAAAAATACAGTCTTACTAATATGCGAATGTTTACATGGATGTATGTTTGAAGATATCTCTAGAACGATTGCATGGATCTCGCTGAAATTTAGCACAGATGTAGAACATAATCTGAAAAACACTTAGGCTACTATTTTTTTTTAATTTCACACGGACCAATTCTTGGTCGACAATTAGTGCTTTACTAATTCGTTTATTTTTTATATTGAATAAGCCAGCACCTTACCACAATTCTCACGCCATTACATAGCGAATAATCAAGTGAATGTCTTAATTAAAAGAAACATGGAAAGCAGGACAAGTAATTAGCGATTCCCAATAGAGATACGAAAAGGAATGGAGACGATGAGCCGCGTCGCCTTAATGCTGTAAAAAGTGTCGCTTCGCAATTAAGATGTCCAATAACCGGTTGTAACCGGTGTTATCCGGTCAGATCGATTGAAAACCGGATTAGTATCAGCAGAGATGGACGTTTAGTACACAGGTTGCATTAAAGTAATTCAGGACCAAGTTATAAAGACCAGTGTGTCGTCAGCTTTCATACGTCTCCACTGAGAAGCGACTAAGAGGCCTGAAGTACTTTTGTCGGGGTTTAAAAGATTAAATCAAAAAACATCGTCTAAGCTTTCCTCATTGAAATTTATTACAGTAAACGTAATAATAAATAGTTGTTGACACAAACTTTCAAACAATTTAATTCCGTGTAAATATTTCTATGAAAGTTATACGACAGTAAAATGGTCCTTCGAGTCCGCTTATTGCCCACTCTAGACAAAACAATCTCGGAAATGTTTGTTAGGTCAAGTTTTAACAACGTTATTGAACTTTTGCTATATCTTTGTAGATAATGTACACTTTTATACACATTTCATTTTATTATATAATATAACATTGTAATATCCACAATTTTATATGTTAAATTTAATATTTAATTTTAAAAAGTTATTGCCGTTCTTAGAGTCGTATATTGAGTCCATAAGTGTAGGTTTCTCGTACAGAATCAACACTAAAACAAGATCAATTAACTAGACTGAGTGCGAAATTCAGTGGTCAATTTTTTAGAGTGTTAATAAATCAAAAATTCATTCAACTGACCATATCGTGTAATATCATATGACATATACAAATAAAGATAAATTTGTCAGTTTATTCGTGCAGAGATAGTCCGCCGGCTCCCGGGCCCCACACTGTGGCGCGTCATGACACGCCGAGTGATCCGAAATCCGATATATATATATATATAAAAAATGTATACCTGAGCAGCTGCAGGCCTCATGTTTGCTCTTCACGTCCGTCTGTCTGTTTGTAACGATATCATAATAACATATTATTTATTGCTCGACACAATTTTGGGTTTTTATCAATATGTTTGTTCAAGGCAAGTTTATTGTCACTGTTATGTGAATAAACACATAGCGACAGCTCTTATACTTTATAGGACGACGGAATGCTTAACAAAATTCTTTATGTAAAAGCTAAGCTTTAACCAAAGGTTCTCACATCCATACAAAATTAATTATCTCAATTTTTTAAATAAGTTCACGCAGTCGCAACCTTTGATATTGTAAATTTGCTTAAACATTACTACGGTACTTAAATTCTGTAGTTTACGACTATATAAGTTTAATATATATTACTTATATTATACTAGCTGTCGCCCGTGACTCTCTCTGCACGAAGTTAATAAAAAAACTTAATTAGAAGCCTATTTGTTCTTCTATATAATATCTACACCCCTGCTAAATTTCATCGCGATCCATTCAGCCGTTCTGGAGATACCTTCAAACAAACTTCCCTCCATCCATTCATCTAAACATTCGCATTTATAATATAAGTAACATTAACATCTTGATGTTAGAGCCAGACGCATCTCTTGCTACAACCGTGTGAACATCAGTTACATCCCATGTTGACTACATCTATTATAGCAGATGTTCAGAACAACTGGGTCAATATGTTTGTAAGGTCGGCAGTCCGCAGCGATGCCACTCGACCCGACAGATTGCCACTACTGCAAATTGATTGACGCAATGCTGTTGATGCTGTTGAGTTGCCGCAGATGTTAGTTGACTATTGACTTATATACGATTCTTAACCAATAAATTGTTTGATGAATACATTCATATTTTTTATTCAAGTTTGAATGTTTGAATTACCTTATTTGGGTGTAAGGTACTGGCTGAAAACACTTATAGGGCTGTCAAAATAAAAAAAAATCTAAAATATTTATGAAAAACTTAAAAACAATTTAGATCCAGACTCTTGGACTATACTAGGATCACATACTTTAGAAAGAGCAATATTTCAATATTAAAACTATACATACATATTTACAAAATCATCCAATTAATAAGGATAACAAAGGAAATAATTGTTAATCAAACACAGTAAGCCTAAGGTCATGTTAGCGAGGAACTAATCCGAGCCATCGTATTCAGTTAAACAATAAAACAAACAAAGCCGGGGGCGCGCACGTGTGCAGCGGGGCACGAGACATGCTTTTATTGAATTGTAAAATAAGGGAGTCTCGTCGACGAGATGACATTTACATAAAAAACAAAATATATCTAAGGGTTGGGATATCGATTGAACTTCATAACTTAGGTGTAGAGAGTAGACATAAAAAATCATATAAAGTACCAGGAAATTTCTCTATAAGTAAGATTTTTTATAAAGAGTTCTTTTGAAGCAAGTTCACACGATTAAATATTAAATACCGTTATTGGACTTAACGGTGTGCCGCTAATGTCACACTATTACGTTCAAGTATTCTAAATTACAAACATCTTACTAATATTATAAATGCGAATGTTGGATGAATGTTTGTTTCAAGGTATAAACAGAACCGCTGTACGGATTTTGCGGAAATTTGACATAGATGTAGAACACAGTCTGGAAGAACACATAGGCTACAGACTAAGTTTCTTTTTATCCAGCGAGGATAGGTTATATTGTAACTAAAATTGCGAATTTATAACTATCAAAATTCAAAAATATTTCAACAAATTAGTTTTTCAGCACTGAAAATGATTGAAAACAGATTTTAATTAACAAAATATGCGTACGATAATTGTCAAAATTTCCAGTAAAACAGTTAACCGGTGTACCGAAGCGTGACGTCATACGCCTGACCAGCGTTCGATCCAATAACTGGTAATCACCAGAACGCGACAGACGAGCTACGGAATATGAAAATATTGAAGCTGAGTATTTAAATTTTATTAATTAAAGATATAAATCCGTCCGTGTCCGTGATAGCTGAAGGTGAAGATCTACTAAATGAAGCCCGCGACTCCGTCCGCGCTGAATTAAAAAAAAGCTTAATAGTAGCCTATGTGTTCATGCAGACTATGTTCTACATGTGTGCTATATTTCATCATGTTCCGTTGTGCCGTTCTGGAGATACCTTCAAACATCCATCCATCCAAATATCTATCAATACAAATGGTTTGGTACTGAAATTATGTGTATCCTAGAAAATAGTTTACTTACAAGCCTCGCTTAACTCGGCGGGAGCACCACGCCTAATCCACACGGCACTTTTATCTACGTTTCCTCTACTTTAATTTTACCGCATTCCTACTTTCAAGATGAACCCTTTTTAGTGACACCGGATCTTTTTAAAAATATTACTGCATCATCGGGGGTATGTTTTTCGATCCGGGTTTCAATTTAATATAAGTGCTTGCGTAAACAGAGGCCGCTCACCTGAGCCGTAACTGAGGGGGGCTTTTAAAGTAATTGTCCAACAAAATGTTATTTAGTTAAATTCTATACCTTCCACTAGGTATAGCATGATGATAATGTGATGAATTCGATTGAAACATCAGTCATGGGTCATTTGTTTGTCATGTCATGATAGTCATAGACAATACAAGCATGTGTACAGTCAGATGCATAAATAATATTCTAAATACGAAGGTTATTATGGATGGATGTTTGTTAGAAGGTATCTCCAGAACAGCTGCATAGATTTTACTAAAATTTGATACAGAGGTGTGAACAGTATTCAATAACACATAGGCTACTAATTAAGTTTTTTTTTAATTCCGCGCCAACGGAGTTGCGGGCGACAGCTAGTGTGTATATATTTACAAACCTATAGATACTTATGTAAGGCTCCGGTTTCAAAATACATTAACACGATGGTTGGAGCTATACGGATAATTTCATTTAATTCGAAGGCATATAATCGTCCTTGATGCTTTTCAAATTATTTAAAATGTTTACCATATTTATGCAGCTGACTGTACAATCAAATAATTTGATACATGTTTTATGTTGTTGAATAGTTAATACAGACAGACAAAAGGAATACAATTTTGTTAGTTAATTTTATTTCAATGTAAGTAAACTATAAGAAATACAAAAAAAAACTTGATTTAATTCATGGTAATTTATAAAAACTTCAGCAGAACTTCTCATTAAGTTAGTTTAATAAAAACGTTACGTTATCAAGGCGATCTTCATTTGTTTTCATCTTCCTTACAACTGCTTTTTACCTGAAACAAAGTAAATAAGTATGAGTGTATATTGAAACAAAATATGATTGTTTCATCGCCCTCTATACATGAATTAAATCGCCACATGAAATTGAAACATTCTACTAACATCAAGAAGTATCTAAACAAACATAAATCTTTCCAAACGTGGATTCTTAAAATAAAATACCCTCCCAATAGTTCTGTTTTCGTAAGAATATTCAAAGGATTCAATGAAGTATGTACAGTTGGAGACGTTTATTTCCTAACCACGGTAAAATTTCATTTCAGTGAAATATCGTTTGACGTACACAATGTACTAAGGTTGAAAATATGTTATAGCAACATACATAACAGCTAAACTATAGCTCTTACGGTGACAGTTTGCTGTATTCGATTCCGAGTGGGTAGTGAATTTAGTTCTTGATCCATATAAAGCTATCGTCCTAGTGAGGCAATAAATAATCCGTATGCGCACAGCTTGCTACCCAACTGCCATCCATCACCTGGGGCATGCGACAGAACACCTCCCCGATCTATACATCACTACACGAAATCCAAACTACAAGTAACATCATTATTACTCACAAATAACTATTTACATAGGTATAAACTTAACAAACAAAAGAGACTGACAATTTTTTTATTCACTTTTTTTTGGGATATTTGTCCTTATCGGACATGTCAATCCCATAGTGCCTTTTTTTATAATTTAATAAACGAGCTGGCATAATCGTACCTCCGCGATTGGAACCGGGTCGGACAAAATAGTAAAAATTAGGCCAACATCATTTAAATTAACTTTCAGCTCAGCGAACAGCAGCACACGATCCCGTCTGTTTTTCTCACACTAACAGCAAGTATTGGACATGTTCGGGAGACTCTCAATTGTTTCACCTTTGTGATTGACAACCTTTAAACTTTAAAGTTGCTAGCTTCAATATCTCCCTTCATCGTGCAAAACAAAATGAAGAAATTTCATTATTGTTTTAAATCACAATATGTTGAACACAAAATCATTTTATAATCCGAAAACAAGTTAAGAAAACCCTTAAACTAAGTTTATTCGTTTGCATAAATTTACGCTAAGCCGAGTTTACGAATAGTTAAACCAACTTAAAATATGATTAACTTGGAAAAGCGAACTATACGTGTTCCGACTTCGTGTTTACCTTAAAACTTAGAACAGATAATAGATTCGATTAATGTCTAAAGAATTAAACCGTTAAACCAAAGATAACTTGCCTAAATCTTAAAAAAATCAAGATTGGAGTTTGTATCGGTTATAGAAATTCTTTTTTTATATCATAAGGTGGCAAACGAGCGAGCGGCCACCTGAAATAGCTGAAATAGCGAAGTGACCGTTGGCCATAGACATACGCAATTGCATATGCGTTGCCTACCTTTAATCGACGGAGGAGAGGATGCACAGAAAGAAAACATTTTCCCTTCCCGTGCATCCTCTCAAAAATTCAATGATAAGTGCACAATCTGAATGTAAAACTAAGGGTGTGTACCCCGCTTAATCGTTTGACTAAATAATCTGCAAGATATTTGCATTTTGATGTTGAAAGCAAAGACGATAAAGCGCTCTATCGTTTTTGCTTCCTATGACAAAAGAACTTGAATTATTCCTAAAGTCTATTTCCGTTACTATTATATACATTGTTATCTTTTACAACAATAACTTTTGTATGTGTCTTTGGTCAGTGGAAACTCACGGTTGTAAAGGCTTATCCCAGCTTTTGTAGTACAAAAACATCTAACTGCAATTTAGACTAAATAATGATATTAAGGGAAACTAATTAAAGTCTAGATTTACATTGCCTTGAGCTAAATAAACAACGCCTTTGCTATGCAAGTTGCAAGTCAAAGGGTAAACTTTAACATTTAGTAAACAGTTGAATCAATTTAATTACATTGAGTATAAGAGTGCGTTTACACTGAAATTTAAATTTATTAAGAGACTAGCTTTTGCCTGCAACTTCACGCGAATTAAAACAAACTTAATAAGTAGTCTATGTGTTCTACATCTATATCAAGTTTCATCGCGATTTATGCAGCAGTTCTAGAGATACCTTCTAATAAACATCTATCCAAACCTTCGCATTTATAATATAAGTAAGAAGAGGACTAAGAAGAGGTATTGTTATAGCAATGAGCAAACTTAAAGTTAAAGATAAAAGAGTCAATAACAATAATAACTATGAAGGTTATTTGCAAGGTCAATTTGTATCCCTCACTGTACAACAATTACTACATTCAGATACAGATTAGTAGATCTAAATAAGCTTTATACTGGCAGATGTTTTGTCTGCAGCTTACAAGGCACTGCGAGTAAAGTTCCATGCAAATGAACTCCGACTAAACTCGACCTGCTTTCTCCTGATACAACACGTTGAGATTCCTTACCTGTCACGTCAAACTTTACAACCTGTCAGCAACTCACCCGCCCTTTACTACTTGTGAATAAAACTTACTAGATTGAATATGTACTGAAATGTCACAATTACCACCACACTGAAAGTTGTCTGGCTCCTTAGTGTAGATTGTGTCAGTTATTTTATTTGTGTTTGACTATTATATTTAGCGATTTTGGTAAAGCAATCTTTCATTTATTAGAAAAAAATCCGACACTGTGCCGGTGTACTGGCAACACTAGCCTTACTAAAATGTCGATGTTAATGTCCCCTCACTATTCATTCTGACACTGGACTTGGTAGCAAAAGCACGTCAGTCGCGCGAAAGAATTCTAACTAATCTTATATATGAAATTCTCTTGTCACAATTTTCGTTCCCATACTCCTCCGAAACGGCTTGACCGATTCTCATGAAATTTTGTGAGCATATTAAGTAAGTCTGAGAATCGGCCAACATATATCGAAACGGAGTCGCGGGCGACAGCTAGTAATGTATAAAACATAGTAATTTTTTTGGCAATAATTGTAATAACTACGACAAAGGTTTAACGTAACTTTTATTCAATTTATATAAAAGTTAATAAATAACATGGAAATGATATAATATCATAAAGTACAATGAACTCGTAATATTACCAAAGGAAACCACATTTTCAACTTCATAAAGAAAGTAAAATGACAGGATTTTGGTGAATGTCGAAGATACGCAGAAAAGCTCTGTTTATCATAAAATATTCAACCTCAGGGAGATTTATGAAAATATATAGAAGTGAATAAAGATCTTATAAATATGTTTATTACTTTTTTTACTGATATTTTTACATAACAGTAATAATATGACTTTCATATATATATTTCTTTGACTTTCTTCATATTAATTGCGTAATATTTGGAAGACTCTGATTAACAGCTATCCTTGTCTAATTTGAAGTCTAAACAAATAACAATGTATATATCCATCTCTTTTTAACATCATAATTCTAACAAAAGCGTACACGTGCTGTATTATCAGTCTGTATCTACATATTTTAAACCTAAGCTATTTAGTGAAACACGAGGGCAATGTAATCAGACAGATGGCGCGCGCATCGCAGCGCACATTAGTTTCCACTGCCGAAACATCCGTACAGAAACATTGTTATCTCAATTTATGCTAAGAGAATGAGCGGGATGGTGATATGTTTTTGTTCTGTTCTTTAGAAGGCAACGGTGTCGTGAGTTTATTTAAATAACTTCGATAAGAAAGCCGTAGCTTTACACATAAAAGCGTATTTTTTCTCGCATTTGAATTGTTGCTGGCCGTTAATATTAAAAAGTATTTTAATCGCTCAGAAATTGACTTCTGAAATTTTAATGCGTCAAAATTAAACGAAGTCAAATAGATTCTGATCGATTGGATTAAAGTTGAAATTAATTTGATAAAACGACGTGCGGCGTTGGACACAGCGTGACACGTCAGCGCACAGCGTGACACGACGGGACGAGGCGTGACAGCTTCAATATGATGCCCGCACAAAGCACGGTGAATACTTAATTAATTTATAACAATTTCCCATCACACGCGATAATTATCATTACTTACATTTTAATCTAAAATTAGAGGCAAAATATAATTTTGTTAGCACAATATTTTTACATATATCAAGTCCACAACTAATGAAACCTGCGAGGCGCTTTAAAAGTATTATTTACAAAGCGATTTTAACGTCTAGTCTCCAAGAAATTTTAAGGCTAAAGCAATGAATGTTACTTAGTATAAAAAGGCAATCAGCCACCGTGCCGTCTGAGTATTTCTTACTTATCACAAATTATAATCAGCCCCGTGCACGCTATGCGCATAAATATTTGAAGATGTCGAGACAGCTTTACAAATAATCGATCTGATGCTTAAATGATAAGCTAAAATAACTTATTAAATGTAAATTCAACTCTTCAGAATTACCGTAAGTTAAATTTATAAATTGCAAAATAATTTTATGCTAATACATAAACAAGGTCAAAAGTAAAGAATCAAAGACAATTATCAATAATTGTGGAACTTTAAAACTCAGGCAGTTTTTAAAAATGTGGTTGCAAAGAAGATTTAAGGAGACATTTAAATAAAATAGATTACTTTGCCATCTCTTTCTCAGCAGTAAGTCGCCCACTGCTGGGCATAGGCTTCCCCCAAAGATCGCCACGATGACCGGTCCTGTGCTACATGCATCCAGGACGCTCCCCCAACCTTTGCCATCTACCACAAATTATTAAACGTAAATTTATTCTACTAGCTTATATATACTTCTCCATACAATTTCAATAACAGAATCATTTCTTTTAATTTAATTATATCCACAAATGAAACATTCAACGAAAGAGTTACTAAGGTTTACTAAGAAATTTATCGTGACGTAGGACGGCGACTTAACGCCTCACGACATCTGCCAGCCGAGTCATCGATCACCGACTACTTGACAACTCACAGCTGTTTAGAGAAACAGTAAATACCATAAAATGCTATAAATACGTTAATCTTGATAAGATTCATTTGTTACATAAAATAGTCCCTTTCAGATTATGAGAAATCTACACAAAGGGCTAATTGAAGTAACCGTTTAAAGCGTGTTAATCTTTCATCGGCGTATTACGAGTATGTTAGATTTGTGGCAACGTTATTTACATGAATTATTACATATCCTTATTTGATTCTATTAAAGTTAAGTAATTCAACTTTAATTTTAAAATCATCTTCGTAAAACTGTTTACGTAAAACTTGAATTATTTCAGATATCTTAGCTTAATCGTAAATGTAGTTTACGATACTAAGAAAATAGATTTTGAACATTGCATGATAAAGGATCTGTTATAAACAAAAGACTGGGTATAAGGACACGTGTTGGCCAGGTGTTACAAACATGATTGTCCGCGCATCTGTCGACCTATTGTGTCTCACACATTGTTATGAGAAACTCGACCATTTTGTATTACAATCGGACCATCAAATGTTTAAATTGTTCATTGAATAATGTATAAATACATTACTGCAAGCTGATTAATTACACAAGCGGTTACAATATTTCACTAAAATAGCGAAATACTGTCAATAAAAATCTGCAGATTTATATACCAGATGCGTTGCGTATCTTAAATAGACAGAGAAAAGGACGTACAGAATAAAGATAAATCTCCTTCCAATAAGTCTCCTCCACTAGCAAATTCATATAAAATTAGGCTCACGCACTTATCAGACGTGAAAACTACCTTACTCCTTTCTTCTATTTTGGTATAGCACCGAACAAGCGTGCACTAAATACGCTTTTCTATTTCTAAAATTTTTCTTATCTTTTTAAATTAGTGTTGTCTTTCTCATCAAGATGGCAACCTTAAGCGAAGTTTGTGACTTAGTCAGCCGGTCTCGAGCGCTGATCTCATTTGCATATGGAAATTGACGTCAACACCGTACCGCCAGCAACTTCAGCTAAAACATTTCGTTGACACGATGAAAGGTAATTTCCAAACCTTTAATCGTTTCGAACTTTAACCAATTTGTACGGAAACTTTTTGTTTTCAACTTTAACCGAATAAATGAAGATTAGATTTGAAGTAACATCCGTGGCCATTGCCGTAACATCTGAAGAAAAAAAATTCTTGTCTCTGTTTTTGTTCAAAGAGAAATGTTTCATTAGTGAAAACTCGTTTATATGGACTACTGCGACACAAATGAATAAAGGTAAGAAATGGTATTAAAATGGCAATCTCAAAATATGCAGTTGAAACTCACGATAATATTGTATACATATTTTTCAACCTACATTAATTAAAACAAAATTGCTGGAAAAATATTTATGTCAGCATTTCTTTAAGGAATAAAGAGTAAAATAATTAAAAGCGAAACAGTGTCAATTGGCATTCATCAGGCGGACTTCATTAGCGAGTCCATTACTCTTTTCTCAAGATAGATGGCGCTTTTGTTTCCAATTCTGCAGTAACTCAATGCATCATTATACCTTATCAAATATTTCATATGTAAAACTAGCAGACCCGACAGACGTTGTCCTGTCTACATGTCTTTAATTTGAATGTGAATCTAAACCATTCCCAGATCCCCTTGAACACACACAAAAAATTTCATCAAAATCGGTCCAGTCGTTTGAGAGAAGTTCAGTGATATACACACTCACAGAAGAATTATATATATAAAGATATAGATTACTAGCTGTCGACCGAGACTCTGTCCGCGCGGAATTGCAAAAAAAATAGTAACCTATATGCTCTTCCAGACCATATTCTGCATCTGTTCCAAATTTCATAAAGATCCGTTGAGCCGATCCGTAGATACCTTCTAATAAACATCCATCCATCTAAACATTCGCATTTGAAATTTTATTAAGAAATAAGATAAACATATTCAGCAGTAATCACCACTAACATGTATAAAAAAGTGGCCTTTGCTTTTCAAAAGTCAGTTGTGAAAAAAAAAAACAAACAACGGAACAACAATAGGCTTCACCCTCGATGCATAAGAGAGCAAGTTGCAGCCACATTCAATAGATAAGGATCTAAACGAGCTAAATCGAGCATCCGCCGACCCGCATACGACCGACGTAAATCAGGTCAAATGTTCCAACATCACAAGACACGCTAATAACTTAAAAGTTAAACATGACATGATTTTTCTCACAACTTCTATAAAGTAAGGGAGAAAGCTACAGTGAAAGAATTAAATTCGCTTACCACATAGATCATTTTCTTAAAAAGCTTACATCTGATAGGAATTCTACATAGCTTATATCTGACTAATATTATAAATGCGAATGTATGGATGTTAGATGATAGATGTTTGTTTGAAGGTATCACCAGAACAGATGAACGGATCTCGATGAAATTTGGCACACATGTACAAACTCTGGAAAAACACAGGACGGAGTCGCCGGCGACAGCTAGTCTTTAAATAATAACTCTTCACTCGAAAATTGTTTACCACATAGATAATATTCATCCATCCAATTCTATTGTACTTGTTTATCGGGACAAGATCGGATATTTCCTTGAAGTGAGTGGATGTAATGTTCAATTTAAAAAAAAAACACGTCTACACAGATATTACAAATTTATTAAGTAGGAGTAACTTTACAGTTTAACCTACTACTAGTAGTAATAGATAATTTATGGACACATCTTTCTTTACAAAAAGTTCACACTTAGTTCAAAGTTATGCGGCTTATAATTCTTTATTCATTTCCTTTGCTGTACCTTCACTATTATATTAATGGATCTAATTCTGATATCCATTTAAATAATGCATTGTCGATCTAAATTCCGAGCGGATATGTCCACATCCTATTGGCCGATGCCCAATCACATTGTCTTCGGCATACTTCATTCTATACCATTATTTTTATAATGATTTAAACGTGGTGGTCTATTTAAAAAGACAATATGTGTCTTGTTAATACAAATTGAGTTATCTATTTACGTCTGTATATACTTTTATATATCAATAAAATGGATAACATGTAAAAGTTCCATAACTGTTGGATAGAAAATAGGGAGCTGATAATTTTAGCTACAAAAAAAAAACAAAAACTGTACACCGAAACACAACATAAATTGTACTTAAAGACATTATGTTGTATTTTGCATACAATGCAATTTGAATTTTAACACTTACAAATTAGAGTTCATTATTTACTCGTACACTAAGGAGCTTCCCGAAAACATCCAAGTCTTCGTAATTAGCCGGGACAGGGACATTGTGGACTTAACTCTGATTCATTGGCCGGCGCAGTTGCTTTTGTCTTTGTTTCTGCGAATGCTCCATTCTCCAAACATCGTATATTTTCATTCCATTCAGAAAAAGCCATTTAATTCTAAAAATAAACTGATATAAATTATTTTGGTTCCGTATTTTTTAGAACATTGGATTTTTATATAATAATTTTGCTACATTCGGAATTATCAACCAGTCACTAAGAGACACCCTTAGTGTAGAAAAGATTAAAAAACTAAAATAGTGTGGCAGAAAATTCTTCTTTATTACACTTTAACCAAACTAAAGACTAGACACCTCTTCTAAGCTTTCGGGCATAATCCACTTACATTGAAATAAATCTTTGAACCAGCCCGCAGGGATTACCGGACAATTTGAGCAGAGGGTTTATTCTCAAGAAGTTATTGTGAAGACGCAGGTGCGGCCAGAGACAAATAAAGGAAGCAGTAATTGCAACGTTGCATTGATATTATTTACGACTATAACTAAGCTTTGTTAAATCCTTTGTATCTGTGCTTTGTATCTTGTAAACGACTGACGAATACGGACATATGAAAGTTTTGACGTCAAATTTTATTATATTTTAATAAGGTAAGAAATATCATGGTAAATTATTGGTCGGAAACAAACATTTAATATTACAATTTCTAATAAAAGCTAAAATGTATAATGCCCTTTAAAATATTTATAAAGAAATACAATACCAAGAAAACGTCTGTAAGGAAAAAATCTTGTTTTAAAGTCCATCTAGAGTACACATACAAATATGGCTCAGGAAGTCACAAAGAAGTAAGTACAATAAGGAAAGCCGGACATTTTGCGTCTGCAGACTGCACTGTATATTTTGTACTTGTTAGCCGCATTGTCAGTAACAAGCCATTCACAAGCATATCGAGTTTTTCCAGACGTTTTTAAGAAATATGCAAAATTACTGCTTATAGTTGTAACCATGTACACAACAAACAAATAGTTTTATTCATACGCCCATAACCCAGAGGTATAGGTTAATATCACGATTATCCATTTGGCACAATCACGATTATCTATTTGGCCATTTAAATCAAATAAAATCAACCCTAAAGATAACGTATTTATATCACGTTTTGTCTTCGATACGAATTCGCTAGACGTGTACAATACGTGCTACAAATTTGGCTATTACTTGTTGATATAGCTAGATGTGTATCGTTTTTTGAGTACTAATCGTTAGCCCTGTGGGGAAATGTTCGTATGTTACGTGCATCGCGTGTTACGACCTGTCGCCGGGTTTTTACGTGCTAACACTTTATCGCGTGTAATTAACACATTCTGCCTCCCATTAATATTTCCAGTGTAGTTTATAAATCAAATTGTTCGACATTTCTAAACCATACAATATAGAGCAAAACAGAATTATAGGGTTGATCACTCGAAGAAGAGTTTGTTAAGCCAAAAGGCATTGTGGTAATTCTAGAAGTCAATAGTAAGAGATGATTCCATTAGACCTCGTAACATAAAACAAACTTCCAACTACGAAAAAAAAAATTGAATTAAAACTTTATAGAGCAGAACGGAAACAGGCGACACTTTCTATTGAAATTTAATTTAACAAATGTGTCAAGTGTAAATGTAGGCAGTGGTCCCGGTCTGGCTGATACTCGAAAGCATTGAAAGCGAGTTAGTTCCCAGCTTTCAATGGAATCTGTTACAGCGCAACCAATTTACTAAAGTGGTGAGACTTTTTAAGCATCCGCCATCACACTTACGTCGAATATAAAGGGATTATATTTTCCAGACTGATTATTTTAAGAGGATTCAATTACTTAGTGTTTTATATCTCTTAGGGTTTATGTTTGCCTAGCATCCTTTTTATACAACGAGGCGACCGCTCCTCATTAGTTATTTCATCTTATTAATCATGACAAAACATTGTATATTTTTTCTCCCCTGGCAATCTCTTCCAGAAGTTACAACGCAACATTCCAAACTTCAAGAGGTCATCAATATTTACACTACAAGGTAAGCCCATCTCACTAACCAACAGTGCAAACTGTGTTCATAAATTCGACGAGAAGCCAACATAAAACCAACATCCGGTCACCCGACAGACACATAAATCAGGATAAATATGAATGCAGGGAGAGGTGACGGCGAGCGACAATAGATATGCCTACATTCCTGCGCGTTAATGCCCCTAAAAGACTTCACGACTGTGGCAACTCTACACATGCTTTATAATTGATATATTGCATATAGCTCTGGTTATGTAATTGAACTGGTTGTTTTAAAGAGGAAATAAAGTAAGCTAAAGTGTAACGCAAATAAAATTATAATTATTGAACCATGATAATCAACATAAAAATATCCCACAGCAAACTAAGTTGTACATACATACGTAAGTCATTCTCATCGGCTTTTCAGTTTAGCAATTTAATTAAACTAAAGGTATGTTTACACAAGTCAACAATTAAGGACCCGGCAATGCTGAATCACGTCGAAGTAATGCATCTAATGGCGGGAATCCATTAGCTACCTTGCTTTTTATGCCAGAATTGATAACATAAAGTAAACAAGCTAATGTAAAATACTAATTCAAGTCGTTTTTTATAATGGAAGAAGAAAGAGAACAATTCATCTCAGATTAAGTGATCGCTCCCTAAAATAAACATTCGTAACAAAGGCAATAAAGGAACAGTTGATTATTATTGGTTTATCAAAGAAAGGAGAATGTCTGTAAAAATAGATTTGGTAACGTAACAAAGATGAACTGGAATATTATAAAATTATACAAATAAGATCAATGGTGTCGGTTAAGGATTATTGTAGCTGCTAGCTACTTTTTTCTATTTTGTGAAATTTTTTAAATCGATTTTAAAACGAGCATCTTTCGTTTAGAGATGCCGATACCACGAGTCGTTTTGCCTTATCTTATCCGATGTCCATTACTCACTTTGATTGCATAATAAATGTCAGCAACGTGCACTTCCAATGTATTTATTGAATCCCAAAGATTCGTACTAAGAATTTTCACAGAGATTTTTGTAAACTTTCAGATTGTTATTTTGTCTGTATATTTATGATCCGAATAATCCTAAAGATGACAATTATTCTGAGACTTTCAAATAACAAGACATATAACCTATCTACTAAATATAATTGATTCAACGCATGATGATTTCTCATCAATAACCTATGACTAGTTTCCTGAAGAAGGAAAGAGATAAAAAATCTCCTGTTTTAAGATGTTAGACAAGGACCAAAGATCGTGCAAAGGCAACCTTAGATATCCCTCCTTACAACGTGAGACGAGATTCACGGGTTTCACTTCCCGCTTTTTTTATAAATTCTCATTGACAACGGATGTTTTAGATCAGATGACTTAGTCAAATTACACAGATATGAAATGTAGGATATTTTTGTCTTTTATGGCTACAACGACGTTACAAACTCTAAAAGTTTATTCTAATTTATTTCCTCTGTTCGTCCTAATTAATATCACAGTCGCTTAAAACCTAAAGCAACAAAGTATTTAAAATCTACACAAACTGGTGTAATTTAAAACTGGATAGTGGATAACATAAAAAGTTAAGTAAGACTTAACACTACCTTGAACTCGGTCTGCATTGTGGGACCGAACAAAGGGATCGCAAGTTAAATAAGAAACCTAGAAATATTAAAGCTTGCGTTTGAAAAAGGCTTGCATCTTAAGGTCCGTCTTTGTATGGACACAATACATCGTGTTCATAAAGATATACCTTAAGTTAACGATGTTTGTTCATGTGTCGTTCAGTTTACACATCATTCTTTATTATAGATTTAAATACTTTGTGAAGCGTAATTAACTTGTTAAATAAATAGAGATTTTTAATTCTCTTTTTAAGGTACATCTAGGTACTATAGTTCAAGGCAAAATAACATTCGTATAAAAAAGTAACTACCACGAACAAACTTTGATGAAAAAAAAGGATTTCATGTCTCGAGGGCACCTGAGCAGAAACCAAGTCAGCACTTCATTTAGCGTAAAAACAAGCCGATGCTTGTAATTACCGAGAGCGCTCTGTAATAATAATAATCCTGCCAATCTCACCGGCCGCGCCCGACTGGCCCACATCGACGTCGACGCCATCTTTCAATCATGGCGGCGAAGTTTACGCGGGAACTTTCTGTTGCCTGTTGTCTTTAGAAAGCATTGTAGTGGCCAGTAAGGGAGAATTTTAATAGCTAGGCATAATGCGCCCCTCTTTTGTTTTATATAGGAAAAGTACAGCCCGCCCCACATCTCACATTATTGTTTTTAATGAGCTTTAAATAATCCAACCATGTTATCGTGGACTCTACTACTAAAGACAACAAACATATCTGATGAATAGTGCAAAAGTTTGATGAAGTAAACAAGTAAACTTTTATATCTCACTGATAAGTTCTAAGAGCTTTTTTATCTCAAGAATGTGCGAGACGCCGTGTTATTTCTACAGGAAGCTTATTAGAACCTTCATTGATAATAAGATTTACACTGAAGTAATATACTTAACTTTATTCGTGCCACATGACAAAAGCTTTTTCGTAATTGTTCTCTTATCTTGATTTCTTGTTCAAAATACTTTCTGGCAGATGTTTATACGAGAATATTAGTAAAGAATTGACCTTTGCCGTTCCATAAACACGCATGAAGCAAAATGTAACATAATTAAAAAATACATTCCCAACAATGGCGATACAGACAAAGCCTGATGTTTTACAGCTAATTACCTTAATGGAGAGTAATCCGCACCGGACAGCAGTGTCGAGTTACGCGCTGTGCCGTACATAATGCTTGCGCTACCGTACTGCATATTACATACATTATACGTCCCTAGTGTTTTTTTTTTTAAATGACAACATAACTCTAGGTGCAACTTTACTGGTGACGGATGTAATAGACAAACTTACATGCATCATCAGGCCTATTTTAGTCCTCTTTCCCTTCCCACCCTTTTCTTATAAGGAAAGGATGGGAAGTGGAAGAGAACTTTCCGGATGAGAGGATGCATGGAAAGGGAAAATATTTTCTTTCTGTGCATCCTCTCCTCCGGCGATTAAAGGTAGGCAACGCATATGCAATTGCGTATGTCTATGGGCATCGGTCACTTCCCTATTTCAGCGATTTCAGGTGGCCGCTCGCTCGTTTGCCACCTTATGATATAAAAAAAATCACTATTGATAAAATATGTTTAAAGCGTAGAACCAAGACTCTATCAAGAGCGATACTGATGAGAATTTCTACATAGGTATATGGATTTTGACATAGGGTTACTAAGAACCTTATCTGGACTTTTTAGATCTAACAAAAACTAACCAAATTCTGACAGCTTCAAAAAAATTATTTACTTATTTATTTATTTATTTAAAAACTGCATAGCATCATTACAGTATACAACCAATTTGACACTATACACACTTTACATAACAGTTTACACGATAACATATTTTATAATAACAGTAAATAACACATAACAATGATAAATAAAAAGAAAAATACATAGATAAACAGTGCAAGAATATATAAACGCGTAACTAAACATCAATATTCAAACGTCTTCCACACATCTGTACGCAGCCTCTGTGAATTTCGACTCGCTGCAACTAAATAAATCTATATCTCTAGATATGATATTGAGAAGCCGTATAGCCCGCACTATAGAAGCATTTTCCAATAACTTCGTCCTAGCGGTGGGCTCGAGAAACAACGGCATTTATCAATTTCCATATAAATTATGTTAGTCTTAAATCGATCGTTATAATCATGCGTTATAATATATTGAGGGTAGAATTGAATGCGTGACCGTGAATAAAGTCCGGTCACGTAGCGTGTACGTGCGACGAAGATTAGCGGATATGCGTTAGAGGCAAGTGAAAAAGTTCAGCGGCACATTTTATATTAACATTACAAAAAATAAAATCAAAGCTGTATCAAAAGAAGCAGGCGGAAATCACGTTTTTTTCACACAAGCCACAACAACAAAAATAAATCTATCTTTTTATCCATGTACTTGCAATATAGCTTATTTTCGCCTTTTCTTATGTCAGTTCCAATAACTTTAATAATTTTTAGCAGTTACTAAGTAGTTGGTAGAGATCGTTTCATTATGCACCTCTCTTGAGATTTGAAATTTTACTTTTAAAATACAGTACGCAGTTTATAACGTAAACATGTCCCGCAAATCAATTCGCCTTTGACAAATCTAAAAACATATTGATATTAAAGTATGTTCAAATAAAAGGGTCAATAAGCAAAGACTTATAAAAATATTTACAAGAAAAAAGTATAATTAGGGACTATATTACATGTAACCCTAAGGACGAACACACTAAGAGTGCATCGCCTGAGGCTGTGTTACTGAGGGGGTAACTCGTTTGAAGTTGCACAATTAAATTCGTAACGAGGAGCGCCGGGTCGGATCAATAGGTAGGAAACTTTGGACGTAGGGAGTAATAGCTACTGCATATTATGTAGAGATTTGGACAACTTTTTATATACTATGGATTACGTAAGCAATCTCTTACGACATTAAATTTATTTTCAGCATTTAAAGAACAGGACCAGTCAATTATTATTATTCATGAAACTATTCACGTTGAAACAATGATAACAAAATAAGAAATCTAGCGTCTAGCGTAATAGCTTCCTAATTTTGTACAACCAAAAATAAACAACATAAATATGTATGAACCTCTATGCCAAATATAGGCAAACAAGGGTCGAAAACACAACGCTTTCCCTAAAATACATAGTTTAGCTAAAATATTATCAGCACGAACGATAATAACGTAAAAAAAAAACAAATTTATTCCGAACGTCCAATGAACTAGTAAACAGATTCAAAGAAAGGTCAAAGCTTTTGTTATTTTCCAATATGACACGCAATATAGAGAAGATTCCTAAACACGTATATATTTACATGTTTTTGTAAAAATATTGCCAAAGCCTTCGTTTGCCAAACTTAGACAAAAATCAAATTGCCATCTTCCCTAGTTGCATGGAAAATCTATGTCTTAATATTAGAACTCTACATTTCTCATATAATGGATGCATCCAATAATATTTATTTTATGTATCTTTTTTGTAGTTCATCAGATTCATCTTATCTTTTGGTATCTATCTGCCGCATTCAATCGTATCTTGGTTACCTTAGACTGTCACTTAAAGACTCTGGCCGTATCAGAAAAACTTTTAACCAAAAAAATTTAAAATAAAATAAAATATACTCGTAAGTTTTGTTTCGAAAAGTTACATCCATATAGAGTTAGTACAAAAAACAGATAGCTGACATAATTTATTTTGTTACAAGTTATCGTTCGAGATATATCTACGAACAATTCCTAGTACATAACAGTTTAGTGTCAAATCTACATGCTATTTTAACTCCTCTAGTAATTTGAAAAAATATAAATTCGAATCATCTTTATAAAATATCATGAAAACATAAATTAAAAGGAATCTAGATTCAAGAGCATCAGAAAATAAAAGGATAGAGTATAAAACTACCCACAGATAAAAAATGGTTGTAGTTACGGGCAACGTTTGCAGCTTTTAATTATTTGCTTCTCTCCTGTTGGTGCGCTTCACTGCGAACTGAGCGGCTGTTTTGATATTAATTTCGCTTCGCAACTAATATTAAAATGTACTAAGTACGCATTTGTGAGCTGGAAATAATTCACTAAAAATACATTTTCATGTTTATTCACTCATTAATCGACGGGAAAACAATATAAACATATAAAAACCAGACTCTACTCAGAGTTTCTTTAAATATGTAAATGTCATCATTCAAACATTTTCGGTACATTTCTCCAAACTCTATCATACCTGAAACAAAAGAGATAATAATTAGTAAAACATATAACAAATATTATCACTGATTCTAATGTAAAATACGAATCTTCGAAGTCCCACAAGAAAAGCAGTACACAACTTTATTGTGCTACTCTATGTATCCGAAAGCGATTTCCAATTTCATTAATCTATACATTATGATCGGATCGCACGCGACACGTCGCTCTGTATGATTTATGACGTCATTGTGAAGTCGAGCACAGATAATACCTTTTTGCAATAGCTTATGAGTTACGAAGGTAGATGGAATAATCCCAAGTATCATTAATGGGTTTCCATACTATTGGATTTATAAGAAACGGTGTAAGTGAGTTCAGATATGTAAAGGCAAAGATTGTTGAATTCGACCGTCGGTGGCTCAGGGGTCAAGCACTTGACTTGCAATCTGCAAGTCCTGGGTTCGAATCCCGCAAAATACCAATGTGTTTTCATATGCACACATCTGTAAAGAAATTCAAAGATATATGTGAAGTAAATAAACCCGCACTTGGCCAGCGTGGTTGACTATGGCCTAATCACCCTTAACTTAGGGTAGGCTCCGCGCCCCTCGGTGGGGACGTATAGTGAGCTGATGATGAGCATGATGATGATGATTATTGAATTGTCACATCCATTTATTAGCCATGTTTTAGGTATGATTGGAGATTGAAGTAATCAAATAAAATATAAAAAAATATTTTACAACCGGAATGAGCTCATTATGAACAAATAAAACATACATATTTGCGACGTTACGAAAAGTGTCTCAATAAAATGTGGGCGTAAAGTTCTGCATTGGAAAGTACGGACAGCCATATTTGATTTTTCAATTTAGTCACAAACCCATAGAAATGACTATATGACAAAATTACAACTTCATTCTCAACAATATTTTTGTAATCTTTACATTTATAATCGATTATTATTGTTGTTTCTATATTTAGAAACAACAGAATATTCAATTTAAAAACATAAAAACGCTTTCAAAACTTTATTAAATTCTAAAAATATGTGTAATTAATATGATTATTAATTCAAATTCAAAATTTACATTTCTTACGAGAAATAAAATATTTACTTTATTACCAGTCCTTTTTGAATATTTACCATATTTTAATATTATTGTTGTGTATAATATTTGATATTTGACATGAACATGTAGCACGGAGCCGCGTAAAGTGAATCCAAACTTATAAGGACATAATAAAAATACTTAGGAACGGTACTTTTATGTCAATATTTGAACAACTTAAGGCAGATGTGGGTTTCCATTTGCTGTTATACAATACGTTGTTTACTAAACAATTTAGCAATTTATTGCCAATTACTATATTTCATACACTTTATTGCAAATAAATATTCATGACTTTTAAGACAAACAAAGTAGGCAGAGATATTGATATCGAAAATCAGATATGAATGCCCTTTTTTGTAATTTTATTTGTATTACGTACTATTAAAGTATGTGAGAATTATTTTGAAATTTTGTTATAAAAATACTCTTTTCCTAGCCAGTATCCGATGTGCGATGGAGTCAGGGTTAGTAGTCATTAACTTTATCTACTTTACTACACCCTTTATAAGTCTATCCTGTCTATTTTATCTTTTGTCTTTGTATTCTATCTATCTATAATAATCAACAACAATAAGTTACGCCCGTAACCCAGAGGAGTAGGCAGAGATGCAGATGAAATTCAGAGAGGTAGTTAGGTATAATAATCAGTCTGTCTTAAATCTACTGTCCTCATTACAGATTTAAATGACTAAAGTATCTTATTTAATAAAAGTAAACTCATTTTGGATTGGACTAAAATTTTGATGCTCTATCAAATGTATCGGCGTCTCATCTTAAAGCAAAATAATATAATTTACTTTCCATCTCGTGCCTAGCGACACCCTCGCCGGGTGTCGAAATTCTAAAATTGCTGGCGCACGACGTTTCCACTTCTAAGCACTTTACCTTAAAACGGTTATAAATCAAAGATCAACGTTATTTCGCATCAGTTGACATTTGGGCAGTCGTTTATACACGATTCAGTGAAGGTTTTTTTTTCAATTTGTAGTTTTTTCGTTTACAATACTTTTATAAACAAAGACCGTACATTTTTCCTATACAAAAAAACAAATAGAAGTGTTGATTGGATATCTCAGCATAATAATTTTGTATCAATAATTGCAGAGTGTTTCCCATTGGGCCGATCGAATTGCAACAACAACAATGCTTCTTTTGTTTAAAAAAACATTAAAAAAGTATGAAGCGCATTGTAAAATCATAAATCGAAACAAGAGGTATTGTGGCGACACGTAGCATCTATTATCTCTACGATTCTCGTAGCGTACCGCGTAGCGCTCGTAGCACTTTACGTGACTATCACGTAGTGCTGACGACACACCGTAGACATATACGTCTCGTCACAGGAAACGCTTTTTAGATTTATTTTATTTACACATACTTTACAAATATATAAAGGATAACATGACTATGCACTATTCGATACTGATATCTATCACCTTACCAAAGTGCTTAGAAATATTCATACATGTAAACATTCGCATATGTAGTAACCTATATTCATATAAGCTTTTGTGTAAACCATAAAGCTTAATATTCCGGAGGTAAGATGGCGTGCGCGTCGCGAGGTTTCAGCTTGGTTTATGACGACATATCGAGGACAATAACTTCATTGGGACGCCGCCGTCTGATGCCGTTTCACACGAGGATATAAAATATATCAATAAAGGGTTCTCTTATATTTCTTTATCTTTTTGGATTTGTATCGTATCTACTGTAAGCTATATCACGTGCCAAAATGGAACATTGAAAAATATCATATAATAACTTTATAACTGCTAAAAATGTATTCATTTAAAAAACAATAATAACAGTACTCAACTTTAAATTAATTGTGTAACATATTAAAAAAATACAAAACTAAATATTCCATAAAGAACCCTAAACTAACGGCAATTCTGACTCCTTGTAAGTTAAAGTTATAAAAGTCAGACAGCGTCGAGCACGCGATACTGTCACAAGATTGCTTCCAAACAACAATATTTGTAAGTTTTACTTTGGAATTACTTTTATCATGATAACAAATGTTACACTGATAATACACAGAGTAGAAAAACGCGAACAAAAAAAATACGACTGGACATTTTGTTTTCTAAAATCAATACTTGAGTATTCAATGCAAAACTATGTTTGAGATTTTGCTATTATCGGTATCGGATAATAATCGGCTTTAATATGATCAATCACAAACAAATCCCTATGACACTATATGACTTAAATTATTTATTCATTCAACAATGTTTATAATGTAACCCAGTAAATTGCTTACGTACATATTTATTATGTAAAACATACGATTTAAAAAATGAAAAGAACAAATTAAACGCTAGCCTATCTAACTAGAAATCAATTATAACGGCTACCATAACTCTAATCTCACGTCACATCTGTATAATTACACGGTAAAACCATATCGCTGTTGACTAGGGTTACCAACATTTAGTAACTGTAGACCATAACATGACTTATCTTCCTAAGTCCCCTAAGTGGGGCCGAGGTTGTCCACAGAGGAAGCGAAAATAATTTAACTAAAACTTGATATTCAGGTCAATTTCGAAAAGGTAGAGCAACCCTAAACTGACTAACTCGGAAACGCAAAGAAAATGGAATCCACCTTCGCTCCTTAAAGACGAAGAAAATAATACAGTCGAAACCGAAGAGGTGGCAACCCTACTGGTGACCGACTCACTAACGATCCAGATCACATCTACCATTACTAACAAGCTGATTTGAACTATAACAAATTAACATAAAAGTTAAAATAGAGCGAACGTTAATACTGAGACATCCGAAACCCGAGATAACACACTCTTTATGACGTTCGAGTAACATTTCACATGGGTATTACATGCTTAATTAAAGTTAATGATAAATAAAATAGAACATTAACGATAGAGTTCTCAGAACATGTACCAACGTGCTTTTAAATTGTGATATAAAATTACCTAGTGTTAGGGAAAAATCCAACACTGTGCCGTTGTACTGGCACAACACTAGCCTTACTAAAATGTCGACGTTTATGTCCCGTCACTAATGATTCTGAGACTTTATAATGAAAGTGCGCCATTCGCGCCAAAGGATTCAAACTAATAATGTCTAGAATTAGATATGTTATAAAAATGGTGTAAGAAAAAGCAACTAATCGAGCGCCAACATACAAGAAACAAGACTAAAAACGATGACTGGTCACAGAACGTAATTTATGTCAGTTCCATTGAGGAGTGAATCGTCGACTCTTATTCTTTCCATAGTATAAACGGTCAGGTTTATAACTTTTTAATTTCCTAGTTAAATGACATTTTTACGGTCTAATTTTACGAGAATAGCCAAACACGCCGTACTTTAGACAGGCTATTTTAGAAGTATAATGAAAAGCTCCTATCGTAGCAACAATTACGTGGGACCACTAATTGAACTGACGTTTTTAGATCGCGTCACACTATCCGTTAATTGCTCGACTTCCATTTAACTAAAAAAAAATTACAGCCTGAATGGCTACATCAGTGAACGAAACGACAAACGACATGTTTATATATAGATAAAAATTTAATTTGATTAGTTTTATTTTTACTTCGAATCACGTGGTGAACGCACATTCCGTTATTAGCTATCTATTAAAATATAGCGTAATTAAAAAAAAATAATTAGTAGCTTATGTGTTTTTAGACAATGTGCTACATTCATGCCAAATTTCATAGAGATCCGTTGAACCGTTCTGCAGATACCTTCTAACATCCATCCATCCATCCATTCAAACATTCGCTTTTATAATTATAATATTAGTAAGATCTAATCATGGTACAAGAAGTACATAAAAAACAGCAGCTATTGCCAAAATATAAAAACAGCTCTAGTGTTTCTCTTTAAATTTCTTACTTATGAAACTAGCTTCCTAAATCCTTATATATTAGTTTTAATAACACTTAAATTTCATTGGTATTCGTAATATAATATTGGTATTCGTATACCTTTTAGCCCTTGCATTACGACCCTACTTTACATTGTGCATTCCCCTAAATCGTCCCAATCCCGTCCCACAGAACTTTCATCCCCAAATTTTACGAACGTTTTCTCTCTCTAATTGGGAGAAGGAACAATTTGAAATATGCATATCAGTACTATGGTTGACAAGTATAGTTGTACTACACCATTATAGATAAATTTCTGTGTATGTTAAATTACAGGAGCAATTTTTAATGACAACGAACTTACTGCCTCTAAGTTATTCTAACAGATAAGTAAATATTTTGAAAGGAACTACAACTATAATTACCCATCTACTCTAGTTCTAATAAATTTATACCGTTACCGCGAGCTCAAATGACATAGAAGGGATGAAACAGGAGAGGAGACTCCCTATGCAGAGAGGTAGGGAAGATGCACGTCACAAAGCTAAGGTCGTTACAAATTCATGAGCAATTAGCGTGCTGCGTCGGCAAGCGCACGACCTATCCTGAAATACAAGAGAAATATTGTTAGCAAACCTGAATACACAGAGGATTTGATTTGTACCTAAATAGAGCTATTAATACAGACGTTAACGATATAATTTGATAGATTAAGCTAGTTCCAGATGTGGGAATGGATGTGGATTAGGTCAGCGGAGGAACTGATTCGAAGAGGCACTAGTAGAAGAAGAAGAAGTTCCAGATGTACTGATTGCCATTTGTTACAATTAAAATGGGAAGTACAGTCAGGCATTTGATTTGGCATCTTGGGACTCACAGTATTCTATCCGATGTGCCTACTTTACCATAGGGTACTATATAATATAACTTTTATATTCTTTGCTAAATTAAATAGGTATAAGTAAAATCAACAATCATAGATGATCTATTCATTGTTAATGTTTAAAACTTTACTAAGTTTTTAATACAACGTTAATTTTATATATTTCTAATCAAAAATCATACATCGTACCCTTCCCGATTCACACGATCATTACAACTTTAATATAACACAATTTAATTTAAAAAGGGTTCAAAAAGTGCTACGTTTATGACGATATAACAAGATGTAGCCCATAAAGCTCGTCATCCTCGAACACCGGATTCATATGGATTTAAATAAACTACTGCACATAATTAAGATCACCCGCAGCCGTTTACTCCATTAGCGAGCGTGACCAGCTCAATCCAGTTCAATCCGGATACCGGCAACATTTATGATGCTAATTAAAAACCGGTATTAGTGCAGTGGTGTGACGATGAGATATATCGGGTTGAGTATTCCTTTTGAAATAATTTTAATAATAGAATATGACAAACCGGTTCTTTTAAATATTTTTTTCAAGAATCAAACAAGTGATATATCTGTTATTATATTATAGGATATTTTATGTGTATGTTATAGGATATTTTGGCGGCTCTTAGCTTCGCGCGAGTAAATGCGTATAACACCATTTTCTGAATAGCGGGGCGAAGCGGTGAGAGGACAATGCACAGCGTGCCGATGACCTTGGGCGCGCCAGGATATTTGAAATGAACTATACTAGCTACTTTATAGGAAAATGTACGACTCATCAAGAGTATAAAACCAATATCATTATATGTTCTTTTCTAACAAAAAAGCAACTGTTGGACGTTTGTACACAATATTGTTCAAACATCCTCAAACTTAATCTATTATACTAGAATATCGTAGTAAAATAATAAAAATAACAAAAGCTGCATCTTTTTCGTATGTATCGAGTGGAATGCGTCCACATTGAGTTGTATTGTTATTAGAAATGCCATAACATCTCATACTACGCGTCGTACGTGTGCGGAAAGACAAGAGGCTGCAAGGGACTGAATAACGTTATTTTATCGCACTATATCTTTCTACTAGGATAATATAAATAATATTAAACGGCATTAATATCTACACAAATACATACAGGGTGATTTTAAAACACATTAGATAGTGTTATAAAATGTCTAAAAAAAACGAGATACACAAAAAATATTTTTAATATCACTGACCATAGGCGGAAGAAAAAATCACCTCATTAAACCTTATCAATCTTTTAAACCAAACTGAGTTACAAATCTTGTAAGCGCATTGAATAATAACATCCCTAAGACTTATAAAAACAAGCTGGATCGAGCAAAAAATGCATCCACGCGCCTAGGAACTTGTATTCCACGCTTATTGTGATATAGCCGTGAGAGCCTACCTCGTTATCTCGTGCCTCTAAAAGAATTTCATTACCATTAAACGAGCTAATTAACTTAAGCCTTTGATATTTTTTTCTATCTATTCTTGTAGCTTTGGGTATGTTTTGCTCCGAACGTCAGGGAATCGCTTCACGTAAAAGGATACGAAACAGCCGAGAATCGAATGCAGTGCAAAACGTAATAAATGTTACAGAGAAAATGCATTGCAATTGTTTAATTAAGCGGAACCTTTTATAGAAATCTTGTCTGTTATATTTGTTGTCATCCCTTTTATTCTGCTTAGATAAATATAGTAACAATCTTACTAATATTATAAATGCTAATGTTTGGATGGATGGTTGTTCGAAGGTATATCTCCAAAACTGCTGCATGGACCTCGATGAAATTTGGTATACATAAAGAACACAGTCTGTAAGAACACATAAATGTCTCATTAAGTTTGCTTTTAACTGCGCGGACGTAATCGCAAGCAAAAGCTAGTATGATCATATAGAAACCGCCATTATCCTTTTTGGTCATTCGGGTAAAACTACGCAACAAAGAGGACTGTCATTTATATTAAATTCTTATCATAAGATAAACACTGCTGCATACATTACTGATAACAGTGATAACACATTAATTAGGTCAGCGCAACTCTATGTGTCATACACATATGGCTAAATAATTATGAGAGCAGACAATATCATTTCAACGGTTGTGGTTGTCTTAAGAGTTGTGATGCGTGAAAGATGACTTTATAAAAAAGCAAATTATGGTTGAAATTACGAAAGATAAATCAATATGAAGGACGTTGAAAAAAGACAAGGAAATTATGACAACAATTCTAGCAGTTTCAACAAAAGTATACTTGCAACTTTTTTTATAAGTTATTTGTGAGGCGGGATTTGACCGTCCGTCGATGAAAGGTTCAATGCATGTAATTTCGGATGTCTACCGGCACTGGCTGATTGCAGGTCTGCCACCAAATATAATTTAAAAAAAAATTAATTTACGAGTTAATATTGCTAGCTGGTAAATATAGTTAGTAGATAAACACGTTAACCGTCGGTCAGAGTGCCGGGCGTGAGGGAACAATAACGGACCGCGGCAATATTACCATTGCTAGCACTGCATCTATAATTTTGCACCATAAACTCTAAAGCTCGAGGGTTAAGGTCATTAAAAATAAGTTGTTAACGGTTAGATAGTATCTCTACAGCTCACATAAATATGAAAATCAAATACCCATAGTTTCCTAAGATTTTATTTTAATTGTAAAATCTCACAACAAACGATGAATGCAAATTGCTTAATATAGTGTTTTCATTTGACTCTACCGTGACATTCATTCCAAATGAGTACGGAAAAGGCTAGCTAAAAATTTAGTTTTATGACCTATTTACCTGCATTAAAGCTAACCAAATTTATATCAGCTATAGCTTATACCCGCGACACCGTCCGCAAAGAATTAAAACATCTAGTCATAAATAAAACCTATGTTACTCAGTGATAATGTGGCTTTCTTATGGGAAAAGATTTTTTTAAATCGAGTAGTTTATGAGTTAATTCGTTACATGCAAGAACACAAATCTTTATCTTATTAGTGTAGATTTGACGACATACCTAGGGTAACACGTACAGTGCCACCGACTCGCCCCTCGAATTTATATTCATAATTTTATATCATTGAACGTGTTAACACCTCTGACTCGAGTTGGCCTCGGCAAAGTTTACACCTTGTCGAAAGCATTGGAATGAAGTCCTGGTATTATGGAGAACATTTGACGCCCACAGCCGACTGTGTGGGAGATCTCTTCGCGTTTAAAACCTGCGGTTACCTGCAATCTGGTTTCATGATTCACGTGAATAAAGTCATTATTATCGTCTTTTATAACTTCTATTTATATAGTACTTGAAATTATATGTACCAGACATCGTAAAAAACGATAGAGAAATTTACCGAAACTTAATATAAGAGTTAGGTTGAGAAGAATTGAAATATATTCACTATTGAAATTTAAAAAGAGTTAAACTAAAGACAGGATTTTGTCCCCAAAATTAATATTAAATCAAAGAGACTTCAGCAAGAGGAGCTACTTATATTCCATCTCTATCTCTCTCTCCCTAGCTTGCATCCCAACAAGGTGGTTGACTCTTCCCCAATCCGTCTCTTCCACTTCGCTATGTCCATGACATCTTCATCTCACTCATGTCTCTCCATATTCAAATAAATATAAGAGGTTCACTAAATATTGGGCCAAACAAATACATTTGTAACATACATTGGCGCAAAGTAGCCCTTAATTAATGCTGACTGATCATAACATGGAAGCCAACTTATTACTATGTCAGGAACAAATAAACACCATTACAAATTCAACACGACATTAAATCCACAACATTGTAACAAAGCGTGAAGCTACAGAACTTGTTTGTATGCCTATATTTCTATGTTCGCGTATTTCGCAACAGCGCAGCTGCAATACGCTAATAATCGTGTGATGAAATGAACAGGCATGGCTGTGGAATAAATGTACATGCTAAGGTATACTGCTACTATATTTAAAACCAAACCTAGTATGTAATCAGTACGCGGCAGTCTATATATGTAAAAAAAACCGTATAGACAAACTATTACAAAGCTTGGCGTGGAAACAGATAAAAGCTTCTACAAACATTAAAAAATAAACTACATTTAAAAATAATCGATTTCGTCAGTCGATACAATGGGCGCAGTTATTTGTTTACTGCGCTCGCGCATCACTAATGCACTGTGTCTTCCCTTCCTTTCTGTACCTTTGCACTCTTCTCTCTCGCTGGCAATCGTTGAGAGCATGCGCCGACGCATCGATGTTACTCGTACATGAATCATCGATAATTGCGAACGGAAAAAATATATAAACATTCAAAACCTTTTCTTCAACAAAAAACGGGGAAGATACGTCTTTGTAAAATACGACACTATATCAGTTAAAAAGAATATGGAAAGATTGAATTTTATTTGAATCTTTAATAGAAAAATAATTAAAAAATTACTAACTACTACTACTACTAAGAAAATATAACAATCTGACAATATAATTGTCAGTCTTTGTCTTTTATTGTTCCTTTTTTTAAGTATAACATTTTAAAAGGAATGAAGGAAATACGAAAAAGAGTGGCATGAAAGGACCGTTCACATTTTATTTTTATTACGAATCGATGCCAAAACTCACAAATTCTCACAAAGGAAAAATTTTAATGAATATCTCATACAAGTGTTTCATTAAAACGTACATACTAAACTAATTAGCAAACATAACCATAAGGAGGGGGAGGAGTACGCTGCGGTATATTCAGTTAATTAACGAGCCTCTTTCGATTAATTAATGGCGCTAATTACTAGGACTTCATCAGGACGCCGCTTGTTTCTACGCGTAACATAAATCTTTTTAAAAATAATATATAAATATCTTCATCAAACAGTTTTGTTAAATTACGCATTTTTTTTTTAAACAGTTGATACTATGACATGACCATTGTCTTACTATGCAATTGTTTTATAAAAGGCCTCAATTACATATTGATATGGTACAAAGATTATATGCTATTATTTTATTGGTATTCAAAAACATTATTCCGATTGTAAGTATGCAACGAAAACTATAGTAACTGGACACGTTTTTAAAAAGCAACAAAAAACACGCACCGCAGTAATCAGCGTTACATTAAGGTGAATAAAAATGCAAATCAACGCTCGACGGAATCGAACCCGGGACTGATTTACGACGGGTACGTGACCCGGTGAATGCATCGCCCAACCTATAGGCCCACGGGTAATGGTGGATCGGGAATAAATCCAAATTATAGGGGGAGGGGGTGTCGTAAAAAGGCCGTTGACAGAAATAGCGGAAAAGACGGCAGTAAAGTATTTTTAAGAGCATTATAAAACGCCAAATCGATGTTCGAGCAATGCCATTTCTGATGAAGAAATACGATGTGCCCATTTTGATTCGATTTGGTCGAACAAAGTGTTCAGCTTCTGTTCATTCTTTTAGCAAGAAAGTAATACAATCGTAATGTAAATAATTCGTTTTTTTTTGAGGCAATGATTTTTAATTGACTCCTTGGTATGTCTTGACTTGATTTGGTATGTCAACAAACATTCCATCATTTAACAAGAAAACAAGATATATCATAGCTATTCGCTACGTAATTGACATATCACAAAAGTGATAAACTGTAACCCTTTGCCTTGATCCTTGAACATTATTCCGATTGTAACAATACCAAGAAACATTTAAAATTTTGTACAACACTAAAATATAACAAACATTTCTAACTACATAATACTATAAAATAAAATAAAACATTCTTTAATCCATTTTCCATTGTTTAAAGTAATTATACACAGAGAAACGAGAAACAAACACATATCGGCACATATCGCGCATGTGTCCCGACACACCAACACGCCGACCACCGCCGCATAATCCGACAAGCTTTCTAAAGCCGCCATGGATTCTTTAAGCAGTACAAAGCTGTGCAGCGTGCTTTGGCTTCACCGACACGCTAATGCAGGGTTATTTCCAGCTTAACATTACGGGAGCTTTTAATTTGTAGCTAAGAAACTGCGCTTGCAAGCAGTGAGTTGTCATTGTTGCGAGTGATGTTATTGAATTGCATGTAGATGTATTTATATGTATTTAGTAAACCCGCCTACACATAGAGCTGCATATTTCTCCAGTAACTTGTGTACTACTACGAAAGCTTAGAGATTACGAAATTCCGCGATCTAAGCGCACCTTTATCGCTTTCGCGCATATTCATCATTTACTAAAACACCTATTTAATATCTATTTTATATTTAAATTTTTCTTCATTTATATTCGTATAGTTTGAAAAACATGTACTGTCATATTTTCAATGTAATTATGACGCTAAAAATGTGCTTTGCAGTTCTCGTTCATGTTGGATTCAAGTTAAATCAAATTGGAATTATGAACACAAACATTATAAAATTATAATATTAACATATAGAATCAAAGAAATATTAAGCTTATAAGAAACTTGTGTTGCACTCGATGTCGGCTAGCGAAGATCTAGACGACTAGAGCTTTTGTGTACATGTTGAAGTACAAGTAGGTATATAACGTGTCTTATTTACCTTAGTAATTAATGAATTGAATCATTAATTTATCTGTTTTTCATCAATAAAGTTAATTGTCATTATTATCAATATGGGTGGTCGTATATTAGTCTATCAGCCAATGAATCTCCGCTTATTGTTGTACTTTGAAACTGAAAATGCTTCTGATGTCAGGGCTGACGCACTTGAAAAGTTTGCGTATTATAAAACAATGATATGAAAACCCTGACACTTCGCCTCTCTTCTTGTTAAAGCTGTAACATTTTAAAAAAGTTAAACAGATGTTAAGTCTTATTAAGCCCATATAAAGCTCCCGTTTATCAACTACCTCACACTCTAGGGCTATAAACAGTTACAAAGTTACGACGTTAAACATTTATTTATAAACCCACTGAAGAAATAAAACTTTTAATCACCCCCAAAGCGCTCAATAACCATGAATTAAACTCAGCGGAGCGTCATTACAGCGTCTTACTGTCGGTCGCGGAGCCGTCGGCGGAGCCCTAAAGCACGATAAATACGCACCCAGGCCGTGCCCGTCCATCATTTGGACATTAACGCCCGCTCGTAATCAACTACACCTATAAACCATTACTCTAACGTAAATAAACTACTGTTGCAACCGCGATAAATAAATACCAAAAGCGCATCTTAACTCTATATTTGCGGATATTCAACGCTTTTTAAATTAAAATTGTAGAACAGATTTATTGTAATTTTATTTATTATATTTTAATTAAATAGAACCGTTTAACACGCCGCACACGATTTGCCGATCGATATTAAACGGCAATATTTAGAAGAAAGGGACTTACCTTCGGCACATGTAAACAAATGGATGCAGGCCAACAAGAAAATCCAGTTACCGACTCCAAAGCGATACATCCCTGTCCGACACATGATTCAATTCACTACAACAACACTACACTACAATTTATAATTCATAGTTATCACATTTTCACTTAAAATTCCACTAAAAATGAATAATTCGTTGATCGTCACAACGCTGATATCAAACCGAATACTCCGCCATGTTCAAGCAAGCACTGCTCACTGCTGCGTTCGAAAACCCGGCTCAAACTCAATACCGAAAGGTCAACGTTCGGAACAACATGAGGGATTGAAGTGAAGTTGTCCCTTTTGCATCGCAAGTTAGGGATGCTGAGGATATAAAATAATGACTTCTCTATGGATGAAAAAAGGTGGTCTTTCTAAATAATTTTTACTTAGTTTAAAGTAAAATCAAACTTTTTTTGATTTGATTGTTGTGAACTGATTGGCTTGAAATGAAGTTATTAAAATGTAGTCTAGCAAGTAAGATTTTGATGTTTTCTACTGTAATCAATGTGATATTATATGAGTATGAGGTTAATAAAACTGTTATCTCAAAATTCTTCTAATAATTAAAAATCTAATTGAGCATTCTCGTTTTTGTTTTCTCAGGGAACCAAGGATGCATTCTCGTTTTCTTGACAATGATAGTGACCTGATATGACACTGACACCTATTTGACACTGATGACATATTAAAATGTCAAGCTCGTTACCACAACACTTATTCACAACAAATGTTTTTAAATTTAAATAATATTAATTTAAGTTCGCGCTTACATTTTATTTAAAATGGAACTTATATATTCAATGAGACGGAAGCCTTTAAAATGTGAACCGCCACATTACGAGAAGTATGTTACGTTACAAAACGAGGAATGTGTTTAGCTAGGCAATGGTTTAAAGTGTAATATTTTCCAGTAATGCGGATCCAGAAGTAGTGAAGCCGATTTGTACGATATCAACGTGTAATATAATTGCATTTTCATCATTAACCGAATTATCGGACACTGATGGAGATACATGGGGCGGTCATGTTTATATATGTGATCTTGATACCCCATGGGAATGTCATAAAGTAGCCAGCACTGTTCATCCTGTAAGTTTTATAAACATACAACAACTTAGTAATTGTAATACATTTGTATATGATTTTATATCCATAGATTGGTATACCTATCTCACAGTCCCAATGAAATCAAAGAATTTTCATAATTTAAATAAATTCAAGTATTTTGTTGTTTAAAATTATATGGGTATATTTAAAAAGTTCCTATTTCTCTTTACTACCATTATACTCTCATGTATTGGTTTGTGATACAACTTTCACCCTTTCAATGTAATTGAATCTAAATTAAACATGTACCATACCTCCGACTCAACACACAAGTTCATTTGAATATTTAAAAATATGAGACATATATTAATCTTTTTTTTTATAACAGAAGGGGGCAAACAAGCAGCGGGAATCTATCTATTTATATCTATGTATATTTTCCAGGTGTCAGCTCTAGAATGGGACGGAGAAGGGAAACAGCTGTTGATAGCTACAATAGTTGGTGAAGTGTCCATATATGTACAGAAGGACTATTTGCTTAATGAATGGTCTTGTCTATACTCAGCTTACTTTCCAGGTTACTTCATATCTTATGTCTTTTTCAATAGGAACATGCTTTTTTTTTCTATGTAAATATTAAAGTTAAATAGAGACATAAGTAATTTACATAGATATTATTCTGTTCAAGAAAGTATAAAACTAGATATCTTATACTGATTAATATTAACTGATAATAGTTTTAGTCAGAATTTTCACATACAAAGTTTTTAAAATCTTGTTAAGATATTTGTTACGAATACTATATATAATATTCAAATAATAAGAAGAGGCTAATATCCTGAACTATTATATCTTTTCCAGGTGAAAACATTATAAAGGCGGTATTCTTTCATAATGGTCGCAAAGTTGTCGCTGTTGAGAAGAAACCGGATGTACCAATCAGTGATAGAATACAAATGTTACGATATGTGCCTACCCTCAAAGGTTTTGGGTGAGAAACTTGCCATAAATAATCTTTAATGATTTATGCAGAGTTGCACAAAACCAAGATAATTGGATACCAAATATGACAAAAATAACTTTTGTATTAAAAAAGCAATGCAACAATTCAACTTAATCAATAATATGAACTTGCATCAATCAACATTACCCTTCAAATCAACTCACTATATATAGCATTAGATAAATGTGCATGTGTAAAATGGGAATCATAAAACAGATTGGCACAGTGCGGGATTCAAAACTCGGACCTGAAGATTACAAGTCAAGTGCTTAACCCTTCGGTCACCTTTGTGAACTTTTAATTTAATACAATACTTTTATTTGATTTGTAGTCTGGTTTTTGGTGGTTTTTTTTTAAAAATTCTTTGTACCTTTGTATCAATAGTGGTGTAGCGTGTGAAGGGGCCTGTATAATAACGGGTACCGGTTTAGTGGGTGCCTTGACTCCCAATGGAGACTCCAATCGTGCCCTCGTCGCCTCCGACTGTCTCCGCTCGCCCAGGGATCATATTGCTACTGCATCATTTGCACATAAAAGTAAGAATTAGTTAAACACATTTTATTTAAAGGTAAACTGTGTCTTATTTGAATTGATAACTTGGTTTGTTCTTCTTTATACATATGACATATTGTGTGTTACTAAACTTGCCAATATAATTGCAAGCCTTGTCACAAGATCATTGTATTGTAGATTATCTTGTCATGTTTATGTAACCATGTAACTGCATCACCGGTTCAGATAAAGTCAGATTATAATGGCAATATAGTTGTAACTTTTTGCACATTGAAATGCAATTTGTTGTTCTGTGGATATATAAGGGTGTGTTCAGACGGACCAGAGTGGAGAGTAAAATAATCGTATAAAGGTTAATTTCATTTGCAATAAAAATCTGCTCTAACTCTCCGCCCCGGCCTGCGTGAACAGACCCTAAGAGATTTGTTTGCCAAGACTGCGTAGAATGGAAATCCATAGTCTGCCTCCCTCTGACTACCTCTCTGGGGTACATGGCGCCAGTTATATTGTCGACTTTTGGTCAAAAGATGGCAGTATACTGATAGCAGCTGCTTGGCGCGGCGGGGGCAAGCGCGGGGTGCGGTGCGCAGCGTGCGCGGTGTTCCGCCCCCCCGGCTCGCGCGCCGCCCCCGTACAACTAACATTACAACCCCTACCCACTGTATATTTACTGGATCATGAACCTGGTAAGTTAAAAATTATTTTTTCTTTATTTCCAAAATTGCTTGTTTAATTTTGTCAATGTTAAGAAAGTAAATTGTAATTATGAACTGTCATTTTCTTTGGAAAAAGAGAGATAGCAGTTTGTTTTTGAATTAATATTTAAGTAGTGGAAACGCAAGGCTAATACTGTAACATCCAAAATATTACAATATTATAACAAAAGTATACTAAAATCGGCTGTCCAAGGTTTTAATTAATTTTGGTAAACTTATAAAATTTTAAATTTTTGTTAATGTCCTATAAAATTATATTATAATTTGATATAATATAATATTATAAATGCGAAAGTTTAAATAGATGGATGTTTGTTAGAAGGTATCTCCAGATCATGAAAAATTGCCATAGATGTAGAATAAAGCCTTGAACAACACATAGGCTACTAATTTTATTTTTAACTTCCGCCCAGATGAAGTCGCAGGAGACAGCTGGTTATAATAAATATTTTCTGTATATAATTACAGTATCAATAACATGGTGTCTGCGGGAAGACACAGATTCTTTACTGATCGCTGGCTCCACACTGACTCTGTGGAAGTTGGCAGAGCGCTCCTACCCTGTGCACAAATTGCTCAGCAAAGGTAATTGTTGCTGAATAATATTCTGTTAAAAATATTGTTTTATTTATTATATCGACATGTCCACAATGACAGATCGAGGAACCTTTTAAGACTTTATCTCTTTGTGTGCCTTAATTATGACACAGATTTTGATTTTTTTTTAATTTAATATTAAACCGAATTTTAGGTCCTGTGCAAGGTAACACTACACCTGGCGGTGGTCCAAAAGCACCTACAGAATGTTTTAATACTGTGGTAAGTAATTCCTTTATTTTTTATTCCTAAGTTAGTATTCAGCATCGTTTTTCTTCAAATATTCCTTAATTCCAATTTTGATAAAATTATCCATAATCAATAAGTATGATACCTGGGTGCAGGTGTGGCAGCAGACGGCGGTGTGGCAGGTGGAGGGCGGGGGCGGGGGCGCGACACACGTGGGCAGCGTGCGCCTGCCGCTGGCCACGCCCCACGTGCTTCTGGCCACGCCCACCGCTTTGCATCTACTCAACAGGGACAACCACCACTATGTTAGTACTACCACCTGCATTTGTAGGGGGAATAAGGCTTTTGTCCCGTACCCCCCCCCCCTTAAACTTTATTTAGCGATGTTGCAATTTTTTTTTGTCTACAATTTATATGCTATTTCTACTATCGATTTTAGTAAGTTATTAAATTTAAATTGATTCAGTTATATTTGTATACTAAACACGCAGGTATGTTCCCGCGCTATCGGCAGTGGTCTTGCAGCGGATATAGCGGCTACACCACCAAAGAAAACTAAATATGGAGGTCTTCCGGTAAGATAAGTACAAACATATTATATGATATGTAGAACTACAATCAAAATCGTTATGTGATTTCTTAAAGTCACTTAGAGTGGATTTCCTGTACTTGTAATGTAAATGTAAAATGTATACTAAAACAATCCTTTAGTGGTTGCTTAACGACTCTTAATGCGTCACATAGTATATCCAGCTTTCGAAGGACCATAAACTAATTAATGGTCCTTCGAAGTTCGGATACACTTAGAACAGACATGCACCATATAATACTTGTTGCTCGTATATAACTACAGGGTGCAGGCGGGAGGGGGGGAGGAGGAGGAGGAGGGGCTACAGTGTCGTGTGTGGAGGTGTCGCAGCTGGGCGCGGTGTGTGTGGCGGTGGACACGCACTCACAGCTGCACGTCTTCAAACTGTCGCAGCCCGCACCTGACATACGTAAATATATACAAATTATACGACACGACATCGCACGGTTCATTATCTCACTACGTTCTTATACTACTATCTTCCATTCTGATTTTTTTTATTTTATATCATAAGATGGCAAACGAGCGAGCGGCCACCTGAAATCGCTGAAATGCGAAGTGACCGTTGCCCATAGACATACGCAATTGCATATGCGTTGCCTACCTTTAATAGACGGAGGAGAGGATGCACAGAAAGAAAATATTTTCCCTTCCCATGCATCCTCTCATGCGCAATGTCCACTTCCACTTCCCATCCTCTCCTTATAAGAAAAAGGGTGGGAAGGGAAAGAGAACTATATTAGGCCTCCGGAACGTACACTCATCAGACTGCACGCGGAATAGCTTCCACTTGAGGCGTGTCTTCTGTGTGGTCGTGGTATTTCACCGGGCGAGCCGGGACAATTCATGCGAACATGTTAAAGCGGGCTCTACCACTGTTAAATCTGATTAAAAGCCATAGCAAATGTGAAGTTGCGATAAACTAAATTTACGATAAAAATAAAAAAAAAAGCGAAGTGGCATATGTCATCAAGTGTTGCCAATCGCAAGAACATTACCGCAATGAACCGATTTGATCCTGATGATGAGATTAATGGATATAAGGCAACACTTCGAGTTATTGCGATACTGTAGTCCTAGCATTAGAAATTTATTTTGGAGTAATAATTTTTTGGTGCTTTAAATTAGTTCTTATTATAATATGATTGTAGCCACCACACTGTCGGTACAACACACCACGATGCTGCTGGAGTACGCCATGGTGTCAGGGTATGACAGCCTCGATGTCATCATGACATTGAAACCTAACATCGTTGAAGCTGTGTACGAAAGGTAAGACATTCACAACCGTATTTATCATTGGTTTCTGAGACCAAAAACTTTTATAAAATATATTGTTATGTCTCTTTTGTCAAACATAGGGACGATTTTATACAGGGATTTTCGTCTCAGAAACCCACGATTAGTCTTTTAATTGTTACATTAATCAACCATTATAATACTCGAAGTGATATATTAAGTATCTACAACATTAGGAAAATCTAATTGTTTTTAATTTACACCATTAAGAAATAAATTAAGGGAAATGTATGTATATTTTCATCAGATTGACGGAGAGCTTCCAGCGTCAGCCGCAACCCTTCCAACAGTATTACTACCACAACTGGCTCAAACTGAGGATAGCACTCTGCAGGTATCCTCTTACGTTTACATTGTCACAACATGTTGCGAATGTTGTAGAATTCATCACCACTGATAGCTGATAGCAATTCATTGTTGAAACAGTAGTTAGTTAATACAAGGGAAAGGGTCAGAGAAATGACAGTCAAAGTCTCCTTTGTGACAGATTAAACATAGTCTTACTGTCTTGTTATTAATTATTCAAACATAATTATTTTAATTTACAATTGTAATCAACACAAGGATGTTTGAACCAGTAAGAGACGCTGCTATCGCGATTAGACATAGACAATGATAGAGGATGAAAGTGACGTAACGTTGACTGAGGGGCGCTAGTGTGCTCTCATAATTTAGGACTTATGGCCACCGGTCTATACGAATATATAGAAGTGCTTCGTCAGTGTAAACAGATCATAAACATTGTTGTGCAGCCGCGTGGCGGGGCTGACCAGCAGTGCGGCCTCCCTGTGCTCGCTGCAGCTGGTGCTGGCGGGCTGGTCCGCGGCGGCAGCGTCGCTGCGTCCCGACGAAAAGACCGAGGCAGCACTCGTCTCCTTTGCTGCACTTTCCAACATGCCCGACGAACACGAAGAGAAGGTAACACATAGAACGCTATCAACTGAAAGGCCACACATAGGCTACTATTTTTTTATTTACGTCAACGATTAACGTCAAATCATGTTAGTCTATGACATTTTCGTTGTGTCATTAGTGTTTGCCCCATTGACCTGTCAAAGGTGTTGTATTTAATATAACAATTGCAGAATCTGCTGGCGCTGGAGGCGAAGGCGGAGTCCCTGGGCGAGGGTGCGACGAGCGCGGGCAGTGCGTGGGGCGCGCTGTCCGCCATGCAGCCGCTGTACCGGCCGCTGCAGCGCGCGCTCGACACCGCGCTCACCATGCTCGCCGCACTCACCGCCGCACACAACTCACCCGCCACACCCGCCACACACCACCATGCACACGGGTAACAGATCATATATAAACACATTTGGTACAACTCTTTTAAATATATTCATAAAAATGGAGTTTCAAATTTTTATCTGTCTCTATGTCTGTACGGCTGGATCGATTATGGCGATACTAGGAAGGAAAGGTAACTGTTGCACGCGGGCATATCATAGTCTACTTTGCTTTTTTTGACTAATTTGGTGCTGACAAAGTCATAGGCGACAACCAGTTCTATATAATTTGTGCTAAAAAAATTTCACATAAGTATTGACGTTTCTCTGGTCGCATTAGGCGGTCATTACTGACTTTGTCTATAGGTACAATAGAACCGTTTTCCTCGTTTTATTATAAGTAATTACTGATTGTTAGTTTGATGGGTTCGCAGTTACGAAATGTGGTCGGACGCGGTGGCACTGAATGCGCTGCGCAGAATGGTGGTGATAGCACGAGCGTGTGCCCGAGGCGGGGACGCGCTCAGCCGCCCGCTGGCACGCCTCGCCGCTATCGTAGGCTCCGCGCCCAAGCCGGACCTGCTCGGTGAGCTACACGCTCCTAGCACATAGTTGGCGCGCTTCTGGCACACTTCTCTCGCCTCTTTTGTCACAATATCTTTGAATATAGAAATATTGCCTAAAACATATAGCAGATCAGATCTTGTTCGGTCAAATGGATGTGTTACTCTGAATTTAATGCCACTTGTGCAAATATTTATATCCACTATGATTAGAAAGAACTTAAATAGGGATATCATCGTCCTATGTTTTGGGTTGCCATTTTATAACATCTGAACGAGTCTGATGATGTCACAGCTCCGTTGTTGATTTAGAATATATTGTGTACAGAGGAGTGCGCATCCCTGACTGTGCAGATGCCGGCGCGCGTGTGGGACGCACTGCCGCGCTGTAACGTCTCTGCACCACACGGCAAGCCCTGGCCATTACACGTAAGTACAGCAATTAAGCAAAGGTGGCAAATGAGCAAACAATTCGCCTTCATAGAGAAACGACCGCAATGATAAAATTGTCTAGAAGTAATAAAGAATAATGATAAAGTTAACATAATTTTGTGCCAGTTGGAGTACGACATAGAGCCGGAGGCGTTGCGTTTCGTGCCCGAGCCGCCGGCACATGCGCAGTGCGACGGCACGCCCTCACTCGCCATGGACTCTATACGGTGAATATGTTTTCTGTAGAACCACTAACCTCTATATATAGAAAAACCCCTATTATTAGTTACACCGTCATGAACCACTATTGTCAGTGCCAAACCAAGTTATACCTGTAGCAATAAACAGCGGTAATTTCTAAAACAACTACTTGTTTTTAATGTTCCTTCTTATGATGTTGAAAACCGTTTTTATTAACATTAAAGGTCCCTTTCGATTTTTGACAGATGTCAATCTAAAGCAATTAGGGATGTAGACATTAATTTATCCGATTGTTATGAAAAATCGATTTGTTGATGCAGCTCCTAATACTTGGGTAATTTATTTGTACAGACGGACAAACTTATTTGACCCAGCGGGCATAATTTAAAGTAAAAAATTATTAGTCCCCACCTTTGTAATGTAAAACCAGGTACATGTATCTCGGTGGTGGACGACGCGCGGCACGTTGGCGACGATGCGGGCGTTGTGGGTCGCGCTCCGTCCCCGCCGCCCTGCCCGCCCCACTGCCTGCACGGAACGCCCAGCAACGTGCCTACGACGGAAGATATGTTGCCACTTGCAGGTAAGAGAAACATAAACATTTTTAGAACAAAAAACTCAAAAATAGTTTTCCATAGGCTCCGCTTCCCTTCCGGTATTTGAAATCGTTTAAATTTGTTTGAATATTTAAACCTTTTTTATTATTTGGGTTATATTTGTCTGAATTAAAAATTGTTTGTTCCAGCTGCGGTGGGAAATGGACGCTGTATTCGAATATTTAGTTAGACAACTTTAGTTTGTATGTTTTTTTAAGAATGAATTCTTACATTAATATTATGTAATACATTTTGTACATAAATAAAAGGATATTACTTAGCCTTTATATAGTGTCGTCAAAAATAGAAATCGATTCAGTGAATGTGTTTTTGCTAAGAAAATGGATTTTGTATTTTTATTAAATGTTTTGAATTTATTTCATTGTTTTTCATTTAAAATAACCCGTAACCACTAGGACAGGTCGGCGATCTAAATGTTTTTACAATATTAATGAACAAAAAAAAATACTCTATAAGCTGTCACTAACACGAAGGTAAGACAATACAAAACACAACAACCCATGGAAAGCCAATTTATAGTAAAACGAAACACAAAGTTTGTTAGAATACAATGTAACAAAATAAAGTTTTATAAAAAAATCTCATTCTTATTATACTCAGCCTATTTCGATTTGCGGTTTACGATTAATAATAACTTAAATATTCATTCTTACTTAATTTCTAACGTGTTATTTTAAAAAAAAATAGTTTCATTTTTTTGACGCTACGAAAATGCATTTATAACATCTGTGCATCGGTTCCACAAGTATCGATTAAATCAACTTTTGCTCTGCGCAGCGCAACGGTTTTCATCTCAACGTTGCATCACTAGTGTCGCTGCGAGAATCGAACATCGAAGAAGCGTTTGGTTGCGACTACGTTGTTATATTTTATTGAATTTTTAAATATTTTCTCGCAAAGATCCGTTAGTTGTGTTATACAATTTAGTAAATACTTTGTTGTTATAAAAATGGCAGACAAGAAAGGTATTTATGAATTTTGATTACATTTTCTCTTTGTTCTTGCTATTACATCGAAGGTTGACATATGTAACGTCATGGGGCCTTGAAATGCTAGTTTTTTGCAACAATAAGTTGATTTGTTGTCCTTTAAATATCAATATTATGTATAAAACAGGGAATTTACTTGGCGTATTGTCACATATTTCATTTCAAGTTTTTTTTACTTCGGTGATGAGATCAATAGTTGTAAATCCAAGATGGATGACATTCCTTGGTCTTACAAGGGGGAATATTTAGAGGAATGTTCTAAATTTAGGGTCCTTTCTCAATCTCAGGCAGCGTTAGACATTATACGATACTTTTACTAAATAATTATTCTATTGACGTCTATTTTAACTCCCAGAAACTCTCCAATAATACAATTTATCTTAAAATCGTAATTTTTGTACAGATGGTTATCATTGAATATATTCACAAAGTAATTTAAGCGAAATAACTGAAAACTATCTATTTTGTAATTTCGTGGAATTTTAAATTTCTATACCTGGCATTTTGATTATTTTATTTTTCTGAATTATAACTTTAATATGTGAATTGTTCTTTTTCATTAACTGCCTTAGTGACATATGTAAAAATAATATGTAGGTATTCCAACAAATTCTGAGGAGATATTCAAGGAGTCAGGAGATTTTGTACTAGAATCTAGAGAGGGCAAATTTCAACATTTACAAAAAAAAATTGTTCACAGCAACATTAAGATGTTAATAACATTTGCAGTTATGGCTATACAATGATTGCAGTACAACAATATTAACGTACAACAAGCTTAATCAGGATTTGCATTTGTTAAATTGTTGTCCAGTTTAACTTCCACATGTGTGGAATAAAAAAAGCAAACACAATTCGTATTAAATTATTATAGCGTTAAAAGCTTTCTATGACCTTCATAATGTTACATATGTCACGTGAAATCTTTTGAATTTATTATAAGCTTCTTAGTTAACAAGATACAGCCCTGTCTTGTGTGGACTTTATCAACAAGTCCAGGCATAGACAATGATAAAAATGACACATCAACTTTTTTTTTATAACGGGATACTGAGGACAGATGCTGTTGTCCAGTAATATTGTTTAGACATAATGATAATATGATTCCTGCTCCTCTCCGCCCTTGACCCTTGCCCCTCCCCCCCAGAGCCCCGTCAACAGGAGGCGACAGCGGTGCGCCGGCGACGCCGTGCGGCCGTCGACTAATCGCTACCATGTAATGACACCATATAGACTTTTTCTTTCTTTATTTTTTCTTTTTTTTTGGAAATAGTTAAAGAGAGACCAATATATGATATGTGCGTATCGGCGTGTGGACGATCGTATGTGTAACTCTAATGTAACCTGAAATGATTGCTTGATTGTTGTAACCTTTCATAAAAAAATGTAGGAAAAAAACAAAACAGAGTTCCTTTTGCGGTAATTAAAAAATCAATATGATATTTTGCTCAACATGTTTGGAATTGATTTTTGTATGAAGTAACAATCAAGTTATCATCATTGGAAAGCTGACAATTCAACATGTTTGAAACATAAATAATAGACAAGCTTCTTTGTTTTATTAGAGTAATATTGCATATGTAACTATTCTGGTGGGACTTGATGTATTTGACTTGAAGCTAAATGGTTGGCTGTACAGTAGATGTTTTTGGCTTGAAATTTTTGTATAGTATGAAAGTCCATCCGGATCAGTGACCAAGTTTTTTGTTTATCAAACATGTGCATTTGACAGTTTTATTAGTTAAAACTAACCGTAAAGGAATAAGTTGTGTAAGTTACGATGTGAATTGTAGTTTTCCCATCTATTCTAGTCTTTCGTTTTTTTTTCACTATAGTACGGACGTTATTTGAATTGACAATTTTAGTTTTGCGATTTTTTAAATTAATATTTACGAATAAACTACAACTCACACATTTAATTAATATCTACATGATTTTATGTGTTTTGCTCTTATGTTTATTTATTTTTTTCTATAAATATTTAGTTCACAGCTTATTTTTTTACAATTTCTTTTACACTCATTTTCATAAATAATATTGACCTTCAAGACAGTAAAAAAGCATTGAACAAGCAAAGGTCAGTATTAGAAACAAGCTTTTTTTGTGCACTACCAACATTGTGGTAAACTTGTCTTTTTTAATCTATGAGACATTTATCCCAATGTTTTCAAAGATACCTATTTCTGTTTTTTGTTGTTTTAGGATCTTTTTTCTGTTTTGTTCCAATTAATTAAGATATAATTAATTGATAAGTAAATAAATGAAAGAAAAATCAACTAAATCTTTAGAAATTTTGTTCATAACATATTTTAACAAAGAAATATTACAATTACAATATTGGTTCCGTATAAATTAGCACAAAATTAAGTAAATATGTGCTAGATTATAGTCACAATTATTTATCTAATTTTTATTATGGAATCTGTCAGAATAAAAACTTTACTATTTATTAAGACTGAGTGTTCTACTAACTAAAAACAGAATAAATCAAGTATAGAAAATATAATCTACGCCTGGTTTGTTCTGAAAAACTACAACAATCTTTAAAATTACGGAAAAAACTAAACAATTTATTTAAATTAATAGAATTAAATTTACTTTGAAAAGTATAAGATTTTTGTGGTGCATTTTGTTGTAATTTTATTTGAGGTGATGGTGAAACTGGTACTGTCTTTATTTGCAAATTAATATTGCAAATGAAAACTGTATCGTTTAGTTGTATGTTAAACACAAGTTATTATTAACATATCAGATTGCACAACAATAACGTTTTGCGGTCTAATGACCATTTTACCCTTTCTCCTCATTATTGTATCAATCCATTTGCAACGTAAAGGGTCCATTGGTCATGTTCAAATGACAGTGTTGCAGGAATGACACATTTGTTAGTGTGTGTTAGTATAAGCAGATGGTTATTACTTCCAATTTTTTTTTAACTGGCAAGTAATTTCCACTGATATTGTCTATTGCTTCTGTTTAGAAGCAAAAGATAGTTGCATGCATCAGCTTATTTGAAGGACAGGGAAGTATGACAGTTAATATAAAACATCAGTGACATTAATACAATTCCATTAGTCACTTAGTTTTAGGATCGCTGATTTGGAAAAATGTTTTTCACCCTAATATTAATGCTTGATCAAATCCAGACTTCTTTTACAGGGATCCTGATTAATTCTAACAATTTACCTTTTATTTAGTTGGAATATAAAGTTTGATGTTATATCAGATTAAAGGAAATATGACAACAAACTGGCCGGTTGCAATATAATAGTTTTCTCTATATGTTTAAATAGAAAAGCATTCCATATTTAAATGGAATACTTTTTTAAAATACAAATTTTAGTTTTTAATGTTTAATGGTGATGGAAGCTACCAGGATTTTTGTGTTCCGTATGCAACTTCTATAATGCTGTTATCCATCGTAAGCTATTTTAGTTTTGCTATTTAGTATTTTTAGTTATTTTATGTTTTGTCACTGTCTCTCATACTTGTTTTTAGAATAACATTGGTTTATGGCACGACTTCGCTTTAGTATGCCTCTGCCTATACTATAGGATGTGTTTTGTTTTGTTTGTTCTTCTTTGCATGTTTCTGTGTCCTTCAATGCACTCATATCATAATTTTTTTTTCTTTAACTCGCTTTTTGCATAAGTGCTTTCCACCTTTTTACTGCAATTCTTTGTGGATACATAAAGCATATATAAATTTTATATTTACGAAAAATAAAAACCATAAAATCTTGGTACGAAGTTCTTGCTAGCTCTTTTAATATAGATACAACAATGTTTATTTTATTTTTCGATCGATGTTATTCGACGTGTAATCCACGTTGTAAGCGACCATGTTTGTTACGGGTCTGTTGAAACTGGATGGGGCAACGACATTAAAACGTTAAAAAAAGATTATTTGATGAAATTAAATAAGAAAAACTTGAATAGTTGCGCCCGTCTAGTGATTCACATGCAGGTTCTATGTACGAATAATTTGTATTTTATTGCATGACATGTCTCGCTTATGATTACATGCCAAATTAGTAGATTATATTTAATTTAAATGTATCAATGAACCTGCTTGTGAGAGTGAGCGCTCGAGTTCCATTTATAGAGTATGGGGGGCCGGTGTCCCGGCTTATGTAATGAACGGCTCACTCGTTTATCCGATCCAAACAACTCCTGACGCGACACGCCCTTAATCTATTACTGGGATTTGATCTCTGTGACTATATAGTCTAGATATACATAACTAATGTCTTTTTTTAAGGTTCCTTTTCGTGTGATGATTGTTTTGTTATCTATGATGTTAAATGAGAAATGATCACACACGTTCCGTACCGCACATTGCTTTACTAATTCCCGTCACATTGTTTTGTCCCGCGAGAGGCGCGCCGGGCTGTGTGGTCATTATTATAAGGAATGCATTGTAAATAACGTTTGGTAGGCGATCAGCACTCGCACACTGTGTTGATTCCGAACCTAACCTACCAATTTACCGTTGCAAGCTGTCGGACCAGTTTACCTAATCTGTGCCGATGGTAGTGGCCACTGCAGAGGGTTTTTTCAATGCCGTTCTTGGTCAATATTTTGGAAAAACTCGAGCGGTTCTGTAACGCGTTGTATGGGCATCGCTTGTCGTTAACACCGGCGTCGGCGAAATGTGTAGGTCGCGGACGAATTGTCTATGATATATATCATCAAACGCCTACACTGTGGCAGCGATTTACAAAATGGCGGGTGTCTACAAACTCGTTACAGCTGTTATTTTTCACAATTTTCATACTCTATGGTATCGTCCGCCATTTTTGTGGTCTCTGCCACACCGCTACGTCTAGCGTGAATGCTCGGGCTTGGGTTGAGGCGCGCCGCGGCGCAACCATCGTCAGACCGCCCGGCGCAACCACATACCATCAGTATTTCATTAATTATTCAAGACTACTAGACACTTGTTATATGTCTTTTACGAGGGCAACTAAATACCTAAGTAATAACTATAACGTCTTTGTTCTTTAAACAAATCTTAATTGAATAAACTTTATATTTTTCATGAATAAAATGAGATATCATTAATAGTTGTTACTTAGACAAAATTCTAGCACTGTTAGGAGAACACAGCGGCCCTATTTTACATATTGCCACTTAGATTCTATTCACAAAAAACAACTGTACAATGGCGTAATTGTCGTGTAGTGTTTGCTGTGAATGTTTGTCGCTACGAAGCAGGTGCAAGATTTAAGAGAGGATTTTAATCCTCCTTGGTTTGTACATGTTTCGTGGCGGCATCACGTTGCCCTCGTGAGAGTGCGAATGAGATGTGGTTGCGGGGCGAGTCGGGCGGGATCGGGGTTCGATCCTGCGTGACGCGGCAAGTTGTTACAGTTACACCGCCCCTGGGAGCCTACCCGCAACCTCAACCCCCGCAGGGACCCTTCCTGCCAGCGCCGCCGCACCAGGCCGCACCTCAGTATGGTGGTGAGTGGACTTCTTACTACATTTTAATAATTGATGTATAGCCCTACTATTAGGACCCCGATGGACTTTTATTTAGCCATTTCCGTGATGTAATTAATTCGCAATAGCGTTGTACTGTAACATTTATGTCGAACAATTACAAATCTATTACGAAATGTTTGTTACATCAGGAAGTAAGAAAAATAATAAATATTGTCATCATGATTTGGTTTCTTCTGCACAAAGAATGAAAATGCACTTAGTGGCTTAGAAACCCGATGTAACAGTTTTATAATCTCATTTGTAAGAAAACCTTAAGACTGAGTACTTGAAGCATAAATCATATTATGGCTGTGTCATGGCTCTTGAAGCTCGCAATTGTGCCAACCTTATTCCCTCGCGTCTTTGTTCTTATAAACACAATACGTCAAGACTATTATGTAATTTGTAAATCATATTTATAACATAATTGTATTCTTGCTACAAATATATCCTGTTAGTAAACAAAAGAATTCACTTTTTAATATCTTTCTAAAACAAAAGATAGTAATTGACGATGTTTAACTCTGATAGGGTTATCATAGGTAAAGTATTTTTTCCTAATAAATATTTTGACTGCATTTTCTTCAGTAAAATATTAGTGAAATAGATGAGATTTAAATCCATTTGAACAAAAGTGTGTTAAAAGGACGTTTCTGTAGCTTAACCTGGTTCACAGCAATCGATTGCTGCGCGACCTGTCCCGTTTGACCTACTTTGTCTGTAGGTACGCAACTCGGAACTTTGACCTTTATTCAACATCCAGTCTGGTTGGACTACCGGTTTACGTTAACATTTCCTTGTATGCAGTTTTTTTTTCATTTTTGTTTAACTTTTGTAACCTTGGAGTAGACTCAGATGTGATTATTTTTAAATGTACCTTTTTTTCTCTTCTATTTTCATCACTTTTGGTGTTCGTGTTTTGTCTCTTATTTTTTTATACTAGGGTCTCAATTCTATTTGAATGTTGCCAGAATAAATACGTGAATTTGTTCCCAGTGGCAGGCGGTGGTCCGTACAGCGTAGCGTTCGGTGGCGCGGGCGCAGGTGCTGGAGGCGTGTACGCACCGCCTCCCTACGACCAGCTGCAACATCATCAGGCCATACCGGCCCTCAGCCAGCAGCTACCCGTACGTATTGACATGATATAACATACAAGACAATTAGTAGCCCATGTGGCTTATAGATTTAATGTCCTTCAAGAAGCGAGCGTATCACTATCTCAAAGGTAGGTAACGCATCTCCGGTTCCTCTGGTCTTGTAGATTACCATGGGCCTGGATGAACAACTCGGGGTTACCGCTGCTCGTTTGTCCCCTACTCTCATATAATACAATCAGATGTGTTACATAACACAATATATTCAACGTTTTATAAACAATATGATATGCTTATACTTGCATTGTTTTACATTATGCTAATCGTGAGTTATTTGACCGTGACGCTATATCAACTAAGGATATATAACCTTCAATCTTGTTGTAATTAATGTAAATTAAAACACGTGTTACAATAATTAATATGATAGTAAATATAGGAATGTAAAATTATTACTAAATGTATTTTTGTATTAAGTCCGTGCGGACAATGTCGCGGGCAAAAGCTAGTCAGTCAAATATCTTTGACAACTGGCATTCACGCAGTTGGGAATAACCTTGCAAATTCCTTTATAATAACGTAATTGTCTGAGAAATTTAAAATTATTCATTTCGGAATAAAGTTAAAGCTTAAAGTTTAATATTCAAAATCGTTGAACTCAGCCTTCAACGATATAAATGCACTAAGAACAAAATTATAAAGAATTCTTCTATAAAACTAACATATAATATAATTTTTGTTATGATTGCACATTATGTGTAGTATATGCCACAAATAAGCAAAAAAATCGAAGTGAAACGGTTAAATACCTGTTTTACGACATTTACTGACCTTTAGGAAACTGTTTACGTTATTTTAACAAGCATTTTATGTACTATATAATAACTATATCCAACAGATGTATAGTCCTGCAGCAGCTATGTATGCAGCGGCGGCCGGCTATCCAGGATACATCGGGTACCCCGTGCAGTACTATCCATACTACCCAGCCGCCATGCAGCCCTCAATACAACCCCTGAGGCCCACCATCATGATACCGGTTAGTTGTCCAACTGGAAAATTCTTACTCACAACACGTCTGTAACTCTGGAGGGGTAGGCAGAGACCACAGACCTCAATTAAGGGCTGTCCTAACACACTCCCTTCGCTTTTTAGATGTAGATTTATGAATGTGTGCACCTCCGGTACGTACGGTACGCAAGTACTTGAAGTACTCTCAATACCTACTTATTTCTGGAAAAACCCAAATTGTCTCATTGTAGTTTAGTAAAACGCCTTCGAATAAAATATAAAATGGCCGCCAACTATGTAAAATGACTTTATCTAGAATATACTGTAATTGCAAATGGTATTAGTGTTAGACTTATGTTTATATGGCACTTGTCCTCAGCAGAACGGGTTCGAAGCGAGCGGCAGGTTCGAGGGTCTGGCGCAGACGCTGCTGCCGCCCGCACCCCCCGGCGTGCCCCCCTCACCCGCACACCTCGCCGCCCTGCAGCCCCACCAAGTGCTGTGAGTACACGTCACTTTCACTACCCTTTGTATAAAATGGCAGGAAGGGTAACTTTACCTTAACCTAACGCCAATAAAATATCTTCAAAATCTTAGTATTATTGTTGTTAATTTTATTGACATTGTTATTTTGTCTGCAGGTGGCGTTAAATTAGTCCAGCAATGAGCAGCGCCGACGGCAGCAGACAAACACTGAGCCAGACAACTTGCCCTTTATATTTATAACCTTATCAAAACGTTTAAGGTATTTTAAAATTACTTAAATTCATGATCTGAAAGAAAAAACTTTTCGAAATATTTTTTTTTGTTAAAATAAAGTATTAAAGTCACAATTTAAGTATATTTTAGTGAATAAGTTTTATTCCAATTTGCTTCTCTACAACAGAAAAGCTCTTTGTTTTGGAATTTAAAACTGTCAATCTCAAGATAATGTATTCTGGAACTCAATCGATGAAAAGAGTTACATCTTGAAAGATTACATAAGAGATGTAACTGTTTTACGTCGACGCGTCGTATATAGTGAATATGTCTGTTGTGCGTCGGTTTATCTTAGCCCGATATAAATTTGACTGTGATGTCTTGTTACTAGTTTTAATGTTTGCCACTTTGACAGTTCTTATAGGATCTGGTCTAAGCTGTTTTACCGATCGGCCCAATGGGAAAAGTTCATCGGCCCAATGGTAAATAATCATCGGCCCAACGGGAAACACCCGTCTATCGCTCTCTATCTTAGGGTTATTATAAACATAATTCTATGTGCCTTTAAATGTAATATCATAAATGTTTGAAATCTTAAAAGCAATTATTCGGTTTTTTTTTAGCTGAATTATTTTCATGGTATATATTATTTATATATTTCTATATATGTAGTGAGAATTGTATTTAAAGTAATAAATCGCGTGAATTATTTTTCTAAGTAACCGCCACTCAGAAACGTTAAATGGTAACTTTGTGGCTTTGAGTAGATGTATACATCTACGTTAATGGACGATTTAGTAATCTCTTAGTGGCAGTAAGTGCATGTTTTATATCGCATGTATTACATATCCACGCAGTGGAAACCTAGCCCATTATCAAATATAAAGTTGTAGCAAAGTTTGTTAGCTAAATATATATTTTGTTGTGAAATAAAAGATGGTGGCAAACATTAAACTGTGTAAATGATGTCGCCCGAACGGTCGATATCTCGATATAGTATTATGCGGCACGTCCGCTCTACGTTTAGACTATTCCTTACTCTGTGCTGACCGGATTGTCTATGGCTGTTCCATACATATATTGTCTCTGGTATTGTATAACAAGAGTAAATGTTAAACCACTTTAGTCTCATTTAAGGAATAACAAAGTCATTTTTTTATATATTTTATAAGATTTGTAGAAGAAATCTTGTATGTAATTTCTTGCAACATTCCAGATGCAGTTAAGAGTTTTAGATCTGAATTTTTATATATTTTTTTAATAACAAAGCCTAGTTGGTGAGATCAGCACAGAGTAATAACAAATTTAGTTATATAATTGAGAAAAAATTTAAACAATGAGGTTGTGCGTGACACGTGCGAGTGAGAATGTAGCGTGCGAGCGAGAGAGCGAATGTTTTTTTTGTCTTAGAATATTTTTTTCGAAATGAGTTTAACACGAAAAGATATTACGTTTTAATTTTTATAATCTGTTGAACGAAAATCATGAAATGGTGGAACAAAAGCAATATTTATGATAAAGTCATGTTAAAACTATCCAATGTTAGTGAATAAAATAAAACGTAATTTCTTTTCGTTGTTTTCGAACAAAGATATATATTCTTTTGGAGCTTGGGTGTATATCTCGTTAGGATCTGAGAATCTAGACAATTATGTATCAATGAATCTCAGACTTGCTTTATATATTTAATTAATTGCCTAATCCTATGTTATATATTCTGTGGACGTTCCCAAATAGTAGCTTCATTGTTTGTCGTCAAATTGTAAACTGTCGAAAAACTGTAAAGTGAGAAAGAGAAGTATAAAACATAATCATAATTTGGACTTATATACATTTATGAAATGTAAATTTTATTTAATTATTAAAGTAAAAAAAATAACTGTAAAAAAATTGAAAACTATCAAAGATTAAATTGAAAAAAATCGTGTTTTTCTAAAAAAAAATAAGGTTTGTCAAATGTCAAACACATTAGTTTTTAGAATGACATATGAGTGATATGTTTCTCAGAATATATGACATACGATTAGGTCGGACATATATTTTTGTGTATGTGACTACTTTACATGATTGTTTTAACTCAATACAATTGTAAAAATAAACATTTTCCATACAATTTCAAATAATTTCATACACATATTGCCATTCCTTTAAAGAAATCCGTAATGTCTTAAATATGGCAGCTGGTTTGCATTTAATTTATATGAATGAACAGTAAATTTGAGGTTATATTGACATGTGTCAAAATTCCCGCCATTTTATTTTATATTTGAATCCTGCAGCTCATATTGTTTGTCTTAGAACGTAACTAGCATGTTTTTTTTTATAAAGGTTAAATCTTGTAACTGGTGCAAACCTAGTCACAGTAGATTAGGTTAACTTTAACCGCGTAATGTTGCCGCCTGTGACGTACACGGCCTGTGTTGCCATGTACATTTATTATTCCTTTATACTAGATTATATATACGAGATTTTTTTTTTGAATTTATCGCATTTTGTTTGTTAATTCAATCATGTTGTTAAGACTGGAAATGAAATGAGAATCTGGATCATTCGCTGTACTTCCACTTACTTATGGTCTGTTTAAGATGACATTTTGTTGATGAAATATTAAAAAAAATATGTAACTTTTGGATTTTTTTTTTGAATAAATAAAATGCAACTTATGGGGATACGAAATACGCACAAATCTACATATGAACTAGTGATTGTTTGAGATAATGTTTAAATTTAAATTGCATTTAATTTTTCAAATTACTAAGGCGCCTTTGTGATGTTTAAAGTATTTTATGTTTAAAAAAATGTAACAAATGTCAGTTTATCAATATCCAAGTTAAATGGACCATAATGTAAGTGGTTCTCCGTTGTGTACAAAACCCCAGCCGCTACAATGTCGTTTTTTTTATTTTAAACCATATATTTAACATTGTCTACGTCATACATGTTTGCTATCTATAGAATAGTTTTGACAGCAGTTTGACATTTAGAAACTGAGAAATTTTTAAAATTAAAATCTATTAAACATCTTTAAAACTGCAAACTTCTGTTTTGACTCTTCTACAATGTATAAACTATAGTTAATTTTCAAGTAAATCTACTTAAAAGAAACTGTATGAGTATTAATTTTATATCGTAATTTGTATAATTGTGCGGTTTTTTTTATTTTGTCAACAATTTACATTCCTTACTTGCTTTTTTATTTTCATTGTATCACTCAGATGTTGTGACATTTCGATGCACAAGTCTTGTTAAAAGCCGTGGTATAATCTACAGTACGACGCTACAGTTTCACACGAGGGTAGCACAGTGACGCAGAGTAGTAGACAATTGCAGTACTGCCATTGAAAGCACACTACTGTTTAGACAATAGTAGAACTGCGCTGTATATTGCTCTGCTGCACTGTGCTGCCGTGTGACCCTGCCCTTCCCTTCACGGCAGTGCGGTGAGGGGTGGGCAGGCGTGGTGCGGCTGCGTTCAGTTTCGGCATATTGTAAGTGTAAGTGGGTTTTGCTCAAACGCGTGTGAATCTGGCGACTTCGAGTCACGTGCAATATATAGCATAATTATTATTTTGTTTCCAATAAAATCAAATAAAATTCCATTGCTGTCGTTTTATTTTTGATTATCCAAATAAAGTGGAAACAAAGTCATCGACAATTTGTTCTTATCGGCCATAAAGTACACCAAAAAGTCCATACTAATAAATACGAATATTTAGATGGATGTATGTTATGAAGGTTTCTCCAGAACGGCTGAACGGATCTCGATGAATTTTGCCATAGATTATAAAACACAGAACTATTTATAATTTTTTTTTTAATTTAAGGCGCTTGTAAATATTCGTGCTGGGCCCTAATTTAGACGACTACAGCGCCATCATTCCAAATGAACTGAATACAAATGTGACAACAAAGTTACTTGAATCAGTGCTTCAAGTAACTTTTCCTTGTACTGAATATTGATATGTAAAGTGTTATAATAAAACGTATACAAAGCTAACAACAATACCATTTATTTGGTTATACAAGTTTTTACATGTAGCAACAATTACGATTATAGGATAATATTAGCTAAATCACACATGTAAGTGATCGAAAATGTTTGACGTAATCGCATCTAAACACTAAAATTTTCTCGAACGCTCTAACAAATACATATTTGGATAAATTTTAATAACATTCAGTGAACACAACAAATATATCTCGTCTACAATATAAGTTTTACATAGAAGACATTTTAGAAGACTTTACATCAATAATTTAAAATGTAAACAACGTTGACAATGATAGTGTATTTTCTTATAATCGCTAAATACGTATAATACTTTAATAAATTGCATAAATCTCAAAATTAAAGCACAATATTGATTCAAATCTAGCAACACTTAATTCGTTGTTCACGACGCCATCTATTATTGGAATTGTGACAACAATAAATGGCAACGTTGAAGCATTTTTACAAGCTTTTTGAAGCTTTAATTGTATACGCAAATACATAAATCACACAGTACACATCTTTGCAAACTATAAAACTAAATAATATCTATTCAAACTAAACAAACTACATATTTACACTTTAACTTTTATAATTTGACAGATAGTTTCGTTCCAATTTTGAAATTATTATAGTTAACTACTTCGATATTCATTAGTTTCTTAAATATACCAAGTTTCCTACGATATATAACACAAAATATTACTGAAGATGTATTTCATAAATTAATTTAAATATGCAATTTATTGTCATCAAAATTTCAAGCCGCACATTCTTAATTGTACATTTTCTATTGTCATCGTCACATTTTGTATTCAATATACATTAAGCTTAATACCTTAATTTAGATGTAAATGAATTAAAATTAAATTGCCTAAATGTCTTTAGAAATAAGTTACATTCTTAATTAACAACAACGAAAGCCTGGCAATAAATAAGTATAATAGAAAACATTAATTGAAGTTAATGTTTTCTAGAGTTTTTGTTCCAGATTCCATTTCAATTGTATGTTTTCTGTAGCGCAAATTATTGCTTTAAAATGATTGGAACAAAAGATTGAAGCGCGCAACCAAACTTTGTTAGTTTGATTTCGTCTCTAAAATATTATATAATAATTGGCAAAATGGGAGAAAATTCTCAATTTATATCTAATTTTTTTTATTAAGTTTCATCATTCTGAAATGTTCTGACTGTTTAATAGTTCTCTGACAGTAGTTACCTTGTTAAAATAGACAAGATAACCTAATTTATATTTTCCCTTTGTACTGGTGGTTTCGAGGAAACTAAGATAAAGAATTACATTTCTTCTGATAATTATTGTTCAGAAGCTCTCAGAATAAGGTTTACTATATTAGACACATACAAGTCGACGTCAACGTCTAAATTGCAAATTAAACGATCTTAGCATACAACATTCAGATAAATATTCATATTTTACGACACTTGTATTTTTACCTAATAACTCAATATTTCCATATATCCATTGCTGAAGACGTAAATATACAAAAAAATATTGTCATTTGCTAAAATAATATTTTTGTAATTTTTCTTTCCGCAGTGGAAATACACCTTTAATAACATATGCACTACATTAATTCAATTCCATTCATACATCTTTATATATGTATCCTAGAAATGTCAGATTAAATCAACTTCAAACTCTATTTTTATTTGATTATTTCAATAATTCAAACTATTAAGATATAGACATAGATAACGCTAGTTTTTTTAGTTGCATTATTGATTATCATCATTTCCATCATCATCATCACTTAAAGTATTCACGATATTTCTAATTAACATTTAAACACGATTATAACATTCAAAATATACGTTTAACAAAGTTCAGTCGTTATTAAACGTGTTGTGCTGAACTTTGAAAAATGTATGTTAATTGAAAATACACTTTCACAATCAATGTAAGTCTACACAGTTAGACGACAATAAATATAACGAGATATAGACATTAAATAGACGGCTGCTCTCTTGCGGACAACTGACTAAGTCAATATTAGGCATTTATAAATTAATTATAATATTTAACAAAACAATTTAACAAAATAAATGAAATTTAACAAGGGAGTAATACTTAGGCACAGTACGTGATCGTAAATTAATGATTTAGGACACCATGAGTGATTAAAGAGGTTACATAGTGATGAAGTTATAAATCTACGTAAAGCCTAGTATGAAAATACCGCGTTGAGATTCGAAAATATTGCTTTATTAAGAATATGAAATTCTCGCTAAACAGTGTAAATTTTCTAATTAATATATGTTCTAAAGTTTATAAAATAGATAAATAATATTATCATGGGTCTAACATTCGTACAAGGAGAAAATACGATTGAGCATCTCAAACAATTCTAGTAACAATTTTATTTATGAATTGTTATAGTCTAAAAAAACTATAGTCGTTTATTTTAAATGCACGACTTTAATTAGATATAACACGAAGAAGCAATAATCCATATATATTTTACTTTTCCCGCCTGTTTTGTTTAAAAAAAGTTAAGAGAATAAGATGACAGTCATAGACAAAATAATCAAAGAATAAAAGTAACATAGATTAAAAACCGATAGCAAAAAACGGTACAGATAATAAATGTAGTGATGTGCCTAATCGACAACGATGTCCTGTCCGAGGCGGTCCATCTCAGCGAGCAGGAAGTCGACGTCGCGCTCAGTGACGGCCGCGGAGGAGATGATGTTGCGGAAGAAGTTGGGACGTCTGTCGTCCGGCTGGTAGCCCACCATCAGCGTGCCCGACTGCATCATGCGACCCTTCAGCTTCGCGCACACCTAACCAAAGAGTGGACATTATTGCTTGAAACTTACTAACTAAACTAAGATAAAAATAAGTGCTACTATAAAACGATTCCACCTTAGCTGGTTATAATTTTTTCGGATATTGCTTTACGTAGCGCGAAAAAATGTACAGCTTTGTAAATAAACTGTAGTCTATCCATTTTGAAATTTGAATTTGGCTAATAACGTTATAATTTTATTTAGTAAAAGCTTATTTCCTTTTATCTCACCTTGCCTAGCTTGATCTCCTTGTCCCGGTTATGAGGGAGGCCGCGCAGCTGCTTGGGCAGGTACCAGAAGGACACGTTCACCATCTCCGGCTCCAGGATGAGGTAGAACTTGTCGGGTTGCTCGCGGATGCGCCGCACCATGTACTCCGACAGCTCCATCAGACGGTCCATGAGACGCTCGAAACCAGAGGTACCCTGAACATAATTAATCCTCATTGAAATTGTACAACTTATTATTATTACTTACGACGGTTTACTTTTATGTGTCATTTAGTTACCACAGTGAGAAATTGGCATCATTATTATCAAAATTGTTTCTAGTTGTATCGTATTTTATACCTTGCCCCTCCACTGCAGCCAAAGCTTGAAGATGTCATTATGTCTGCCGCACTGGATGACCTTGTCACCGGTGTCATAGCGCGGGTCGTAGATCTTGTCCGTCATGAACAGATACTCCGCCGCCATTTCATTGCAGCTCAGAAGGATGCCCTACAGATATAGAGTTAGGAAGATATGGTATAGAGACATAAAAAACAATAAGCTGGCTTACGACCATACCTAGAATTGTTCATTAGTGATTAAGAAAGACCCTTAATGTAGATTTTTTATACATACTCTAAACTAAGGAATTTAAACCTTATTCTAAGGATTTAAAACAATTTTGAGTACATGAAATCGCTTAGAACTTTTAGCCCAATCAATTTCTTTACGATGAAAAGGTTTTGATATGAATCACAATACCAAAGCTAAAATTCAATGTAAACATTTTTGTTTGAGAGCAAACATCTGCCGGAGATGATAGCGACACCCTTTACTGAAAATATGAATTGCAAATTGTCCGCTTGTTTGTATAGATTTACGATATAGTGACACGATATCAAATTAACATCAACATGGACAAACATAACGCTGCTTATTTTCAGTCGATTAGTCTTATTAGTATTAATTTAAATGTAATAAATAAGATATCGTTATTTTATATATTTTTTTAATATTTCCCATCCAAGTAATAAACAGTTTGCTGTAATTTGCAGTAATATTGGATATTTTTTTATTTATTTCTTGTAGCATATGGCCTGTAACTGTAAATATGTTTATGTTTAATTTTAAATCATTGCGAGAAATAAATCTTAAACCAAAAAAAAACATTCAGTTTGTCAGTTGCATACCATATTATAAATTATATTAAGCCACTGTTAAGTCAAAATTGCGTTACACAGAAGTGGCTTATCCTAATAGCTAGATGGATTTTGGCCTTAACGTTCAAAACTATAAGGTAAATATTTGCTTGATTTCGTTTAAGTTATTCTGACAACATTACGCCTTGTAAACGTCAGCTCAATATGCGGAGCAATAAATTTTCAGACTCCGCCTTCTCGGTTGAAGTTAGGAATAGTGTTGTACCTTGAATTGTCGATAACTACAATATTATACTACGTAGTAACGAGAGTTTCTACAAATAAAAAACTCAACTACCTATTTTATTTATGACATTCTTTTTGTTATTATAATCATTATTTAAAAAATATTTACATTTTCAACATTTTTCTATGGAAGTATGAATAAGTAGGAGCATATGTTACTATAAAAATTAGTATAATTTTTAACACTTTTTCGTAATATCGATATGTTGTACATCACTAAACAACTGACATCGGCACGCGGCACTTTTAATTAAATTCCTCCCGACACTTACAAACATATGTTGCCAATTTCAGCCCCATCCTCCCCTACCACTAAGCAATACAAAACCTTTTCTATGGTCAGTAAATAAGGTATAAAATTACATACATTTAATATTTTATTTGTTACAACAGAGAATGTTGCGTATCGTTAAACGCAGTTGCCTTTGCGAGCTTGTGGCAGCTTTCTTCTCCGACAATTAGCTTTTAATAAAACACATTAATATATCGTATTTAATGACACGACAATTATTAACAGATTCCTCAACACTGTGTGATTGTATTTAAAGGCTTAATGATAAGTTCACTGTGGGTACCAGTATTAAATTACTGAATTAAAAAATGTTAATCTTATCCTTAAAAAATTGAAGTAAGTATTTTGCACTGAAACACACAGTAAAATGGGATATCGTGTTACATAAGCTGAGATGTCGAAAGTCATCACCTTTGACCCTTCTTAAAAATATTGGTTAAACATAAATTACTCAACTTTTTTATGCACTTACATATATATTTATGTTAAGTGTTCATTGAATCGTTTGGATGAAATATTACTCAGTCGCACTTTTATCTATTAGGTTATTATCCCTTCTTTCGACTTCGACACATTATTGTAACTCTTTGTTTTTTTATAATTTTTTGCTATGAACTTGTCTCACTAACCTCATGTCTGAAGTGCACGGTGGAGCACTGCAGGAGTGTGCCCATCAGCTTATGTGGGTTCCAGGTCACCGAGTTTGCTCTGCATACAAAGAAAATTTAATTTATTATATAATTAATATTTAAGAAGTAAGATTAGGATAGGGCCCGCACTGGGCCAGCGTGGTTGAGTATGGCCTAATCACCCTTAACATAGGGTAGGCTCCGAGCCCCTCGGTGGGGACGTATAGTGAGCTGATGATGAGGACTAGGATACCATAATATTTAATCTGATAATAATCAGACACTGAACATAACTCTTAATTTTATAATTATAAGGAACTTAATTAAGTAAATAATTAAGATTAATCGAACAATTATAGTTTCTCACATACTTAAGTTACTCTTTTAATATGTTACTATTAGGTATCATGACTTAGTACACAATTAAAGAGCTACTTATTCTCTAAAAATAGAAAGTAATTTGTAAATTTGTTACTCAGGTTTTCAATATAAGTCTCCATCGCTCACAAATGTCTACAATTCGTGAAGTGTAAGTGAATTTTAAAGTAAAACAGTGTTTTATCTTTTATTGACACAGTTGCTCCATTCTGCATACGTTTTAGGCTAATCCCCACTTTTCAATGTTTAAGGGTCGATGTGCAAATGCCGCGTATCACAACGTAGAGTAACACTGTTCGTATTCAGCTATTTTCGTTCATTCGGTTATTTAATAAAAATGTTATATTTTCTTACACTTTACAATCTATTTTTAATATGTATATTTCTTCATTTAAAAACAAAACTCAAATCAAAATAGAAGCCGAACCGTACGATGTTACCATCTAAATAACTGCTTGACGTAAACTGCTCCTTGTTTGGGTAAAATATTTATATAGTCAATATAATAGTCGCAATTAACTTCCCATTTTTCATAAATCGCAAATATTTGTCTGTTTAAATATATGATAAAATATATTCGAATTTATTTTAATAATTACGTTACAGTGTGACAGGCGGCCTGTTTTAAACACACCCGGATGATAAACGAGCGCGGAAGCCGGGAGCGCAGCTATGTATGTCGCTGGGACTTTTTTGTTTTTTACTAAGAGGGTGCGATTTTTAATTGATTGTCGGAGTTTATGCCTGCTAAGGGTGGCTTAGATTGACGGATATACTGTGTGGGGCTCACATCTCTGGATATCGCAAGAAAACTGTCTTATTTATAGCTGGACTATGCTTCGAATAAACTATAGGTATAATCAAAATTCACTCTTATGTTTGATATTAACGATTTGGTAGAATTTTGTTGACTTTGGAAAAGTTAATGAATTCTACGTCTTTTTCTTTCACATATATTGTCACACATTTCATAATTATTAAAATCAAAAGAAATCAATTAATATATTTACTAATATAACAAATATAAAAGGGAAACATCAAATATTTGTTAATACGAGGAAAATAAAGTTACAAGAGTGCTACATTCGTAGCGCCGTCTACGCCTTGTAGCTGTGACGTGGAGTGACGTGCGAACTTTCAGGCTGCGCCGCGCTCCGCCACATGAAAGGTTTTTAATCCCTTGTATAGGGCTGGCATATTACATTTTATGCTGTTTTCAGCAGATATTGTTTTTCAAAAAAATATTTGCATTGAACAATTCTATAATTTTTACTCAAAGTTTTTTTTATATTCATACTATACAGTTTTAGAAGATTTTTAAAAGTAAGAAAGATAATATAATTGTAAAATAGATTTTTTATATTGCAAAGCCGAATTGTTCACTTTTTACCGTAATCTGTTGTAGACAATTGATTACATAAATTAAACTGCATTTTATTAAGTTTACCACAAGGTTGGTAGAACCATTGTTCTGGAAAGTTTTTCATTATTAAAATTTCTACAATACATTTGTTCGTTATAAAAGTTGCCAGCCCTATCTTGCATGTCGTACGGTCGGCGCGCAAGGCTGTGCGAACGGATTTCCCTCCCCGTCCCCTCCCCGCCCCCTCCCTCGCACAGAGCATCGGCATTTAGCGCGGCCATGATTGATGGCGGCTAATGGCGGGAATGGAGGATTAATTCTCTGAGCGGATTTAGATGTACTGCAAACTGTATAGCTTTTGCATCAAGTATAAGGCAATTAAATAATATTTACTATATTTTGGTATTTAAGTACAGTTAACTCAGACACTTACCGTTCAATGCCAGTAAGACGAGGATGACGGTACTTCTTAGAGAACAGCAGTCCACCTCCCCAAGCAGCCTACAAAGAAACCTCTTGTTATATAAGTTTTATGAAAAAGTTACAGTACGACCATAGATTGTCACTTACATCAACATGCATCCACATGTCATATTTCTGACAGATGTCAGCAATCTCGATGAGGGGGTCGAAAGCGCCAAGCACAGTCGTCCCGGATGTCGCATTTACGAAGAATGGTACCTGCACACGCAAAACATAAGTCAGTCTATATTCATTTCATGCCGAGAGAGGCTACAGAGCTGATATAAGTTAGATCCGACTCGAAGGACCATAATGTTTGGTAAAAGTACGACAGTGTTCTACTTAATTATGATACCGTGGTCTTCTGTTGACTCTTATTGAATCTTATCTAAACGAGTTATACAATACTGACATGACTGCGATCTGGTAGCGTATTAATCAAAATAACCTAAAGAGATAATATCTAGGCACACATGACTGTGACATGAGAGTGGTGGCGGGACATTATCTTGACACAGGAAGTGGATACTAACGTTGCCACGATCCTTGTGGTAGCGCACGAGACGCTCAAGCTCCGCGGGCAGCATGCGACCGCGCTCATCCGACGGCACACACACGCAGTAGTCGGTGCCCAGACCGCACACAGACGCACACGACTTCACCGAGTAGTGACACTGTACAACACAAAATGTTGCTTGACAAAGAACACAATTAATCTGAACCTATAGATGTTTCTTAAAATCAGTTCTTACTGATTTAAATATATTATAATATTTTTTTAAACTTACAAAATAAACAGTGATTTGAAAGTGAATGAAAAAGAAATTTTGTTGCGACAATTTTAGAATCGATTAGAGCCACAGAAAATCTTTTAACAATTAATAAGTGTGTGTAGTTAAATGTAAGTGACCTGATCGGAGGTGAACATGACGAGATGTCCGGGGATGCTGGACAGACCCTTTTCCTTGTACTGCGGGAACTTATGGTGACGCGCCGCCAGGAACGCGTACAGGTTCGACACCGAACCCCCTGAACCGCGTAAAGCATAGTTAAAATAAAAATTTCTTTCTTCTACATTCTAGCTGGATTTAATCTAGCATATTAATACCATTCTCCACATACCTGGTGCCAGTATGGAGTCGCCGCACTTCCAGCCGATCATTGAACGCATCTTCTCGAGCACGACGTTCTCCATGAGGATGAAGACAGGGGCGATCTCATAAGTGAACATGTTGGTATTGGCTGCGGCGGTCAACCATTCGCCCGCCAGAGAGATGATGTCCAGCCCGCACGACAGTTGGTTGAAGAAGTGCGGGTGACCTGAGACACACCTTAGGGTTACTTAATACTATAAATGACTAGAACAGCTGCTATACAGATGAGTTAAGTATTTTGTATACTTCCTGTTTTTGCAATTCAAACTTTTTCAACAGTCTCTTTAGAAATGGTCATGGTCATCATGGTCAAATGCATATGAATAGTATTATTATTAATATTTGTCGTAGTGTAAAGAAAAATCACAAACAAAAGGTCCATCGCGTTGTTACCGGAAGTAATAGCGCGCGTCGCCGCACTGGACGATTGCGAAACATCCGAGGGGAAATGATTTCACCGCGACCATTATTAAAAGAAAAATAGTTTTTTTTTTCACTTCCCTTATCAGTTTAAAACTGCATCTTTCTCAGGTATAAACCTTGACAAGATGAAAACAAGATGCTCTTTATTCAAAAATGTAAGAAATACTGTATAAAGTTCATCTATCCCCAAACATGGCGGCACAGATTTCTAATAGTTTCGTAACGTTTACGACCTAGTAAGTTTAGTTTCATCTGCAGTAGACCCTCCTCTTTTTAAATGTCCCCGGAGGACACGTCTCTATATTATTTATGTGTCAATCTTCCCGCCTTTTCCGGTACAGATAATATTTTGTAATATTTCTTTTTCTGATAACAGACACAAGGGCGATGAGTTATAAAATTGGGGCGCGTTTATCTTCTACTTATACTTATAGCGTTTTTTATGTTTATATTTCACTCTGTACACTGTTCAGACTTCATCTATAATAGCTGCCAGATAAGTGACGACATAATTAAACCAAGATTTAATTTTTATGCATAAATTTGGTAAAGTAAAAAAAAAACTATTTCAACACATGTTATCAAAACTAACATTTAACCATGTGGCTACTAATCCCTGCTTACCCCTCTACGACGATAGTGTGTGTTTTTTTTATAATGAAATGATAAAGTGCTAACACGGAGGCGGTCGGTGCGGTCCCCGGGGGCCGACTATCACGCCGCACAGCCGAGGGTGGGTAAACAGAATTAAATCAAAACCGACAGGAATTTAAATTAGCTGCATTGTCCTCTGCGGTTATCAGTGGAATATTTCATGAATATTGTTTAGTATTAACAGCCTAATATGTAAAAAAACGATATCTTATAAAAATTAAGGCTAAATTAATATAGTAGTGACTAACTATCAGAATAAAAACAATAAAGACACTAAAATTAAATCCATTTTCCGTTCTCAATCTAAAATTAAAAACTCTTCGAGCAAACAAACATTCGAAATAAATTCTATAGACTGTGGATGAACTACATAGATTTAATTTAAGCTCAATTACATACGAGTAAAGTGTAAATTCATTTGCTTGCGATAGAGATGGGGCTGCCACAACAAAAATAATATTAATTCGTCAAGAGGAATTTAATATAATCCCCTCGGTACGCGGCCAGATGGGGCCGCAATTAATTCGGGTTCGCCAAGTCAGGTGTTGCTATAATTCCCATTTAATCTGCATTTTAGAGGGCAGCACTGGTGTGGGGAGATTTTTTGGGAAATCGGTCTTAGTGTTTGTATTGAAATTATTTGGTTGTTTAATTTCTATTGCATGTAATTAGTTGTTAAATTCACCTCAAAGTAGTAAGGACTATACTATACGATTTTTTAAAATTCCCGTCTTGTAAATCTTTGCTAAATTTGAAATTACTAAAGTCAGAGTAATATACAGTTAAGTAAAGTTAAACTCCATATAGAATATATTAATAAAAATAAACTTTACTATAAACATTTTATGACATATCTTAACAGCACGTCATGAACAGAAAATATCGGAACAGATAACCCTTGACACAAGCACTCTTCGAGTCAATACAACATCTTTTCAAGCCCACTTATCTCGCACCGCAACCATCCCACGGGATCGTCCCCTCTATGCCAGATACATTTCCTTCCTATCCACAGATAAACAAAAATATCGAATTATTTCAAACTCTATTCGAAACGCTATAAGAGTTAATAATGACAATGACATTTGGCACGTGGCGCGCTGTCAAACTGACAGCAATCAGCGGCCATTGTGACTGCGTTCTGTTTATGCAGAAATTTAGTTGCATTATAAAACAAATAAAGTAATAATTATAGTGGCATCGAAAGTGTTAAGTCGTATTATGGTTTTGAAAGGTTTACTATAATATTGCTGGTTTTCTGTATTTTTTACGCCTTATAAATAACTAGTTACTTGAAAACCATCTCCTCCATTGTAAACTTTATCCCACAAAGCCGAGGAGTCCATAAAAATCAATCCATAACTCCAAATCCTAATCTATATTCAACAATGGACGGACGGACAAGGGGATGATCCATCAAACTATGTTAATACGGGTTTCAATAGGACGGGAGATTGCGCGGAGGCGTGCGGGTAGGGTGACCATGTCCATAAGACAAATTGTACGTATATTCTCGTTTGAATTAAAAATGTTATCCTAAATAAACATGTACTATGTAAACACCAAATCGATGCTTGCTTGATAGATAGTATAAATAACAACATTAATTTGATATGGAACATTTGATGATTGACATGACATGACATTGATAAGGAACATTTCTTTCTGCTTAGTGTTGTTAAGAAAAGGTATGAATATTTTTTTTTAATTGGAACTGAACAAAAATGTTCGTGTGATAATATCACACATTATCATTAACTAAGCCAGTGATATGAGTATTGTAAATAAAAAAATGTGGTCACCCTACACCGGTGGCTTAATCCAATGATTTGCGTGGCATTAGGGCCGCAGAGCCTCTTGTAAATCAACGCGGGTGCTATAGCGGCGCGTTATGGCGCACTTATTGTTTTTACTGCTTAGGGTCGCTGAATATAAATAGCTGTATTGTAAATAGATTTTATACACACGAGCGTAATAGAAAAGTAAAGCCAAGATTTCTTTTATGAAGCAAATATTTTATGAAACACGGAGTTCGTAGACGTGCTACAAAAATTGCAACGTTTTTAACATTGGTATATGTTGTGTAAATCAACAATTGAACAATTACAAATACTTTTGAGTTATTTATTTCTTGCAAGCATTTATGTAACGCCTTTTAATGTTAATCATAGCAGAAATAAGACATAATAAAATATCCTTTCCATTAATCAGTAGGACCTGTAACTAGGTCGTTCTAAAAGAAAAGCACCGTGTTTTATGCGTTCCTTTGTATTTGGAATAGTAATCATTTCCCTCTCCAGCATCCGGAGATTGTCTCGAAATCGATGCCCTACCGGCGTCGCCCGCAGCCGGCGGCGATTACACACGCGCGACCGAGCATGTGATGCGACCCGCGGCCCGCGCGCCTGTCTCGCAGCGCCCTAATCTTGCACATCGCAGACCTTTGACGTATGGATCATTCGGAAAGCTTTTGTTTCAAGTAAGTAATGGATGTTTGGTATAAATTCGACTTTTAATTAAGATCCGAGAATAGAGAAAGCATTTTCTGCGACTTGGATTATTTTCCGAGCTCTAATTTTTTTTTTAAAAATTCCGATGTATCCGTGATATGGTTGAAAAACTAAAATTTTCGAAAACTTTGTTTCATTAAGATTAATAACCAAGGAGATGTGACACAAAAATATGTCATAACTTTTAACTACCTAGATATTCATATAATTTGTACGTTATTCATGTTATTGAATACAACAAAATTAGTACTGTTACTTAAATACTTTAGTTTCAAAGCACGTAGACAACAATGTTTGCAACTAGCGCGCTCACAGGGGCAGAGGGATGCAGGGGAGTAGGGGAGGGAGGGCAATCAGGGTATATTGTACATCCCCGCTCCGGAGCCGGCATCAAACAATTCAATTATGTCCACAAATGGTCCGCGATGATCGCGCGCCGTTACTTACACTTGCCCGAGCGGAATGCAACCTGTTTGAGGGTTAAATTCATTCCACTACTGTTGTGCCATTGCTCGATACTTAGTTTCCATGCTTATTTTACTTAAGAGTGCAATAATTCCTTCCCGTAATAACATGTTAGTTGTGCGGGTGTCAACTTACCTGTCTTGACCTGGTTCTTGAGCGTGATCTTGCAGTCCTCGAGCAGCTGCTTCAGCGGGAGCGGGTTCTCTGGCAGCTGCAGGTCCAGCATCTTCTCCATCTCTTCTGGCATCTTGAAGTCCAAGATCTAGCACAATAAAGAAAATGTTTAATATGTACAACATAACATTAACATGTTGTACTTGGTAACTACCCGTACTATTTCCTCACCTTCTCATTCCTGTCGTTCACCTGCTGCACGTAATCCAGCAGGACGTCAACGACGCGCGCCAGGAACTCCCGCGTCTGCGCGTTCGCGTCTTCACGGTACGGCAAGATGGCTACAAACCAATTGCACATGTAAATACGATTATATGAAAAGTATTTAAATCGATTGCAGCATAATAATAACTTCCGTTCAAAGAGGATGCCGAAGTCCTGTCAAGTTAAGATTAAATTAATTAAAACTTCATAGCAGTTCGTAGCATATAATGCTACGAAAAGGTAAACGTAAATAAAACGTAAATAAGTAGTCTTTTATTGTACACATTGTAAAGCTGAGTAAATTACAAACATCAAGATTTCACGTTTGAATGTTCAAACAATATAAGAAGTCTTATTGTAAATAAGTCGTCTCAGAGATTCGTAGACATCGTACTTTCTAAAGTTTGAATTCATTGTCGTAGCTCATCCAGGCTTGTTCTGTGTGCTTTGTCAGTGCTTATTCCTTTTGTTAGGGAAAGCAAGTTGTAATATCAGTGTTAACCCCTCAGCCGCTGCTACGAAAGGCCCTGATTAAAAAGTCGCTGCTTTCAATAACAACCCCTGCTACGTCCAAAAACTTGAAATGCTAAGGTGACCATGTTATGTAAATATAAAGTATTTTAATCATCAATAAGTATTATTAATTTGTCTTTGATTTTATTATTTAAACTAACTTTGTGAGCTTAGTATTAATACTATTCGATTGCTTTATTTATATAACTACGGAGGACTCTTACATAAGTAAATAACTATAAAAAAAAGTGTTATTGCTAATTAAAAAAATAATATAAAATTTTAATTATAACAAAAAATTTGTTATCCGTACTTATCAATAAAAATATAGCAAACTTGTGGACACAGTAATGTAGGCAAAGTATTCATGTGCGACGTCATATTGTAATAATAGTCAGCCAACACAGATGTCTTTGATTTGTTATTCGGACGCACCGAGGGGATATTAAAATCGTTTCTAAATATTTATATATATATGTAGAAACATTATTATATATGTATGTTAAACGAGACGTAAAATTCTCCAAAATTTCTTTTATAACTATTAAAATACTTAAGATAATAAATTCACATACGTAACATTTTTTTAATATACAATCGTGCCAAGATTTATTTTGGTCTTGTAATTCGTACTTAGTGCGTAAAACAACAAAAATCACTTTATATTATATGACATAGTAAGTGCTTTGTCCTTAATCTGTAACCCTTGCGCCGCTGTGGGCGTCTGGCGTCATAATCCGCAGATGCTAACACTATTACCACTGTCAAATGCACTACGATGAGCCCCTAACACATTATTTACACATCTTCGAACTGTTGTAACGACGAGTAATTGAGATATCGATTCTGGATTTAATTTTATAGTTAGGTTAACTAATTTTTCGAAAATATGGCAGGTATGGAAGTTTTTCTAATGCGATTTTTTGGCATTTCAAAAAATTTGAATCCTAAGTATGGAAGTTTTTTTAAGACAACATTTTATAGTTATTTTTGTAAAAGGTGCGATTCTAACAGCTTTGCTCTGAGCAAATATTGACTAGCCCCCATTCGAAGGGTATTTAATTGTGAAGCATTACATCACATTCCAGATGTTGCTCTCAACTCGGGAGTTACCAGTATTTACAAGCAACATTGAATCTTATCAATGTATGTTAAGGTTCATTTTGAGTAGTTTAAGCGTGGAATGAAATGTAGGGAGAAAGATTTGTGTGAACTTATGTTTCTGACATCGTAAGCCGATTGTCATCGCGATGTGCATTTTGGGAATATTCGCTAAAAGAAAAATATTTTTATAATCTACCTACCATCATTTTGAATTTACGCAAAAGAAAAAACTGCAGTTTCGTTGGCAATTTACTATTTTTTTTTTAGTTTTCTTTAGTTAAAACTTTTAAGAATAGTATTTTTAATATGGTAATTATTGCCTTTTCAGTAAATGTAGCCTTTTTTTACGTTTTTACTTTTACTTTTTTTTATTTTGAACACACAGTAGTTATGTAAAAAATTTGTCTTTTAGAAATTTACATTGAAGTACATCGCATTACTTCACTGGAGGAATGCGCGGAATTTCACTTAAAGCATCCCGGGGGCGATTGGCCTCGCAGTACAATGCACAATGCAATAACACAGCTGCGCGAGGGTTGATGGCATTCTATACGGACGAATAATTGAAAGTTTGGAGAAGAATACGTACAGAAGAATGTTTTATTATAGTTATTTTAATAGATAAAATGTTCTTAACAATACTTTTATAATTATGAGTTTTTAATTCAATTCCTGATATAAAATTTGCCTGTTTTAAGCATACAAGATGAATATTTCTATTTTAGTTATAGTCAAAAGGTATTCGTTACTTATTACCTTATCAAAACTATCATGCAATTTGATTTTTCTGAATCTTTGTTTTGACTATGTAGTGCTAATAGTGATAGCAAAATAATTGTTTCATACGAAAATTGGCGACAATTCTCCACTATTTCGAACAGTAAATCAATAACATCCCCAATACGGAATTGATAGCGCGCGGCTCTTGTGGGCTTAAAGCGGAAATTGATGTTTTATATTCTTAGAGATTCTTAGATTAAGTCTTTATATTACAAGTGCGAAAATAGTTTCTAATATTTTAAAAGAAACTTCTAATTAAAGTGCCCGTTCTAACCTCAATATGATCAATGAATCATTTATGATTCAAATAACAGTTAGTACCAAAAATTTTGTAATTAAAAGAAATGTATATATTTAATTATTTTTATCGATGACTTTTATTCTAGAGTTAAAACAATATTGTGATTTTTTTATTATAATATATAGAAGTTTTTTCTCCCGTCTTTTACTTTCTAAGCTGTGACTCATATCGTATGCAGGAAATTAGACAACATCAGTAACAAGCTATTAAGCAATAATTTATTTTCTGATTTTATTTAGAATTAGTAAAATTCATTAGTTGATTGAACTTAAAATCATGAAGAGCCGCGCCACAACAACACTTGCGTAATCCTTGTTATCTTCTAATAAAAATAAAGTAAAATGTCTACTGCACTGTATTCCATTGAGATCCTTTCAAATGAGGGATTTAGAGTAAAACCAGGGTCATTACCGCGGAAGAGGACGGTTCAAGTTGTCCCAAATGCGGACTATTTATGACCCCAGCGGCGGTCGGAGGGTTAGCTCTCTAAACGCAACTAATTGTTTCATAGTAGCTTACGAAGAAGTACATATTGAAATATTTTATGTTAAAAATATTTAAATTTAAAAAAAGAAATAAAAGCTCAGTAATTTAAGACGTTTAAAATTTAATTATCTCATAATAATATGATATTAATAATATTACGTAGACACTTCAAGTGAGAAATAAGAACAAATTGTACAATACAACAGTTTATGTCTGCGTGTTAATTCGATATTTGGTATTTTGAAGTCATTGAATCTGACAAAATTTATTATCTCATCAGTGGTCTTTTAAAAACTTTGAAGTAAAAATGAAGTCCAAAAACGGAATTCAATTCGTTAGGTGACGTTTCTTTGTATTCGCCAAGCAACATATGGAAGTAAATTCAATTTAAACTTTGTAAACTTATCAATTAACAAAAAACATGGAAGATCACTTCCCCGACACTAATCCTCACACCCTTCCGTTAAGGGTGAGTATCCCCCGCCCCTGTGCACAGTATACCAAGTTATTTGCGACCATTGTATGCGGGTTTGATTACACGGGATATATAAAAGACTAGTTTTTGAAATTAATTAGTACTAAAATATTCAAGTATATTTAGCCCTATTTTTGTTATAAATCCTAGGAAATAACCATTGAAAGTGAAGCAACAATCTTATTTCTTGCTGTCTAAACCATTATAATAATGTTTGGTTGGATGGATCTTTGTTAGAAGGTTTGTCCAAAACGGCCTCATAAATATCGCTAATATTTAGTATAAATGTAGTACATAGTCTGGAAGTACACATTGCCTATCAAATAAGGTTTTTTTTAATTCCGCGTGGACAGAGTCGCGGGTGACAGCTAGTAGTTACATAAGTTACTTAAACAAATTATTTCCACTGTTGTGTCATTCAAAATAAACAATCATAAAAAGTAAATCCACTCCCAAAGCCAGAGACAAATAACCGCAATCTCTTTAGTCTATAGTCGTAAATAAAAGAAAACAATCAGTGTCTATGGGCTATGAGGCGGGCAACTCGCAGTGGCAGCGGTAAGCCCCGGAAATAAATTATGGCGCGCGGTGCAAAGCAAAACAAGATAAACGGCAAATATTAGCTCTTTTATATTCTAGTTTACAGAGTAGACTTTTGTATTTTAATACGACATAAAGAGTATAAATATGTCTCGTAACAATCCAACGCCGAAATTATGTAAACAGAGAAATTCTATACATGGCTGCCATTACGATATTTGTTTATTTTTGTTATTTTGTAAAAAATATACGTAATAAACGTAATTTATGTAGAGTTTTAATTGGAACGTAGAATACACGATCATCTTTTTTTTTATCGTTCTCGACTTCTATCTGTAATTTTATACACGCACATAATTTTTAATATCCTACAATTACTTACGACGAAGGAATGAACGAATTACTATACTTTATTTTAGTGCTAAAGTAGAACACCATATCCCACAACACGTCCCATTATGGATCTAAAAAGTTAAGCGATTAATCACTATTCATGCCGCTCCAGCACTTAAAACTGTCACCAAGTCGTTAATTATGCTAGTGAATGAAAACAAGCAACAGAAATCAAACCGAATTTGCAACAATCATTTTCATTCAATTAATATTATTCAAAGGCAATATGTATTGACTCTGGTTGTATAAAAAAAAGGGTCTTGACGGACGGACAACAGTCCGTCCGTCCGTCTGTCAGTAAGTGATCCCATAAGGGTTCCGTTCTTTCCTATGAGGTACGGAACCCTAAAAACAATGAACCTATTTTTTTAATTATCTTCTTAACAAAGTAGAGCAAACCTACAAGATTTCGTCTACATTTTCTTTAAAATTAATGTTTTATATAGGGACAGTAGATAAGTACATTCGTGAAGTAAAGTGTCAAGTTACGGGATAGTTTTTATCTCTTTTCCTGTAGATGGCGTTACGTCCGCGGCGGACGTTCAGGAAATGACGCGCACGAGCGTGTAATGTTGTAATCATAGGGTGGATTGATATTTGATACGCAAAGATTTAACTAAGATTTTATCTTTTTAATAGAAATAAAAATGTTTTTTTATTAAAATTCTTTTAATGTAATTATTACACAAAAAGGTATAGAAGGTTAAGTAGTCATTTTGAATGCATTCACTTTTATAAGCTTAATTGATTTTAATATAGTTATATTTTTAAAAAGAGCGCATGTTTATTCTGTTGCAAAAACTTTATGGAACTAAATGCTAATTATTAATACTGCTACATAGAACCGATAATATTTTAAAAAAAAAACATTAAACTTAAGTTTGAAATTAACTCAACCTGGCAAAATTCAGTACGTAAATTTGGAGTTTCTATAATAATCCATCTCTTTTTGTTTTAAAAACAATGAAACAAACTAAATGTGTGTTCTTGATACTCACAGTCGTAGTACAAGTTGCCGACAGCCGAAGTCAGCTTGGGTGTACTCTGACCGGACAGGGACGCCATCCTCTCGCCCTGTACAAAACAATACATTATTATATTATGACATTGTACCAAAATAATAAAGTACAGCTCTTTATATTAAGAATTTTAAAAGCGATTAGCATTGCTTTGGATAATATTTGGCATTAATTATATCATTTGTGAGTGACATCATAAAATATTTTAAAAATTATTAAAAATTTGTCTTTGTTAGTTAATTAGGTTTACTTTTTAAATTATTTAAGTAAAGATAAAATGGCAGTAGATATTTTCCAAAATTAAATCCCTAATTTTGTATCTATTTCCTTTATAGTTTAACTATGTAATAATTAATTAACAGTTACTAAAGCCAAATAATTAAACAAACTTAATATATCGCGTCACATTATGAATTATTACAGGTGTAGGATTATTAATAATATTAAAGTTAGCAAAATTGTTCACATAAGCAATGATTTTCACATAAGCAAAACTATAACGATCATGCAGAACAAAGGAATATGAAGCGAAAAACCAAAATGGCTGCCAAGATGGCGTCTGAAAATGGCGGCTATAATGGATTTGTGAACGAACCAACTGGATATGTTCAGCTATTTGCTTGCAGTACGAAAAAAAGCCGTCCAAAGTTAGCTTTGACATTTTCGCTAACTTCTAGTTTTGATATTTCTAGTCTGTAAACAGAAAAAAAATATCATTAATTCAAAAGATACTTTGTCTAATACAAGAATTTACTTTAATTCCGAACGGCTGTAATTAAATCAACTTAAATTTGATACTATATTTTTAAAAGATATAAAAAATAATAATGACTTTTGTGCGCAGATGTACTGCGCATGTGCTAAAAATCCATAATCCTACCTCAAATATACATAGACATAAAATATATGCAATCTATATACTTCTATGTATTGTAAAATGAGTATAAATATGAATAGCGTGTTCTAAATCTAATAATTTCTACATACAACAAATATATAATATAAATACATAAATACAAACCTTATTTGAAGTGTTGCTTAACGATATACTTTAAATTTTAATATAATATAGAGATTATGAGCTTTATAACCACTACTTATAAGATATATTTTTAGTTGAGAAACAGATAACTATATGGGAAAAAGGATCGTTGAATAAACGAAACGAACTGGGTTCGCGAGTTATATATTTTTCGTATATGTTTAACATATATGAATGGATTTTCAGGGTACTTATATGTAGTTAACAGCTTTGGAAGCTGCTGCCTCGTCTGGGACAAGTTTGGAGCTAGACTGGTAGCACAGCGAAGGCTTTCAGGGGCCTTACTCGGCGCACGCGCGCTGAAAAGGTCGTAAGGTGAGCGGGGTTGTATTGAGGCCGGAGGGGGGCTGGTCAATACGCTGGAAACAGGTCACCCCCATCCCCATACCCTGGGCTTAATGCATTTATGCTTCGGTACATAGATATCTATGTAGCTCACGTTCTATCTCATTGGAAATAATTAATTTAGTTTTGTAGAGCACAGAGTACATTTCAATAGAACGTCTCTTTAGAAATAAACTTAAAGAAAATACACTTTGGAAATGGTTATTTCTAGTATTATTGAATTATTTTGCATATATAACAGTTATTGTTACGCGACATTTGTTCAACGACAAGTTTTTTAATCGATGTTCGTATGAAAGACAAAAACTTCATCTACAGCCATCATCAATTACCTTACTCTGAGTTAGTTAATGTTCACCAGTTATACAATAAAAATATTATTAAACTCTTAATATTTTTGTCAGATAAATTATATTCATGATGGTATATATGTATACCAAACTATAACTATAGTTAGGTCATATGTACATAGTTATTTAATTCCTAAATACGTTAGGAACAAAGGCAATGAATTTGTAGTAAGCCTCACCCACGCTACATCCGGTCTACCCACGCAGCCGTCGCCCACACAAGCGAGGACTGGAAATACAACTACTGACTTGAATTACAACATATTACTTTGTATTATATAGATACTAATTTGATAACTGGAAGATACAGCTTGAACCACACAAACCAAATGGAAACAACGAATACTTCTAGTCAATTTATTTTAATATCATGCATGTTAGGAAAGATCCTGGTGTTACTTGCCACAGTCATCTTATTAGCTAATTTTTTTTTTTTACTAGAATGTATTCAGTTTAAATACAAAAATGTGTATATTAGAGGAAGTTTGAAAGTAGCGCCAGTGATCGAGAAATTGAGGAGTAAAAGATTAGCGTGGTTTGGACATGTTATGAGGAGGGATGATGATGATATAAGCAAAAAAAGTAATGAGATTGGATGTGGATGACTACAAAGGTAGAGTAAGACCAAAAAGTATGGAATGACTGTGTGAAAGAGGGTATGCGTAGAAAGGGGGTAGACTCGGATATGACGGCTGTTAGAGATGTATAGAGGAGTAGAACATACTGTGCCGACCCTCGATAGGGATAAGGGTAGGTTGATGATGATTCGATTTAAATATGTATCTAAGATTAACAAAAATGTACTACTATTCCACATCAGTTCGCTGTGTATTTTGTATAATTAATTCAAAGTAAAGTATCTTTTTAGCTATGAACTTTTATCCTTAGTCTTCTAAGATTAACTTATATATAGATCACTCTATATAATAGCTCTCTATATAATTCTTAGAATAAATACAAGCTTGATTTAATTTTCATATTAGCAAATTGCGAAATTCTTAAGCTGCCAGACAGCAAATAATTTGAAACTTATCATATTCCTAGAATATTATCAGCGACAGCCACATTTGCTCTCAACAATGCTACCCCCTACTCATCCTCTGGATGTGAGTGCCCCCCATTCGGCCTAACGCCGTCCATTTTGGTGGGGCGTATGACGTCCGTGGGCGTCGGCACGCCCCCGCCGTTCGATACAGCCAGGCTTACGGTTGCTCGTTAAATTATATTTGTAATGGGTTATTACAAATACTTATGATTTAACGAGTCATTTTTATAGCGATATTAGTACTTATATACTAGTTGTTATCCGCGACTCCGACTGCAAGGAATTATAAAAAAACTTAATTAGTAGACAATGTGTTGTAAGAAACATACATCCACCTAAAATTTTGCATATATAATATTAGTAAGATATTCGTTTTATTCTTGAATTATTCTCTGACACAGTAAAAACCTAAAATCATCATCATAACTATAGACATACGTATATGAGGCTACTAATCACGCTATGTTTGAAGTCCGCGCAGACGGTGTCACGGGCGACAGCTAGTATCACATATATAGCCACTGATGTGTTGGTTAAAATTAATCTACAGCAAAGATAATCTTCTGGTAGCTCTAAAATCAGCAACAGATGTCGCTACTCGATAACTGTTATCAGGTAAAAGCTTGTGGAAAGCTCGCGATGTGTACACCTTATCTGAAGTGCACGATTTAGTTCTGTACAGAGCATTGTAATTATTTAGTGAATTCATTTGAGAAATAAAATTATTGAAAATTTTTGAAATGTGCAGAAGACGAAAGAGATATTTTGCAACTAAATACTGGTTCAATTTTATAAGTAAAAGTCTTATTATATTATTCTGCTCTATCTATAAAAGATTTGTCCGAGATTGGTTTAGTTAGAAAGATAAATATTCCTGTTTTCCTCTTTGTTCATTTAAGGTGCATCTGTAAGGCGTTAATAATTTGCATCTCCAATATATGGAAGGCTACTTATCCTAGTGTGTTTTAGTTTCTATAAAAGACTCTCTGACATATAATACTCTATATGCAATGGTTTTTTTATCAGAGTGTACAATTTGTGGGCAGTGAGGCGTACGTGCGGGCGAAGCGCAGTCCATAGAGGTAAGTACTAGCTTAAATAATAACTTCATAAAATGTTCATTAACCATTTATAGGATTAATATAATAATGATAGGCCTTTTATGTTAAATAATAAAGCCGAATGACGATCTTCTACAATAATATATGACTACAAAAGTAGAGTAAGTAGGAAAAAGTTTGGATGGATGGCGTAAGAAGGGAGTGGAGATATGACGGCTGATAGAGATGTATGGAGTAGTACAGACATTGCCGACCCTCCGTAGGGATAAGAGCTGGTTGATGATGATGATGATCGAGAAATCATCCCATAAAAGGGAATTATGGATGTGTGTTGTAACAAGATTAAATTGCATTAAGATTGACTGTAAAAAAAAGTCTGAAAGTTCTTTATAGTACTATTATTTAAAAGAATTTAATTCCGACTATAATTATGTACAGAAATAGTAAATGCCGTAGAGTTGTAAGTCGTAAAAAACTGTATTGTAAGCCATAGTAGACTCTTTGTTGCCCTTACAGTTTATTTTTGAATCTTAATTAACATCTTTACAGTTCAGTTTCTCTGTAGAAAATCTTACATTAATACATTGTTTTGTCTTTTTTTATAAAACATTGAGAATGTTGTTTTTTAATATGTGAAATAGAAAAAAAAATCATAGTATATGTATGTTTTAAGCAGCTACTATTTTGTAGAAAAAAATATTAGCGACCTAATAACCTATTTTATTAAAATAAAAAAAAAACCCTTGTTTTCAGAAAAATATGTTTATATTGTAGAACATAAATAACAGAAAGACATAGAAAACTGATTTGACATTACTAAATTCAAAAGTTTAAATTTCTTCTTTTTTCTTAGATTTAATGGCTGCTAAAGTGTAAAAACTCCTTGAATAATAATCTATATATTATACATATTATAAAAAGGTATTACATTCCGCATACTTCAAATCAAATTCAATCAGTCACAAATACCTAGCGTTCTCAGGATCTGTGGAGGCGCACAAGCGAGATGTACATAGAACTTTGTACATAACATAAGTATATAAACGCGACCGATCAATACTCGGCATTTCTCTTTCCTTCTCTTACGTATAGCGACATCTCTTTCAAACCAATAGAGCCTTCTCCCAACTTACAAGGGCGATAACAAGTCCTTTCTTTAAAATTCATTTACGTTTTAAATTCTAAGCATGTTTGTAAGATAAATATATTTATTCTGAGTACTAATTAATATAATAATTATGTAATTGTAATTATTAAAAATATTTTTAAAAAATCGATTATGAATTAATGCAAGAAACTGTTTATTCGCCTTTTATGTTACTAACTCTGGTATACCAAAATTATGAATATAAAAACACCTTATACATAGCGTTAATAAATTCTGATGCGTTATTAAAACACATTTATAATATTCAATTTTTTCATTTGGTAAAGAAACAAGCTAACAGGCAATGTACAGCAGTAAAAAGGTACTGCTACGTTTTCTAGTAGTTTTGATTTACACCAAAATATATGAAGATACAAAAAAACATGCTGGTGATGATATCAAATTAAGGTAAAAATAAATGGTAACATAATGAAGGAATAATTTTCGCATGGTCTAATCTGATCAAATAGAAGAAAGATCGCTGATATTTTTTACAATTTTATATGAAGGATATTAGATAAAATAATATAGAAGGCAAACTTTGACGTAAGCGTAAAGTTTCACAATCTAGGGCGAGTCGTGACGCACGACGCCCAAGTACAGACAGTAAGATAAATCTTTTACCTATGTCTCTTTCCTACTCTTACGTATAGCGACATCTCTTTTAAACCAATAGAGCCTTCTCTCAACCTACAAGGGCGCCTTCTTTATATCTGAAATTCATTTATGTATTAAATTACAGAATTAAAGATTAAAAATTATTTATATGTTTCGTATTATCGACAAAATCAAAAATATTATAGATTATTTTCAATTAGAATATATTTAAGGGAAAATAAATAAAAGAAAAGTGTTTGTCAAATGTATATTTCCAGTTTCCACTAATATAATTCGAATTCTTACAAATAAAACTTTAAATGTTATGTTAACGACTGTACATATTCGTTTGTATTTGCCCTCGGGGGCTTCAATAGTCTCTCTTTGCTCCAGTTTGCACTTTGTCTTGGAAATGCGGAGATTTACAACAAACGGAAATAACTAAAAAGAACTACAAATATTTCATCCGTTCCTTGAATTTACTTCGTCATGTGGAAATCCATTGTAATAAATATACACTTTTCAGATACGAATAGATAATAGTAGAGTAAACAAGGTTATTAATTAGCTTATATGCATACCAATATATAAAAAATTAAATGACAAGACTCTAGCTCCGCGCGGATTTAAAAAAAACTTCATTAGTTATCTATGTGTTCTTCTAGACTATGGTTTACATCTATGCCAAGCCAAACACCAGCGAGATCCATGCAGCCGTTCTGCAGATACATTCTAACAAATATACATCCATCTCAACATTAGTTTTTATATTAATAAGCAGTAAAGTAAACAAAAATAATTAAGATGGATCTCCCGCAAGATGGACCAATGTGCTGGGCAAGTTTGCGGGATTATCTTGGATGTGGGTAGCACAGGACCGATCATCGTGGTGATCTTTGGAGGAGGCCTACGAGATGGCCGAGCATATCTAGTATTTGACACGTTATTGGTATGCGTTTACTGATTGAAAAGACGACTTGACTTGCGTCGACGGTTCAAAGTTGTGTGGAGCGCGTGCAAAGCAATACAGTAATAAATTCAAAGATTTACGTAGCCTTTTGTAAGAAAGGGCTTAGACTTTTAAGTACAAATTGCATCGATTGATAATAGTAGAATGATTTTTTTGTTCACTTTGCCTTCTGGAATTTATAATTTCAGTAGATTTTTGGAAGGGCTTAAGTCAAACACACTTGCACCTAAACTTTTTATCATACTTGCAAATAAATTCAGACCTTTCTGTCTATATCCTATATTTTTAGATATTTCTACTTTCGCGGAAATAAAGTAAATTACAAAAAAGAAAAGTGAAATCATAAAAATGCTTTCTGCTTTCCGGTAACAAAGCTCGATCTTTCCTTTGTACAAACATAGAACGGAAAAACAATAAAATCTGACTAAACAAAGGCTTTTATTTTTAATCTAAGCTTTTGTTTCACAGATGAAGGCAAAAACGATTCTCACCCTTGTGGGCGTGTGTTGTTTTACATTCGCCCTCTGCACCTCCGGGGGCGGGGTGACGGATGGGGTGGTTGAAGAACCAATGGGACTCGAGGCGACCGGGGAGGGAAAGAGAGAGGTTCAGAGGCCGGAAGTAGTCCTTCAGCTGAAGTACGACGGAGGGGCGTTAAATAGGATATACCTCGCACAGTTCAGGCAGGGCCAGAGGGCGCCCTCAGTGCCGGCCCGGACCGATCTCTGTGCGGACCTTTGTCACGCAGGTTTTTGTTTTTTTTTTTATTTATTTTTTGTTTGTTTCTTGTCTTGTGTTGCATTCAGCCAGTTTTTGTTCATATGGCGCTAACATTATTTGATCGGTGAGTGATTTTAAAATTTATAAATTATAAATAAAATGGCAGTAATTGCATAATGTTTTTGCGTTCTTTTTTTTCATTATCATTGTCTTTATTTTAAGTTCCAATAATTTTACAGTGTTATAGATATTTTTTGATGATCGCTTTATTTTTGACTTTACATATTATATTTTGTCAAATTATGATTCTCCGAATACATTTTCCATTTGGCCAATAGAGTTTATACAATAAAAAAAATCCCACTGGTCCAAACGATTCTTTCTATGTAATAGGCGCTTTGAGAAAAAATACTATTGGGTCGACGATTGATCGGTAAGCCGAACTACCGAAAGGATAGCTAATTAAAATCGATTTTCAAAAAGTAAGGTCATTCGATTCATATTTGTCCTTAGAGTGTCATAGGTTTTTTTACACAAAACTTTTCTATTACCCGAAGAAATGAACAAAGACATAAAGTTATCTTTTTTATTAAAATATGATTTTATGCAAATATTACGTTTAACTCTCGGTTGAATCAGCTCATGCTTGTTGAATTGTTCGCTGTAATGCTATGCCTGTGTCCAGGTCTGGGCGGCACCGCATGCGGCGCCAGCTGCCCACAGCTCATGCCGGTGGGTCTTCAGAGCGCACTGTCCGACGGCAACACCAGCGACGTGGTATACGGCGAGCCCAGGGTGTACGTGTGCCCAACTCTCTGCGAGAACCATCTCGGTGAGTTATTTGTCAATTGCTGGATGTGTCTACCTCTATCGACGATAGTAAAGTCGTTTTTCCTCAACGTGCCAGATTAAGAACGGGAATTACGACTTCCATAGAACATTTTTCTTTGGATTATAATTACTTTTAACATGACAATTTAATTTATTATACATTTTTATTCAATTGTTAACAAAAATTATAATATCACGTGTTTAATCTCATTGTTAACGTTGTAAGAGAAAAAATAAACAGCACAGATTTTTAACAAAACTGATAGTGTTTCAAAAGTAGCTAACTCAGCGTATGCAGGGACAGCCTAAATAGTCCTTGCACTGGTTTTCAATTATGTTAGTTGACAAAGACATTGTGAAAATGCTATTGGTGTTAATAACTAAAACCAGTTGATGTACACAGGCGAGCCATTGTGCAGTTGCAGTAACAGAGACGAGCGAGTGATACGGAAGGAGGTCGACTGGAGCGGAATATGTGACGCGTTCTGTATCACCGACAGATACGTACTATCTGGTATGAATTGCCCAATAGATCCTAACTTAGTAAATATTATCATACTAATCAGAATATATTTAAAGGCTGCCGTACACGGACATCAGTCAGCATACCGAATGCTGCTCGCATTATTGTCGCGATCAAAACATATTATACGGCGGCCTTTAAATTCAAAAATGGAAATAACCACAAATTTTTTCGATCGGAAACAATTAGCAATTTTTTGAGCTTATTTTATCAATTTAAATATTTTCAACAGGTTGTCCGGCATGTCGCGAAACCTATCCGTCGGCTGTAGCACCGGAATACGCTATGGTAAGTCGTCTGAACACCGCGGAAAGCTGGTCATCATGGTGCAACGTGCAATGCCGCCAGGGTCAAGGGGGAGCCGCTTGCAACTGCGACCGCGCCCCATTCCAATAGACCCATAACGGCATATGGCCACATAACTGCAATAGGCCACGTAACGTAAATAGGTCACCAAACACCAATAGGCCACGGAATGGCAATAGGTCGCGCAACGTCAATAGCCTCAGCACGTATCATGTATTGAACACGCGATTGCATTATTAACTTAAAAGTATAATTTCTTTTGCACTTGTTTCTTATATTTTTAATAGCTTTTTAAAATGTTTTTCTGTTATATTTTTAAACATATTCGACATATCAAAGTCTTAAATCACATAATATATTGCTGTATATACTTAATTACTAATGTTCTTTAAATGTATTGAAATGGTAAATGGACAGTTTGGTTATTTAATTATTAATAAAAGTTAAAGTTAAATTAATAATTACACTCCTTATAAATGTATAGTTTTTGTTAAAACATGGTTAATAATTGTTAAAGGATTTATTTATTTGTATCTCTTTTCTCTAGTCACTTATTAAATATTTTTCTTTTATTTTTTATTTTTTTCCTTTCCTTTCATACCTACCAGTCAATTAAAATCATCGGCTGAATTATTGAGATTTTTAAAAGGCAAAGGCAACATTGCAAAAAGACATCGCAATAATTCAAATGGACCGTTGATACAAAATTTGTTTCGACTCCCTAAATTTTTCAATTCATAAAATCGTGTTACAGTAGATAGTGTTGGTGTAGCCAGTATTATGAAGAATTAATAATATTCGATGTTTTTTTGTTTCATTGTAAATAAATTGTAAAGTGTAGACCGCTCTTTGAGGTTGATAATTAGATACTTATAACTCTTTAAAATTTAATAAATTAACAATTTTAACAAATATAAAATTATTATAACATGTACCGAAATAAAATGAAGTTCTTTTAAATAAATATTTAATCACTTACCTGACATTAGAAAGTTCAAACGAGAAAAAGTAATCCATAAAAATTCCAACACAATCAAACTTTGGACGTTGTAATACAAAACGTTTGTCTTTAAAAAAATCCATAGACTTTCATGCGGTTTCCCGCCTTAAAATAGACTTAATTAATCAGAACACATGATGTCACAAGTTCTTGATAACGTACATTTTGTGCTAATTGATTGCACAGACTTAATGAAATAAAGACATTCCAAATCCATTTATTTAGTTTTTTTGTGTTGTACTAATTTGACAGTTTATTTTTTTATTAAAATTAGCTTTTGTAGTATGTTGTGTAGTATTAAAATATACAAAATAATGAATAATATTTTCTCTCGTAGGTTATAAATAAAAATTTAAGCGTATTTTAGATGTGTACAATGTTATAATAATGGCATGAAAGAGAAAGAATAAAACTTTGTTTTTTTTTTTAATTTGAGCGCAAGTGATAAAAGAATTGTGGCTGAATACAGATGATGAATGGTGTTTGTGTTATTTACAGCTTTAATTTTTTTTTAATTTTGAAAGTTACCGTTTCTGTTATAATTCACGTAGGTATAATGCATACATGTCTAGTGATGTGAAATTAATCTTTCTGATATAACTTCTATTATTAACATATAAAATTATTAATAGAAGGTCCGATCTATGTTTGCACATGCTATAACGAGGTTAGTTACCTTGACTTCACTACCTTATGCCACAAATATTAATTCTGATTTAAAAAAACGACTCCATTCATAATTTTAAAGCTAATCTTCATCTTTTTAAATAAATTATAAGTTTTATGATAATAGATAAAAATTATCAATTCGTTTACTCTTTTTTCAAATTGTATGGATGTATGTATGAATGAATTATGAATAAAGGTCATGGTTATTGCAACAAAATATGATGGTATCAATCAACGATGTTAGAAAAATATAAAAAAAAAATGTAAAAAAACATAAAAAAAAAAGCTACTACACTGGCTCAATTTTATAATCGTTTAATGATTATATTTGCAATCCTTATTGCTGTTTCTTTTTTGTCATACTAAGCGGCCGTTTTAGTGGCCAAATAATAACTAAGTTTGGAGGTTAATTAGTTATCCTTTCGCTCAGCTTCGATTCAATTTCGTATCACTTTCTCGAATTTTCGATGTAGCCATTTCGTAAATATAAAAACGAAATATCCCTAATAAGAGATAAAAGGAGTTTTCAATCATATTTTGTTGCTATAACCTCTTTAGTTTTAGGAATCAACCAAGAATTATCACAACAAACAATATCACAAAAGTCTTCCAATATTACTAGGTGTAAGTCTTAATATTAACAAAATGTTGTATGTTATAAAAGTAGACATAATATTACATATAAAGCTTATAAAATTATATACATATGAGTAGAATAAATGACCTATTAACAATAACTATATTTGGAATACTCATTATTAGAAATCAATTAAAGTCGTTTAAATTTTAACTTGCACTCTTAAGCTAATTAAAGAAAAGTATTGGGTCTAATTAAAACATGATATATATTTTTAAATTGCGCGCTTTAATCATTGTTAAATCTGAACGCACAATTAATACGATTTCTCTCTCTTTCTAAATACATTTTTGATCGAATAGATGAAATTTTATTCAACATATTATTATATTATAAATTACCTTGACGCTATTTTTTTCTTAAATAATTAATTTTCGTTTTAATAAAAACTTAATAAATGCACTTAGCTTCTACGTATATTGTAAGCGAAAAAAAAATTGAAATTCACTAAGTTTATACTATTAATTAAAAATACCTTAAACTGTTTTACTTATATAAAATATGTTTTTTTTCATTATTGTTGTTTCACATAGTTAAATAATATAATAATATATAATAATTAGTAATAAATCTTATGTAAGAAAAAATCTGTTGTGCAGACAATAATAATGATAGATTACTTAATAATAATTAAAATGTTATACGTATTTAAGAGTATTTTAAGCTAAATATATTAAACTATATCTATATGAATAATATATGGTCGTATACATATTAAAGCAAAGTTAGGACTTCGGAAAAATTAAAAATGTAGCTACGAAAGTGGTCAAGACCACAAAACATCTTTTTCCGAATGTAGAGTTCCGCTCTTTGCTTGATAAAAGTTCCGAAGGTCTATATCTTGTTCATTTCCCCTATTCACATTAATATAATAAGTAAAGGATATATAGATTTGATAAGCAGATAAAATTAAAGGGAAATTTCCTCTTTTCCATAAATCCTCTTCTTTGTACTCGTAGACTCTCAACTCTTTGGCCTGTCGCAGATGTCTCTTCGCAGCACTTGTGCGCAATTGCTTTTTTGCCACCTTGTAGAATAAAAAAATAATGTTGTCTTTTAAATCTGAAAGTGTTTAATCTTTGAAAATTGTTATAAATGTCATCTAAAGATATTTACCTACAATCTATTAACATTTTATCTTACTGCTATAAATTGTAGAAATTTTTACAAATTAGTTGTGGACGTTAAATATCTCGCTTGTTATAATAAATACTTCTTTAATAAGTAATATAAAAAAATAATCGAAGTAGTTCAAAGTTCACTAGATTGTGTGTAGTATAGGTCAAAAGTTAGTATAGTAATTTCCATTTTTCTATGTAACTAAAGAATTGTTCTACGTGTTTTAGCAATGTCTTTGTAAATATGTTTAAAACGTGTCGTGTCTAGTGTGTTATAGATCTGTATCAGTCTGCATATGTGTATCTTGTCTTCTTAATATTTAATAAATGTATTGTTTTTAACGCCTGTGATATTCATCAATGTAGCTTACTTCCAACATTGTATTTTATTGCTTCAACAATTATTCAAATTAATAAAATTCTTTTACTGTGTAAAATTCATTTAAAATTATACGACAACAGCGACGAAGATAAGTCTAAACTAAGCAACCTTCATTAAATATCGCAAAAAACAACATCTAATTAGCAAAAACAAAAACGATGAACTTAAAACACTTTAACGTCAATACATTTGACCAATATTTAGGCCTGATTTAAAAGAAATAAATCTGGATTTAGAATAATCTTAGAATTAGGACATGCATAAATTAAATGTTAACCGATATAATTTTTTTTTAAATCTTATAAGGCCAAGGAAACACAATACGGTTTAGATCGCAGCCGGATAGTGTTGTGACTTCCATTGAATTTAAAATGCAGAATTCAGTTAGGTGAATTTTTATGTATAAATTATTAGTTTGGCTAGCAAAAAAATGGATGGTGAAGAAATAAGGATTTCTGTTATCCGAAATATATGTTTTATTAATCTCGCGCGCGGAGTCGCGGGCGACAGCTAGTATGGGAATAAAACGTATTTCCGCCGCCGATCTGGAGATACCATCTGATCCTTTTTTATAATCTTTCTTTTTATATTAAATATATAAATGTGTTTTAATTTTTATCTACAAAATTATTTTTGTTAAATATAATACTTGTTGCTACAATATTTTATGCACATTCAAATATTTTTCACTTAAGCATTCTTCATTTGGGGTATTTCATTGTACACCGTAAAATGGAATGGAACGTAACTCTAAAAAAAAAATAGGTTAGCTATGATTTGTTGTGTTTGACAATTTGACAAGTTAATTAATCGCTATTCGCGACTTTACTAAATCCGTGATATTTTATTAGTAGTGAAACAAATGATAATGTATTCATGAATTTATAATGGCAAATATAGAACAAACTCATTGTAGATTCTGTGCCGAAACAAAAGCATCCAACAAACTGGTAAATCTTGTTAAAGATAAAGAAAAATACGAAGAAATATTGCATAAACTGACCGTCTTAAATGCAGTTTATGTCGATTTTTCTAATAATAATAACAACTTATTACCCAAAACTATTTGCTTCGTATGCTACGAATCTTTAAATAAAGCAATAGATTTTCTGGAAAAGGTGAAACGATCGCAGGAAGTATTGATAAATTTATTCATAACCAATGACTGTTCAAAGACAGATTTATCTGACGATGATAGAATGGGTTTCGACGATTATTGCTTACCAGAATCAGTTGGGGAAACTTCACCATTAATTAAAGAGGAGGCCAGTTACCCAGAAAATGCAAAGGTAGTTTTAAATTTGGATAACATTACTTATAATGTTTTGGAAGTCAAAGAAGAACTTAAAGTGGAAGAATCTGACAAGGCTCCAGAAAACATCAGTGAAAGCCCGTCCAACGTAGAATTCGACAATACTCTTAATGTTCAAGACCTGCTTGGGGCAACTATATGCAATGTGCCATATGAATCTGATGTCACATTATATGCTAAAGAGGTGACAGATTCAAGGAAGAGGATAGTCCCCCTGTGGAAAGACTACCCCTGGATATGTGCACATTGCAATATGGAGTTCCTTGATTTACCATCATTACGATCTCATTCTAAAATAGCTCATGGCAAATGTAATGCTTTTGTTTGTTTTGATTGTAAAAGTTATGTGAAAAGTGATTTTGAATCATTTTTAAAGCATGTGCGTAGGCACAGGAGAAGATTAAGGTACACTATATTTTCTATTTTTGTTGATAAATTAAATAGTATAATGAAACATAAGTAAGTAACCTATGTGTTCTTCCAGATTGTGTTTTACATCCATACCATATTTCATTAAGATTCATACAGCCATTTGGGAAATACCTTATAGCATATTTACATCCATCAAGATATATTATTTAAATAAATAAATAAATTATTACACATAAATATAGATATTATAATATTGAAATATGTTTTAATTCCAGAAAAAGATGTCATTACTGTGATGCATACATGTCAGAAGACTTACTAAGTACACATGTTGCCCAGCACCTTGTTAAATTACAAGTCCCTTGTGACCTCTGCGGGGAGATATTAAAGAACCAAGAGGCATTACAGAAGCATTTAGGTGATTACAATTCTATGAAACCAAAACGTAAACCACGGAGGAAACGAGGTACACCAATCACACTGGCCGAACTTACTTGCGAGTTGTGTAAAAAAGTATACAAGAATCTTAATAGCCTAAGGGACCATATGAAACTCCATACAAACAACCGTACAAGGAACTACACCTGTGATAGATGCGGGAAAATGTTTTACAACAAAGGTACCCTTACATCACACATAATGTCGCACGATCAGATCCGACCGCACACATGCAAGATCTGCAACAAGTCGTTTTTATTTCCAAACATGTTACGCAGACATGTTGACATGCATTCAGGTATCAAACCTTTCTCTTGCGAAGAATGTGGACGTGGATTCAGACTTTTATATCAGCTGAATGCTCACAAAATAATTCACACAGATGCAATGCCTTATGTATGTGAATATTGTAATAAGGCTTTCCGTTTTAGACAGATACTTAAAAATCATGAACGACAACATACCGGAGCTAAGCCGTACGCTTGTCAGATTTGTGGCATGGAGTTTACTAATTGGTCAAACTATAACAAACATATGAAAAGACGGCATAATACTGACACATCTAAGAAAAAAATAACTCCTGAAGGAGTGTTCCCTATTAACCCTCAAACTGGGCAAATTGTACAGTTCACAGACCCTGATACGGAGGAGTGGAAAAACAAGATAATGAAGCCCGGGAAGAGAGGGAAGAAGAAACTAATAAAGGAAGAGAGTGGAAGTTAATCAAGACAGTGAAGAGGCTTATAGATTAAAAAAACTTTTAAGAATATGAGGCCCATCTAGTTAACTGGTTGAATTAATTTAACATATTAGGTATATCCTTTATTTAAATTTATTTTAGAATAAATTCTAATTGAAAGCAAAAACAAAAGCACTAGTACTAGTAAGTACTAACACACTTTGACCTAGTTGTGCCGTTTCCTAAGTACAAAATCAAAGTGGTCAATGGCAAAAGTTAAAATATAACAATATTATATCAGTTAGTTTATAAAATGATAGGAAAATGCATTAAAACTATATGCTAAATCGGAAATTTATATAAAATGCTAGAAACAGACAATAAGACTATGATTCTTGGATAGGAAAAAATAAATCGAGAATTAGCATTTTAATTTTATTATTTAATATTTATGAGTATTATTTGTTTTTATATTTTTTAATTACTCTTAAATTATTTGTTAAAAATAGCAAGCAATACCTAAGACAAGGGTATATGCTCTAAATATGAGTCTAAAATATATAAGTTTGACAAGTGACGCCTATGAAATACTGAATTAATTTTGTATGAGGATTAATGTTGTACTTAATGGACGGTTGCCATAGACTCGGACAGTACGCGCATAACGAATAACTATGAACTATCGAAGACCGGTCTTGTAATAATATTAATCGAACAAATAAATGGTATTTTATTTCTTTTTTAATTTTTTACAGATATTTGGCAATGTATCGCACAATTAACTAAAAAGACATTTCGTGAATTTTGCTTTTTAATTATAATGTAAATAAAATTGTTTCTTTCTAATTCCACTTTATCATTCATAACTACATAAAGAAATAAAACATTAAACCAAAAATTGTGGTGTGTCAAACAAAAAAGTATTTTTTTTTTTATTAATTGTTCGTTATAGCCAAACAACTATAATAAATTCAAGTTATAAAAACCAAAATTGTAGTGTTCAATTGGTATATTAATTTTATAAAAAGATCGATACTCGAAAGTATATAGTTATTCGTTTTGCGCAACGGTCCGTTACTATGACAACCATCCATTAAGTACAACATTACTCTTCATACAAAATTAATTCGATACTTCCTGGGCGCCAATTGTCAAACTAATCTATCTTAAATAGATACACTATAGCGAAGTGGTTAAGCACGGAACTTGTAATCTGGACGTGAGTTCGACCCCTCCATGTATACCATGTGTTATTGTGTGCGCTTAGGACAGTGGGGGCGGGATAACAGGTCTAGTCTTACTTAGGGCTGTTAGGAGTATTGACTAAGACCTAGTCTCCCTTAGAGCAAGTTCAAGCTCTAGTCTACACCATCATGTGTATGTCCTGAACACATAAATACATCGATTTTAATGTATTAATTACTCATACTATGTAAATAATAATAAAAAAACATTGTACATAAGCGTTTTTTTATTAAATAATATTATTATATAATTGATTACATCCGCTAGAGGCTTTCGCGAGACGTTGCAAGATGTCCGTGTCGTTGGCAAGTCGGCGTTAACCATTATCTAACCTAAAGACACCGTAAAGTTTGGATACCACTGTATTACATATTTGGTTTGAATTTTCGATTTGACTTGCGAATATTAGCAGGTCCCTTTGTGTATCCGCCTTTCAGACTTTCATTATTGGGGCAGCCTGATATATCAGGAACTGAACTGACAGGAATTTTGACACTTATGTGCAGTAACTATCCGTGAAATTGGTTTGAAATTGTCCTTTCCACTTTCATCATTTCCATCAACTATATTTTTTATCGTTGATGACTCAGTTTCACAATTATCCATACCTTCTATATTGTCGATGCTACTCAAATTATTTATATTTAAGTTAAAATGGCCGGCTTTACCTAAAAGCGTCGCGACATTCATCGCTATTTTATTACTAATTTCATTTTCGTATTCTGAACAAACAGCTGCAGCAAACAATAGAAATATTGTTAGTCTTTTCATTATAAATATTTTCTCTTCGGTTTTGTTTCACTTTACGATTATAATTTAATAGGTTTTTATTTCGACAACTGGTACACAAATACGGGACGATAGACTGGGATTTTGTAACTGGTGACCAAAATTATATTTTCGACTGTTTTATACCTACTTTGTAACAGGAAAATATTTAATTAATTTTGAATTACGTAATTGTGGCGCGTAATATTATATTATCCTTAAAGAAAAAAAGTAAGTAAAAAAGTGAAGTGCAGCTTTAATTTTATTTTCCTTTAAGGATACATGAGAGACAGATAACAAATACTTTTTTACCACGTCTTTACAGCGTGTCCCATAATTCAACAATAGCCGTTTATGGTAATATACCTATTAATTTAAAAAAGCGCCAATAGTCTAATAGTTAAAGGTACGGATTTCCGATCACGAGGTCGGGGGTTAGAATCCCGTCACTCGACTATTGTCGTAAACCATGTCCTAGTACACAAGCTTAGAGCTTAGTTGGAATGGTACTAGAAATATTAGTAAATTTACAAAAATCTGATAATATTTTATTAAAAATCTTGCAGTTACAAATTGGACTAAAAGTTTAATAATTTTTAACATTTAAGTAATTTTAGCACAACAGATAAATTACTTTGACATGGTACTGTGTAAAAAATGGATGAATGATGATGTTGGCGCAACTCTCTGGATTCTAAAATGCTACAATACTATATTAAGAACTAAAAATGATTATTTTGCATTTTTATTAAGAACTTTTTAAGTGTTCATAAAAGAGGTACATAGACTGGCTATATACCGTCATGTTTTGTGCCAATTTGATTTTCACCATTTTTACGATCACGGTTCAGTTGGTGACAGTGGCGAGGAATCGAAGTAATAATAGAGAAATGATTAATTATCAGGAACTTCAGCAGACCTGTTTAAGTCGGACAAGGCTATAATTTCTTAGATCAGTGCTGCGATCAAAGTGTGTGCTGAACCCCTTTTGTTCCATGTACATAATGGAGGGTTGTCCTACTATTAACCCTTAAATGCATGATGATGTATTTATACATCAGTGTATTTGTCCTTACATAATTTCTAAACGGTAACTCAAACACAGTATTTTTTGCTTTTATTAAATTATTTATATTTTTATAAAAATATACTTTTTGGAAAATAAATATTTTTTTCTTTATTTTTCCCTTTATCAATGCTTAATTACGAGTATCTACCTGTGTCAATTTATGGTATTAAAAATCATGCATTTAAGGGTTAACAAATAACTATTATAATTTAAGTATCTTTTTAATTTTCTGATTTTATTATAGACATTTGGATATGTATTGAACAACAAATACTCTTTGGGTATCAGCTGTCAAATGCATAGTGTACTTACTTTACTCTATAGTATAAATTCTAAACTCTTTGGTCAAATGTCAAACTAATCATAAATAACCACGCTATATAGGCCACAACATATTATCGAACTTACACATAAAGTTGGAGATTGAAGTTATCCTCGTAAGAATCGAGTACCTATCAATTAAACTTGGAATTATATGTATATAACGGCAAAGATTTGAGTATATAACATGCAAATAAAATAATCGAGATGGATGAGAATTCTGAAACTTACTACCACTGCATGTTATGCGCCCAGCTAGAATGTATCAGTAAATTAATCCCATTGGAAGCAGACGAAGAGTTGTTTCATAAAACGATCCTAAAATTATCACGTTTAAATATATTGTACGATTATGACCAAACATTTCCAAAGAATGTTTGCAAATCGTGTAACGACAATGTTGATAAAGCCTTTGAATTTGTATCAAAAGTTGAAAAAGCCCAGAATGTTTTAAGTGATCTTTATGAAAACAAAAATAACTCCTTAAAAGAGCAAGATTCTGATGTTTCGGGAGATGAACAAGGTGATATTTTGAAAAGTGAAGATGATGGTATTTTTAAAGATCAACAAACAGATTTATTAGAAGATGAAATGAAGTCTGAGTTATTTGGTGATCAAAAGATTCATTATTTAGAACAGGACGATATTTCAGAACATCGACAGAATGATATTTTGGAACAACAGAGTGACATTTCGGAACATCTTGATACATTGAGAGAAAATTCTGAAAGTGGTGCTGGCAAAAACTTCGAAATTTACTCTCAATCTTCTAACGACAGCTCTGTTATCTCAGAGAAAAACTCTGGTTGTGAAAGTATTTACTATAAAAATAATGAAAACAGTAGCAGGAACACAGACATAGGATTAACTTGGAATGATTACCAATGGACGTGTTCTGTATGTGAAACACAGTTTTCTACCCATGAAGAGCTAAAACTACATTCAATGCAATATCATAAAACATGTAATGCATTAAAATGTCTTAAATGTAATAAAAACAAATGGCATTTTAATACATTCATTTCACATACCAAATGGCATAATCCAAATCTTAAATTTATGTGCTACATTTGTAGTTGCAAATTTTCATGTAGTCGTGCACTAAACAGTCACACAAGGATGGTACATGGGCCTAAATTAAAATATGTATGTCCTGGTTGCAATGCTGATTTTGCAAGTTCAGAAGAACTACAACTACATAAAGAGACATTCTATAGAGGAATACGTTTTAGAACTTTACCAGTTGAGTTGGTTTCAAACCACAATAGTTTGTCTTGTGACATTTGTAAAAAGTCATTCAAAAAGAAGGATACACTGTACAATCATTTATATATACATACTGATAGAAAAAAAGAACATATATGTGATATATGTGGTAAATGTTTTGCCTATAACAATCAATTGCAAACTCATTTAATATCACATAAGGACCAACGATCACACGAGTGTGATATATGCAAAAGTAGTTTTAAAACATTGCGCCATTTAAAGAATCATGTAGCCATTCATAGTGGTGAGAAGCCTTATAAATGTGATCAGTGTGGAAAAGGGTTCCGTTTAAAAAAATATCTCAACTCACATTTTATAATACACACCAACTCTCTACCATATGATTGTATGTATTGTGACAAAAAGTTTAGGTTTAAAACTATTCGAGACCAACATATAAGGCAGCACACCGGATTCAAACCATACTCATGTGAAATCTGTGCAAGGGATTTTACAAATTGGCCTAATTATAACAAACATATGAAAAGGCGTCATGATTTGAATATGGCTAAGAAAAAAAGGACCCCAGAAGGAGTGTTTCCGATTAATCCATCTACTGGTAAAATAATAAAATATAATACTAATGCAACCCTAGAACCAAAGACAAGTAATGCCAGAGGAAGACCTAAGAAGACATGACATCTCACCAAATACTACCAAACAATAATTTAGATGGTGCCTGAAGTGACAAATCTGAAATAAAATCTGGTGGACTTTAGTGGTTAGTTTAAAATGAGAATAAATTCAATTATAATTACTGTGTGAAAAAATGAAATTTCTTATTTGAAAGTAAGGTTTGCAAAATATGTTCGTAAAAATTAACTTTGATTATTCATTTTTACAATAAAAAATATACACATATGTGAATACATAGTTTATTTTTTTTTAGCATTCAAACTGATTCCGCCGCGCCGTGAATCGCCATTCATAAATGATGATGATGACTATTCTGATAATGACGAAATGAGTGGAAGCGTTTCAAAATCGATGACTTTTTTAAATTTCATTTCATTATTTTCCTAAGCCTACCTAGACGATTCGAAACAGCGGCTATGACATCACAAAATAGCCGAAAGTCATTCCTATTGTTAATTTGATCGCATAGTACGGTCAGATACTGACCTTAACCGTTAATTAAGTATCTTAAACTTACCAAACCTAAAAAAAAGTTACTTTGCTACTTCATAGACGTCAGTTTTTAGAGAAATTAATCATCCTTAAAACAACAAAAGCACTATATTATCATCATCGTCAAAACGGCGAAAATCAAATAGACACAAAATACCACGTCTTACAGCCAGTCCATTCATGGAGGTCAGTGCATCCTCTTTTTTTTCCAATGGCAACAACCACTATCATCGGTTTTACAAAATAGGACGCAGTCACACTCACTGACTGTGACAGTGACTCTGTCAAGATGACATTGTTAGTTTTATATTCACAATATACAAGTTTCTTGCCGAACTGTGCAAAATAAAACAAAGTTAGAGATTGAAGTTATCTTCGTGAGATTCAAGAATCTTTAAAATTTATTTGGAATGATATATATTGCGGAAAAGCTTTGAATATCTATCATGCAAAGAATATAATCGTAATGGATGAAACTTACTACCACTGCATGTTATGCGCCCAGCTAGAAAGTATCAGTAAATTAATCCCATTGGAAGCAGACGAAGAGTTGCTTCATAAAACGATCCTAAAATTATCACGTTTAAATATATTGTACGATTATGACCAAACATTTCCAAAGAATGTTTGCAAATCGTGTAACGACAATGTTGATAAAGCCTTTGAATTTGTATCAAAAGTTGAAAAAGCCCAGAATGTTTTAAGTGATCTTTATGAAAACAAAAATAACTCCTTAAAAGAGCAAGATTCTGATGTTTCGGGAGGTGAACAAGGTGATATTTTGAAAAGTGAAGATGATGGTATTTTTAAAGATCAACAGACAGATGTATTAGAAGATAAAATAAAGTCTGAGTTATTTGGTGATCAAAAGATTCATTATTTGGAACAGGACGATATTTCAGAACATCGACAGAATGATATTTTGGAACAACAGAGTGACATTTCGGAACATGTGGATTCATTGAGAGATAAATCTGAAAGTGGTGCTGGCCTAGATTTCGAAATTTACTCTCAATCTTCTAATGACAGTTCTATTATCTCAGAGGAAAACTCAGACTGTGAAAGTTTTTACTATAATAAAAATAAAAACAGTAGTAAGAACACAGATATAAGATTAACTTGGAATGATTACCAATGGACGTGTTCTGTTTGTGAAACACAGTTTTCTACCCATGAAGAGCTAAAACTACATTCCATGCAATATCACCAAATTTGCAATGCATTAAAATGTCATGAATGTAACATAAGGAAATTGCATTTAAATCGATTAATTGTACATGTACAAAGACATAATCCACATTTTAAATTTATGTGCTATTTATGTAATTGCAAATTTTCTTGTACCCGTGCATTAAATAGTCACACAAGGATGGCCCATGGACCTAAATCAAAATATGTATGTCCTGGTTGCAATGCTGATTTTGAAAATTCAGAAGAACTACAAGTGCATACAGAAAAATTCTATAGAGGAAAACGTTTTATACATGTACCAATTGAGTTGGTCTCTAACCAGAATAGCTTATCCTGTGACATTTGTAAAAAGTCATTCAACAACAAGCAATTACTTCATAGTCATTTATTTATACATACTGATAGAAAAAAGGAACATATATGTGATATATGTGGTAAAGGTTTCTTCAATAAAAATCAATTGAAATGCCATTCAATGTCACATAAAGAGAAAAAATCACATGAGTGTAATGTATGCAAGAATAGTTTCAAAACATTGATGCAATTGAAAAAACATATAGCTATTCATAGCGGTGAGAAACCTCATAAATGTGATCAGTGTGGAAAAGCGTTTCGTTTAAAAAGTTATCTCAACTCACATTTTATAATACACACCAACTCTCTACCGTATGATTGTATGTATTGTGAAAAAAAGTTTAGGTTTAAAACTATTCGAGACCAACATATAAGGCAGCACACCGGATTCAAACCATATTCATGTGAAATCTGTGCAAGGGATTTTACAAATTGGTCTAATTATAACAAACATATGAAAAGGCGCCATGATTTGAATATGGCTAAGAAAAAAAGGACACCAGAGGGTGTATATCCAATTAATCCATCTACTGGTAAAATAATAAAATATGATTGTAGTGAAACACTGGAATCGAAGAATAGCAATATTAAAGGAAGAACTAAAAGGGTGTCCTCATCTCGTAAGAAACCACAAATCACTGATTTGGATGAAGTTCAAAATGAAAAATCTGAAACAAAATGATTTCTGGTGGAATCTTACGGTTAGTTAAATAAAGTTTTAGTATCCCAATTAATTCAATTCAAATTTAATCTTACACACAGTAATGTAGGGCGCTATTATGCAACCACCAAGGGTATTGGCCGGAAAGAGCCGCTACAGTGTTATATTAGCCATATTAACACCCCAAAGATATTGTTAAAGAAAGAGGGCGTCCTCTCGCCGAGGGCACTAGTAGAGCTACAACCGTTATTGTTTACAGATTTTAAATTATGAAGTCTACACAAAATTTTCACTGGTAGCGCCTTCATGAAATGTGTATGTTGAAAATGTATATCAAATGGATCAAAGGTGTTTTATGCTTCAAGGTATCAAGTCAGAATCCACCACCAAGTAAACCTTCTTACTGGAACTCCAATACTTGTTAACTGATTGCTCATTTTGCGGCATTAATTACGTAGGCGAAACTTTATGGTTAGTTTTTAATTTGAACTCAAAAATAATAGCATTAAGTCAATGTGATATGTCTTCAGGCTGATTTTAAAATAAATATGATGTTTATTAGTTTAAATTTTGTCGATCTGTTTTCTTATTATATTTATACTACGGGCATAAGTAAAACCATTTCATCATACAAATCATAATTTATTAGAAAAAACACTTATTAAATTTTACTTTTTTAGTAGCTGAATCAAATATGGCGAAATTAAGGTGATGAACCTACAATAATTCGTATAGAGCTCTGAAAATAAATGAACCCTTAGAAACTTCATCGATCCCGCATTAGAAAAAACCCAAGGTCATATGTGTAAAAAATTGGTTTTTCGCGTTATTGGAGAAAACTGTAAGTGTTATCAAAAAGTTACGTTGGACTAAGTTGTAGATCATAAAATTACCTATGAATGAACTTCAATGACTTTTTTTTAAAGCCACCACAGTCGAAAAGGTCATATCTTTCACTAGCCAGTGATGGCTACTTCGTCTACGCATTATTTTCAGAAAACCCGTAAAAGGATAGTTATCTATTTCTTTGTATTGTACGGTGTTTTTATAAACTGTAATATTTAGACATATATCATCATCTTCTGAGACGCTACAACCGGGGCCTGGGCCTGCTGGTCAGACCTATATGACTTTAGATACATAAAAATGTTTTCTTAATACTTGGCAATGTAGTTGCAGAAACATGTCATCTAATTTCCAAGACTAGTAGATTTCTGAGGCCAAAATCGCGATTTAGAACACAAAAACAGTCAACGGTTGGAAGTCGGAACGTAGAAGCGTGATCAACGGTTGTTTCAACTAGTTCATTGAATCAACGCCCATTCTTAATATTCTATGATCCAAAGAGTATAGTCTATGCTATGATTCTTGATGCTTGTCGAACAAAATAATCGTATAAAATACGAGGTTTGTTTTTATTATTTATAATTGTAAATTTAAGTGTACTTTATACAAAACACAAACGTGTAAAAGTATCTTTATATATCGTACCATGGAAGAGGGTGTAACTTATTGTATTTTGTGCGCACAAATAAAATGTTTTAGTAAGTTAATAAATTTGCACACCGATGGAATGTTAAACAAAACTGCAATTAAATTGTCTCGTTTGAACATTTCATATGATGCTCTCGACGGCGAAAAATTACCAAGAATGATATGCATTTCTTGTATGGAAAAATTGGACAAAGCTTTCGAATTCGTTTCGGAAGTTGACAAAGCATTGATTATGTTGAAAGAATTATATGAAAATAAAATAAAAACGGAAGATACTTCAATAGAAAATCAAGAGATTAATGAACTAGATAGCATATCGGAGTACAGCGTACACATTAAGCCAGAAGACACACAATTTTCAGACTCTGAAGCCAGTTGTGATTCATTAGGTAAAAAGCGCGAAACTTCTAGTGAAAGATCTCTTGGTGATCCAGTAGAAAAAAAATCAGAGATATCTTCATTAGAGTTAACTTGGAATGATTACATATGGACCTGTGCATACTGTGAAACACAGTTTGCTACTCTCGGAGAACTTCAAACACATTCAATGCAATATCACCAATGTTGTAATGCCTACAAATGCTATGACTGTAAAATATGGAGGATGAACTTTAAAGAATTCATAATTCATGTAAAAAGTCATAAGAAATACCTTAAAGTGATGTGTCATAAGTGTAATAAGAAATTTATGTTTGAACGTCATGTACATATACACCTGAAAACTGCACATGCCACAAAATCACCCTTTGTTTGCCTGGGATGTGACATTGATTTCCTAAATCAAGATGAACTAAGTAAGCATAGACAAGCATTCTATAAAAATAAGCAAAAAAAACATAATATTCCATTAAGAATAAAGTCTAATACAAATGACTTATTTTGCATTACTTGCAAAAAATCTTATAGTTCAAAGGTATCACTCCGTGCTCATTTATTAACTCACACTGACAGAAAAAGGGAGCACATTTGTGAAAAATGTGGGAAGGGTTTCTTCAGGAAACGTGATTTAGTAGAACACACCATAGTACATGAAGATGAACGCAGACATCAATGCAAAATATGTCCAATGAAATTCAAATCTTTGTATACCTTAAAGCAGCATATTGCTATCCATAGTGCAGAAAAACCATTTAAATGTAATGAGTGTGGACGAGAATTCCGTCTGAAAAATCATTTGGCTTCACACAGTAATATTCACAATGACTCCCGACCTCATGAATGCACTTATTGTGGGAAAAAATTTCGACTGAGGGGGACACTTTATGTCCATCTACGACAGCACACTGGAGAAAAGCCGTATTCATGTGATATTTGTGTTCGTAAATTTACAAATTGGCCTAATTATAATGTTCATATGAAAAGAATGCACAAAATGAACATGTCCAAAAAGAAATCACCTATTAAAAGTCCATAAATATAGTACAAAAGAAAGTACACGGTAGAAATGATCACTTTCGTAACTAAATATTTGTTGTTAACAATAGTTTACCAATTGATTAATTTTATTGTTATAATTTAAATATTAAATATATAAAGTTAATCCTTTGTTTTCTTGTTTTTTTTTTATTACAAGCCGACAAGGGAGCAAGCGGCCATCTAAATTCGCCGAAATAAGTCTGTAATCGATGATTGATGAAGAAGGGGACGCACAGAAAGAATATATCTTCTTACCATGCGTCTACTCCGTCAAATCCACTTTCCTTTTCCGACTTTTATAATGAGGGGGTGGGCAGGAAAAGCGCACTAAAATTAGACCTCTCTGCCGTGGACACTCATCAGACGAAAAGTGGAACAACTTCCAACTGACTCCTATCTTGTGTGTGGTCGAGTTATTCCATCGGTCGAGCCGGCCCATTCATGCAACAGACACATATATCGAATAATTATAAAGCTGTTTCAATTCGTGTAGAATTTATACACTATGTAAACTCACTTTTTAAGTAGAAAATAATTTATTTTATTTTGTTATCAACATGGAAGCAGTTAGGTTTTGGTAACTCTAAACTCGTAGTTTTAGTGCTCTTTGGTCGTAGGCGTAGTGCTCCTCTGTCAATGTCAATTGTCAATGGACCACCTTGTGAAGTTCCTTGTCAGGGGTATTTTTGTCGTTTATTATTGTAAAATACATATATTGTATACAAACTCAAATGTGAAAAAAACATTTTTCTATTATAACATGGAAAAAGAGGGCATAACTTATTGTATATTGTGCGCTCAAATAAAAAGTTTCAGTAAGTTAATAAATTTGCAGACCAATGGAATGTTACACAAAACTGCAATTAAATTGTCTCGTTTAAACATTTCATACGATGATCTCGACGATAAAAAATTACCAAGAATGATATGCATTTCGTGTATGGAAAAATTAGACAAAGCTTTTGAATTCGTTTCGGAAGTCGACAAAGCCTTGATCATGTTAAAAGAATTATATGAAAACAAATTAAAAACAGAAGCTCGTCCCACAGAAAATCAAGAGAGTGATGTGAGATGTAGTGTCTCCGAGTATACTGTATGTATTAAGCCAGAAGACACACAATCTTCAGACTCTGAAGCCAGTAGTGGTTCTATAAATAAAAAGCGCGAAACTTCTAGTGAACGATCTCTTGGAGATCCAGTGGAAAAAAATTCAGAGTTAACTTGGAACGATTACATATGGACCTGTGCATACTGTGAAACACAGTTTGCTACTCTCGGAGAACTTCAAACACATTCAATGCAATATCACCAATGTTGTAATGCCTACAAATGCTATGACTGTAAAATATGGAAGATGAACTTGAAACAATTCATAATCCACGTCAAAAGTCATAAGAAATATCTTAAAGTGGTGTGTCATAAGTGTAATAAGAAATTTATGTTTGCATGTCATGTACATATGCACATGAAAACTGCACATGCAACAAAATCACCATTTGTTTGCCTAGGATGTGATGTTGATTTTCAAAACCAAGAAGAATTAAGTAATCATAGCCAGGCATTTTACAAAAATAAGCGAAGGAAATTTATTCCATTAAGAATAAAGTCTAATACAAATAATTTATACTGCATTACTTGTAAAAAATCTTATAAAACAAAGGGAACACTCCATGCTCATTTACTAACTCACACTGACAGAAAAAGAGAGCACATTTGTGAGAAATGTGGGAAAGGTTTCTTAAGGAAACGTGATTTAGCAGAACACACCTCAATACATGATGAACGCATACATCAATGCAAAGTATGTCAGATGAAATTCAAAACTTTAAGGATTTTGAAGCAACATGAAAGTATCCACAGTGCCGAGAAGCCTTTTAAATGTAATGAGTGTGGACGAGAATTCCGTTTGAAAAATCAACTGACTACACACAGTATCATTCACACTGACTCTCGGCCTCATGAATGCACTTATTGTGACAAAAAATTTCGATTTAGGAGTGTACTTCATCTTCACTTACGTCAGCACACTGGCGAGAAACCATATTCATGTGATATTTGTGTTCGTAAATTTACAAATTGGCCTAATTACAATGTACATATGAAAAGAATGCACAAAATAAACATGGCTAAGAAAAAAATACCTGAAAATGGTTCACCTAACAATCAATTAACTAGTAAAATAACAAAAGCTATAGAAACTAGTGATATACTGCAATGAAACAGTGAGATGTTAAATTGAAAAGCAAGAGAAAGAACATTGTTGTAGTAGCTGAATTCTGTAAGCAATTGTAATGTCACATAGGTTAAAATCTATGATGTCAAAGCATTGTGTGACCTATAGTTTCCTTTAAAAAAATAAACATTTAGAGCACAAAGTTATTAAGAAGACAGAAAGTTTCATCATGTAGTATCCACTAGTTTAGTAAAAGAGGAAAACATATTAATTATTACTAAAGTGGTAGAGTCCGCAATAACAGCTTTTGCATGAATGGGCCGACCCATTGAAATACCACAACTACACAAGACATCTGTGAAGTGGAAACAATTGTAACACTTAGTCTGATGAGTATCCTTTAGGAGGCCTAATTTTAATCATCTTTCTCTTCCCCATTTTCGTACAAGGAATGATTGGAAAGGAGAAGTGAATTTGGCAGGACTTCCTAATAAATTTGCTCATTATAAAAACTATGTCAGACTTGTATGGAACACTCCAACTAAGGGTTATAAATCTATGGTTGGAACATTCCAGAATATGTATTACAAAAGGTGACAATGCTTTATTTGAATGTTTCCTCAATAAACAAGAAGTCTATGTTAGCCTGAATAAAAAGTTTTTTTTTTATTTTTCATATTTATTTGTGAGCAAATAAAGCCAAACATCTAGGTGATATATTAGCATTAACAATTTTTCTACAAGTTGTATTTAATAATCCATTCTCCTTTAAGTACACAATTCTATCAAGTAAAATAAAGTTTTCGATAATAGGTTGTAATTGGTTTTGTAATAATATAAATGTGGCGGCCTTTTTAAATATCTCTGGAGGTAAATCATTCCAAATTGAATTTAATTCCTCGACTGCAACTTTTGCATCAAACGATTTATTATTAAAGTTGGATTCATTTAAATTATCTATTTCTAGATTTTCTTGCACAAATAAAAACCCTTCAGTGCACGCATCTTGTGCGTAACTTTCAAAATTGTTGTGTATCGTCTTCACTCTCACAGCTTTACGTTTTTTTCTTTTTATCGTATAGTTATCTGAAAAAAAAAACTTTATTTAAGACACATCTAAATAAAAATACTACGCTGCTGATTGTCCTAATTATATGAGACCACAATGGACTTAACTGGACATACAAACACCGGCGCAGCGTGAGTGTACTGTAGGTGTCTCTGCCAGTCTGTTAAATCTACTTTGTTATTCGTTGTTATTTAAATATGTTTAACTACTTACATTTGCATGCGTATATTTGTAATACGGCTCTGGCGAGTAAATTGAAAACTAGATCTCTTATATTACTTTGACTACTGAGTTGCGGTTGGGCCGCTAACCTTAAAAATGGTACTTTCATGTATTCAAATCCTCTATTTTTTATATAAATTTCTTTTAAACATTTACTTAGAGGAAAATTTGTGAATTTGCCATCTGACAAATTTTCAATTCGCATTTTATGGTAGCAGCACGGCATTAAGATCATAGCTCGGGCATTCTCCATTTTTAAAAATATATTCATTGCATCAACCGTTAAATCTGCACATGCGTGGAGGCCAGTAATACAAAAACTGTTGCAATTTTGAAATTTATCGTTTAAAAACTCCGACAGATTAACATGAGAATGCTCGGTAATTCTGTGTCTGATAAACTTCACGCAACTAGTAGAATCAATATGGTATTTATTTTGCCGTTTCTTCGCACCAACATAATGCCTTTCATTACATTCCAAGCCCAATACGTTGTAATGAGTCGTGTCGAAAATGACTTGATCCAGGTATCCCTAAAAAAAATTATCACCTTTATAAAACTCAATTAAAAAGTTGAAATCCTAAGCAATTAAAACTTATGCGTAAAAGCTAGTAAGCTATTGCACCTATTATACTATTCAAAATAATTCAATGTTTGTGCTTTTAAAAACAAATCTAAGATAAAATAAAAAAGCTATTACCAATCCTGATCCAAAATCGACGACTGTATCGCATCCAATATTATTGCAAAGTGTACCTATTTCCTTCGCTAAGCAAATAATTTCATGTTTCTTCTTCGGTCCCAGAGGTGCATTAATCTTATATTCCGTATCGATTTCTACGTTATCGTATTTAACCTTAAGCTTATCCAATTTATTAAAAAAATCATTAAATAATTTAATATTTTCTCCTTCACTTCGAAGCTCAAAATCGTGTTCAAAAACATCAACGTCTTTAAAATTATCAATCCGTATATCGTCTATAATGCCTTTAACAAGAACGTCAGTATTCGCAAAATTATACAAGTTTTGATATTCTTCAAAGAATTGAGTGCAGGCATCGAAATAGCTTTCGTAACTATTAAATTGTTCCGGCAGAGACATTTGTTGCGAATCTGTAATTTAAATATGTAAATAATTATTTATAAAAAGTCTGGTGTTTCAACGGATCCAGGGCCGTTTTAACCATATTGGGCGACGGGTGCGACAATCAGTTTGGCGCCTAAATAGTAATTAGTAGTAAAATTCATTGATAGGCGCCCTGCACCCCCTTCAATAACATCATGTTTCATTTCTACATTTGTAAGGATTAATGGATTTCATAAAATATTGATCACTGTATGACTTTCAAAACAATGAATGAGGTGCCAATAGCTCTAATAGTTAGGGTGTAAATATTTTATGATGTGGTCATGGGTTCGAGTCCCGCTATTTCACTATTGTCGAGAACCATATGCTGACAATAGCTTAGGAGCTATGGTTAGGTTAGATTAGTAAATTATTACAAAAGTAAAGCAATTTCTGGTAGGTAAACTTGAATTTGAATTTAGTATAGCTAAAATTATAACCTACTGAAGCATATTAATAAATAATAACACGATAATTATTACATTTAACTTTATTTTTAAACAGTCTTAACATTTTTTATTGAACAAATATTAATGATATCAACAAAATACACCAAAATATATACTATTTATTATAATTCAACAAGCATAGTAACTCTATAAAATGCCAAAACGAAAGCAAATTCTCAAAGTAAACTGGAATTCACATTTATATTTAAAATATGTATGCAATTCTAACTAAAGCATGAGACATTTTTTTCAATAATTTTAAACATCCTATGTATTCATCAAATGACTATTTTAACATAAAAAATCATAAAACTAGTCTTTATGTTGACTTTCCTCGACTAATAACTATTGAATAAACAATATACAATTCTAAGTACTATCTTCCATATGCTTCCAGAAATATAAGTTTACTGCTGAGGTCCACTTATCTTCTTCCAAAATTCACCATCCTTCTGTATATCTTGTGATGCACCTTCACCAATAACACATTTTCCTGCCCATTTTTCAGGAGCTAAATATTTATGGCACACTTCTATCAGATCTTCTTTTGTGACAGCCAAAACCCTCTCTCGTTGGGTTTGCCAAATATCAAATGATAATCCATAGAGAAACAAGTCAATACCCTTCATGTACTCAGCTACAGGTTGATCCATTTGCTGCAATATTGAAAGTTTAGCTTCAAAAAGGTTTTGGTCATCTAAAAGACTAGTGTTACTTTTCATCCATGTTGTAGTCTCATCAAACACATCTAATGTTTTACGGGAATTAGGGTCTCTGTACGAATAGAAATTAAAAACACCATCCAAAGTTAAAGCTGCGCCTCCACCGTAAGCTCCATTTTGTTCTCTCACAATGGGGTGAAGGTATTTAGATGTCAAGAACCTGGATAAGACACGGAGTTTCGGATAATCTGGGTCAGTATAGGGCACGGCTTGAACAGCTTTTGCACAGTAATTGACTGGTATATTCATAGAAACATGAATACCACGGTTTTGTTTAGGCATCTGTTTTGAATCAACCCAGTTAATGCGGTTAATATCTTTGTTTTCCTCGGCATGGGTCAGACTTTTACAGAACTCATCGACACATTCCAATATATCTGCATTTGTATTAGTGAAATGGAAAGCTCCTCTGAGATTATATCCACTTAAGGTTTGTTTTGATATTGCATCAACAATTGTTTGTATATCATTGATTGTGTATTGTTTTTGTATTCCTTGCATGTTTATTACATGTTGTATTCCTAACAAACCCTCTTTGCATTCATCAACAGATGATATTAATGAGCGAGCAGATTGCATAGCGTACGTGTGACCATTGTCTATAATGCCACTTGTTAAAGATGAACAATAGTTGTTTAAAAGCATTTTCATTCTCTCCTCATTCTCAAAATTTGGCCTATTGAACACTTCAGACCAAATATTAAGCATTTTAGGTATGTTTTCATCGAGACAGTGGCTCCCAATCAGCAAACCTTGTTCATACTGGCCATGCTGATCTATGTGCTCCGTCACATGAGTTATGAAACTCAGTCCAGATGTACTTTTGCTGACATATTTGTCAAAGTCTCGAAAATTGTAAGATACTGTATCAAACTTGTCAACAATGTAAGTAAAGAATGGCAACAACCGCTGTTGTTCTTCATTTAAACTCTCTGTCCCTAGAACTCCTTTAAAATATATGACTTCATTTGTATTTGCCTCACAGAGCTGTAGAGGAATAGATCCAGATACTGTATGCTTCAGGGGAGGGGCCGTTTTGGTAAGAGTTATGTCTTCTAATTTTAAACATGGCAACACATCCAGGTTTTGTTGTTTTTTTTGAGCTTCTGAAAGCTCCAATCCATCTTCATAAACTTGTTTTCTGTCTTCATCAGATAATTCATCCACTTTTTTCTTTAATAATGCTTGTTCTGCAGAATTAAATATATCATCAAATTTGGGATCAGGTTGCATAGTCATAATTAATTTATGTGTGTTACATATGAAGTACTTTTCTATGACAGCTTTAACGTAATGTTGGTCTTTGAGGTTCACTTTAAGTTTTTCAAGCAATTTATTTACTTTTAAAGCATTCAAAACTGATCCATTATGAATCCATAAAGGCATTATGTTGAAGAGTAAGTTAAGGCCAAATTTAGGTGATTGATGTTTAATAGCTAACTCAAATCCATGTAAAACACTTTCAATGTGATCCTGTTCAAAACCTTTTGTGAATATTCTATGTATGGTTTCATATGCTATCTTTTCAATTGTGGCAAAGTTCTTTTCTTCCACGTCTCTAAGACCCACAGCAAAGAGCGTATCTCTGATTTGATTGTCATAGCCGGTTAAAGAGTTATAACCACCAGATATGTTTTTCTCAATCAGACTCTTATAAAAAGCTGAATTAGGACCAATTATCATCAGTTCAGAAAGTGCAGTTAACATGAATGTCTCATAAATGTTTGTAACATCTGACAAAACATAACCAATTGCTATCTGATTTTGTTTTTCTACAGGACCACCATATTGATCCACTCTACAAGAAATTGATGACCTCTTTTCTTCTTTCCATCTCTCTTGTGGTGATACAATGGTATTTTTAGGATCTAAGTACTCATACTGACTTAAATATGATTCATTTAGAAATTTAAGGTTGGCTTCTAATGGGAAGTTGCCATAAGAATAAATTCTTGAATTACTAGGATGATAATGAGTAGCATGAAATTTTTTCAAATGACTATGAGTTAACTCCGGAATACATAAGGGATCACCTCCAGACACAAAACTATAAGTGCCATGTGGTAATATTTGGTTAATAAATTTCTGACCAAACAAAGAGCTCGTTTCTGAGAAGGCACCCTTCATTTCATTGTAAACTACCCCCTTGAATATTAAATTGGAAGATTTGTTTTGTAAATCTGTGTGCTCCAATCTCCAACCTTCTTGTAAAAAGTCAAGTCTAGCCAAATTAGGCTTAAAAACTGCATCAAGATAAACTTTTTGGAGATTTCTATAATCAATTTCATTTTGTGAGGAAAAAGGATAGAAAGTATAATCTGGGCCAGTCAGGGCATTCATAAATGTTGCTAGAGATCTGTTAAGCATTTTAAAAAATGGATCCCTTACTGGATATTTCTCTGAACCACAGAGAACGGTGTGCTCTAATATGTGCGGGGTGCCCATAGAGTCAAGTGGTGTGGTGCGAAAGCCTACAGAAAACACATTATTAGAATCATCTCTTTCCAAATGTAGGTATTCAGTCTTAGTCTTTTCATGTGTGAGAAAGTATGCTGTCATATTATATTCCTTAATATGTTCAACTTCAGAGCAAATGAAGCCATGACTAACTTTTCCAGGCTGCAAACACAATGATTCTTTTTTCTTCAGTATACTGCCACTGTACTTTCTATTGGCCAGAAGAAGGCGATTCTGCGCAATTCCAAATTTGTTGAGTCTCGAATACATATTGCTTGATATATTTTTCCTGCAACGTAACACATCACTCACTGTATAAGTTAATCAGAGTATCTTTACAAATTAAGCAACATTAATCACTCTGGCATGTAAATTAGTACTTGAAATTGATACTCTTTTATCTGTGTTTTTTGTTATGTCGTAGTTAAGACGTATATAAATTAATCGTTTTACACTTTATTCTAAACTTAATAGGTATTAAGGTTCATCGATTCGTGGACGAAATTCTAACGGAATTAACGTCTTTAATACAAGATAGATCAAGCAAAGGCAGAGGATTAATATAAAACGCCGTAATAGTTGTCCAAAAGCCGTATTATTCCAATTTAATCTAAGCCGGACAACTAAGAAAAACAAAAGCGGAATGATGCAATATTTTTACTTACAGAAATCAATTTTACCCGGATAGAACAGGTGAATGTTTTAATAACTTATTTTAAACAGTGCATAATGCAGATAACTATTAAATCTATAAACTCTTCTGCGTCCAAGTGAATTAGATTTCAAGATGTGCAAAAAGAAACTGAAATAGGAATAGGTAAATGTTAAACGAAATCTGTCAAACACTGACATGTGTGATGTGCTGCAAACTTACCGGTTAACAAAGAGTAAACCAAATACGAAAAAGTAGAGAATTTTAAAACAACTTTATTCTTTCAGGTCATTTTGGCCTTGGGCTTGTAGTTTTTGATAACTGTATAATATTTATTAATTAATAAATGAATTAAAAAGCTTCGTTCCAAACTCTTTCTTTTCAAGTTTTATTGAAAACTTTCTGATTTTATATTCCGTATTTTATTGGTTTATGTCGTGTTTTGACATTGACGTACTCCTTACGTCCTTTTTAATTTGCAGATCTACACGTGTTTACGTGTGGACTCTGCAAGTCTTTATTATAAACAAAAATAGGAATAAAATAGATCAAAATGAGTTTATACAACTTTAAGAAGATTGCTGTAGTTCCTACAGCCAAGGTGAGTGTAATGAAATCTGAAAGAAAAACAACCGTGTAAACCTTTGGAATATAACCTTAAATCTTTTTTATTTTTTTAGGACTTTATTGATATAATACTATCAAAAACACAACGTAAAACGCCAACAGTTGTGCATAAACATTATAAAATAACACGTATACGTGCATTTTATATAAGAAAAGTAAAATTTACACAACAAAATTTTCATGATCGTTTGTCGAGGATTATTCAGGTAAGTTTCTCTTATAGCAAATAATAATATCTTCTTTTATTGATATCAATATCTGTATAACATTTTTAAGATAAAGTACCTATTAGACATTTGTTTTAATAATTTTTGATCTTTGTTATCTTAAATTTATATCTATGTAAAAGATCATAATTCTTTATTGCACAATCAAATGAAATATATCATGTGTCTTTAATTCCTTATTATAATTCCGAAGTATTCGGAATAAACTGTATAATTAGATTTTTCCACCTTGCAGGAATTCCCAAAACTTGATGATGTTCACCCATTTTATGCTGACCTGATGAATGTACTCTATGACAAAGATCACTACAAACTTGGTTTGGGTCAGCTCAACACCGCACGGCATCTTATTGATAAGTAAGACCAATTTTAATTTCTTTTGATCAAACATCCAATTCAAGTGTATAGACAACAATTTCAAACTGGATAAACGTGAGACATTGCTCAGTCCTAATGGACAACCTCTATAATCAACAATCTCTTGTTAGAGACAAACCTCTATAAGCTAGAAAAATATCATGCAACTTTGAACTTTTTCATATTCAGATTCAACTGCATATACTTTTTTTTATCAAAGTGGGTGCAAGAATTTCTCTGATAACATTTGTTATATAAAGTGTACATTATTATATTTATTATATTACAGTGTTGCAAAAGATTACGTCAGGCTGCTCAAATATGGAGACTCTCTATACCGTTGTAAACAGCTCAAAAGAGCAGCCCTGGGTCGGATGGCCACCATTATGAAAAGACAAGGCGCCAATCTTACATATTTGGAACAGGTACATTTTTTTTATATTTTAAAAAACATAAAAGGCTAAGTTATTGTAAGTTACAAGGTCAGATTTTGAGGTATACAGGTAATTTAAAATAGAAATTTTCAGATAATTGCTTTATTTTGTAATTTACTTATGTGACTTTAGATTAAGTTATCCTTAAATAAGGGAAAAATAACTTTACCGATGTTGTAATTTGTCTAGGTCCGACAACACTTGGCGAGGTTACCTTCTATAGACCCGTATACAAGAACAATCATCATTTGTGGCTTCCCCAATGTTGGCAAATCCAGTTTTATCAACAAGGTATGTTTTTTTATAAAAATTATAATGTTCAGTTAAGTAAATTTTCCTGTGTACCTGGGGTACTACTAGAAAACGACCACAACTGAATCGAACCTACAAAAACGGTTACGTTTCTTAAGAGATTTAACACTTTTCTTTGGATCTGTTGAAATAAGAATTACAATATATGACACTATCTTTTGTCTGGGGCTGTACAAGTCTTTGATTTTTATTTGAAAATTTCGTAACTGGTAAAAATGTCCAAATGATTGTCATTATAGCATTCATTATGCAGGAACAAATAATATGTATGTATGTATAACTTTCAGATCACAAGAGCAGATGTAGAAGTACAACCGTACGCATTTACAACAAAGAGCTTGTACGTAGGACACACTGACTACAAATACCTTAGGTGGCAGGTTAGTAACTAAATTACATATTTTTAACATTCACAAAGTATTTAAATTATAAGTAAAGGTTACTTATTACATTATGAAACTATTTATTTAATTTAAAAGTTATGAAAAAGTTCTACATAAAGTGAAACCTAAGCAAGAATCCAAGGGACTTTGATAATTTTATCATAGAAGCACGTTCACCTCCATACAATCGTCTCATTCACACCGGAGCAAGCGGACAGCTATCTCGTTCACTCGCTTAAAATAAATATATTTTTGATGTTTATTTCAAACAGTATATATGATATATACCAAATATTACAGGTGATAGATACTCCTGGAATCCTCGACCACCCGCTGGAGGAGCGCAATGTGATTGAGATGCAGGCGGTGACTGCACTCGCGCATTTGCGTGCAGCTGTGCTCTACTTCATTGACCCCTCCGAGCAGTGCGGACACAGCATTGAGGAACAGGTACACATACATATATGTGTTTTGACATATGAGGAATAATTCTCTTTTCTACGACTTGACAAATCAAATGCTGGATGTAACAGTTTATCGTTAAATGTTTCATCAAATCAAAATAGTGGGTCTAACCGTGGGTCTCTGAGCCTAATATATATTGTCATCCCTCATCATCCCACAAAACAGTTATATATTTAACGGAGATTGAGGTCTCAGTGACCCACCGTTAACACGAAACATCAATGGAGATTTAACATAACCAAAGGGAAAGTTACTTGAGTCAGTGCTAACTAAAATAATGTATGTTTTCAGATATCACTATTTGAGAGTATAAAGCCGTTGTTCAGCAACAAGCCGCTGATTGTGGTGATGAACAAGATGGACGTGGTGAAGCCGGAGGAGCTGCCGGAGGGCAAGAGGCAGCTCATCCAGCAGCTGGAGGAGGTGTGCGCTAAGGGCAATCTGGTCAAGTGAGTTACACACATTGCATATTTATATAAAGTCTGTCTTGGATACTTCTGTCCAGGACATTTTACCAATTGGTGGGAAGATAATATTTAGCTTGTGGCTTCTGACCTGGAGATGAATTGATTTCATGTTTTTCCCAAAATTAGAGAATATTTTTTAGTTTAGTTTTATTAGTAACTAGCTGTAGCCCGCGAGTCTGTCGGCGCGGAATTAAAGAAAACTTGCGCATTTATAATATTAGTATTATGATATTGTTTGTTTGTGTGTTGCAGCGTGGATTCAAACTCAGAGTTGCGCACAGTGCCGGTGATGCGCATGTCCACTGTCACGGAGGAGGGAGTGCAGGAGGTGAAGATTGAAGCCTGCGAGCGTCTGCTCTCACATCGCGTCACTGAGAAGATGAGGACCAAGAAGGTAAGCTACTGTACACACATCTGATACATATTTTTTGCTTATATAAAGAATTTTTACTTTCAAGTTTAGTTGTAAGCACCGAATGCATTAGTTCATTTGCTTTAAACTTAACTGATACATGGATCATGTTTTTGATGATGTCGCCATAAATGTAATTTTCGTTGAAGAATGTTTTGTTGTGTTCGGGCATATAGTATAAAGGTAAGCTATATGTTGTATGTTAGGTGGACGGTATCCTGAACCGTCTGCACGTGGCGGTGCCGGCAGCACGGGACGGCAAGGCGCGCCCGGCTGTGATCCCTGCCGCCGCCGCCGCGCGTCTGCAGCAGCGCGCCAACAAGGAGAACAGGAAGCGCAAGCTCGAGAGAGAGATCGAACTCGAGCAAGGAGACGACTACGTGCTCGATCTGCAGAAGAACTATTCCGAGATCCCGGAGGAGGAGCGACACGACCCCATCCCCGAGTTCTGGGAGGGTCACAACATCGCTGACTACATCGACCCAGATATATTCGACGTCAGTAAATACTTACAACTCTATATACTTCCACATTTCTTTTTAAAACACGTCTAACAGTAATAACTTATTTACTTTGGTCAAATAACAAGCAAAATATTTAGCTCGTTTTTTTCTAGCTTTACTCATAACTAATCCGTGCTTAAATTGCAACTTTTAATTTAAAATGTTGATATTCGGTCGAAACGTGTTTTGTTATATAAATGTTTGTGTGTGTCGTGTTGCAGAAACTGGCCGAGCTGGAGAAGGAGGAGGAGGTGCGGGAGGCGGGCGGCATGTACGCCGTGCCCAAGATTGAGCTGGACGAGACCATGCGCGAGATCCGGCAGCTCGCCACACAGATACGGTCTGTTATAAATCATAATTGTTGGATTCTATTGCTCAATCAATCTTTTTATACGAATATTTCGATTTAGAACCCACAATTAGATATCATTTATAAAAAATGACTTAATTTTTTGTAATAAAACTACTCATGTGATTTTAAACATGTTATATAACAACAGCAACAAGAAGGCGATCCTGAAGGACGAGTCTCGGCTGACGAAGCAGTCGACGAAGCCTGTGATGCCGCGCACCAGTCGCGCGCGAGCACGAGACCGCTCCACCAACAAGCTCAGGGACGAGATGGAGAAACTGGGTCAGTACATCTACATCTACTTTGTACACAGCTTCATGTTTGAGCCACTTGTATTTAAATAATTGATTTGTTTGATAAATGTATTATAATTGTGTGCAGGTGTGGACATGTCGGAGACGAAGGAGGCGCACTTCACACGCACACAGTCGCGGTCGCGGTCGCGGTCGCGCTCTCTGTCCGCCCCCGCGGCGAAGCGCGCGCGCACTGACCGCACTGACCGCACTGTCTCCCGCCCGCCCAGAGACACGCAGGGTGTCAAGGATGTCGCTGTATGTATCTCCTTATATGTAACACATTTTATATTATCTGAAGTCTTGCTTAGTCTCGTTTATAGGCCACTGAGGGGGATCTAGTGGTTTTATATGAAAAATCTGCTCTAGACTACTGTTTACGTAAACAATTTGATGACTGATTGTCAGTATAACAATAAAATTACTCAGTATGTTTTATTGGTGTATTGTACAGATGCAAAAGAGAGCAAAGAAGATGGCGCACGTTGCGATCGCGAAGAAGACGAAGAGGATGGGTCTGAAGGGAGAAGCGGATCGCTTCATCGGCACCAAGATGCCCAAACATCTGTTCGCGGGCAAGCGCGGTGTCGGCAAGACGGACAGGCGGTAACCGATGTCTACCTATGTTGTTATATTACTTATGTACTCTCTTTATATTTCATTAAAGTTCACTAAACACATAGAATTGGATATTTCAGTCAATAAACAATTGTACAAACATTATAAAAGTGTAAAAGCTCAACATTTTCGTAAGGATTACAGTTTGTTATCCATTTTATTAAAGGAATAAAGTTGTTTTAAACCATATTTTTTTGTTTACCTACCATTACCTACCTCAGTCGATTACCATGTGCTTATCTTACTAATATTATAAGTGCGAATGTTTGAATTGATGGATAGATAAATGTTTGTTAAAAGATATATCCAGAACAGCTGTATGGATCTCGCTTAAATTGGGCATGTAGAACATAATCTGGAACAACACACGGAGTCGCGGCATCACATGACACTTGTGCATCTCAGTGACGTAGAAATAAAACACATAAATAGCAAAATGAATGGCACATTTATATTTAATTAATATTATTCATTTTTATAATTAGAGCTTTCTTGTTTAATTATAATCATTTTAAACTATGCATTTGTAGTGATGGCGCTAGTGTGGCGGCGCCGCGGCCGAAACAGAAAAAAATAAAACAAAATTAACAAAATACATTGCGAATAAGCCTCGTTTTGTACACAATCTCCAGGATCGATGCAACGGAACAGAAAAAAATACCTTCGGTTTCTTCAAAATCTGAGCTTCAATATTGCAAATAAATTATGGGTTCATATGTACCGACATAAAGTCGTCTCGTACGTTTACGACACGCGTACAGACAACAAATCATTATAATTATAAAAAAAAACTTAAATTAAATTCTATATGGAAGAGAAAGTCAACTAAGCTAAACTAAAGAGTCGCAAGTGATTAAGTGGCCTACGTACTAACATACGAATACTAAAAAAATATTTTGAACTTTTTTCAATAAGAAATTTTTTAAAAATTTATAACGAAAAGTACAAAGGTTGGGGGTTGATCTTTATCATCCCCTTCGTGTCCGTAGACAGAGACGGCGGAGAACTTACACAATATAATACAAAGCTCCGCGAACACAACTACATCAGGAAACAACTAGCAATATTGTACTTTACTCATAATCTAAGCGATTACTTATCTAGTACATATTGTAATTGTTTCTATATGTCTTGTCTTGTCTTGTCGCCGACACAAACAACTGTCATCTCATAAACACAAACATTACAAAATGAATATCTGATCAAATGTGCATTCCAGTATTGAGCTTTATCAAAATTATATTTACAAAGTCAACTTGCTCGCGCTTCCTTGTTCACAGATAATCTTATAAATCAATCAAATACAATGATTCATTCAATACAGAGCAATAGAAAGCGCACATTTTCAATTGGAAAGAAAATAATCAAAACTGTCTTTTTGATTTTTTGACAAAATTAAAATTTTGGGAAAAATTGTATCACCGCATGTCTCCCAAATAGTGAGATATGTTTAGGCCAAAAAGCACCCGATTATTTTTAAAATTTACCTCACATTTCGGAAAATACAGGCAATATCATTATTTCCATACATTTCATGATATTCTTTATATATGTAAGTCAGTAAATATTTCATGATGTGATCTTGTCATGGAAAATATTAATTAATAAATATAAGTTCATGATCGAATATAAAATTACGTAGAACATAAAAATATTTTGTCAAATTAACTTGATTGCGACAACATTTACTGCACAGAAACACAACGGTAATGTTCATGTAGTAAATGTTGTGTGACGTCACATCACAGTTACATAAGTACTTCATCGAAACATCTTTAACAAATAGCTACCGAATAAAAAATAAAAAGTATATAAAAATAAAAAATAAACTACGACCGAGCGTAGATTAGGCTAAAACGTCAAACCAATAAAGTTTCACTGGAGTTTTGGTACAAAGAGAACAAAAAATAATATCCCTTAAGTACATTCTTAAGTTAGCAGCCATCTTGTTTGGTCGTTCGTTCTCTATAAATGCATGCATTCAATAAATAATATGGCCGCTCGCGACGAGCCCACGCATTTATAACAAGCGCCAAGTACACCGCGCACCACTCGCCTCCTCACTACATTCTCCATACATCCATACATGTCTCGCCTCATCTCTGCCACCGGCGAATATAAGTCGCGGCAATGTTTCGAGGACGCGAATCGTGCGGACATCTTGGCCGTGACTCTCGTTATCGCGTCCATCGTTTAAAATGTCGTATAAATGTTGAATAACATCAGAAGTCCATCGACGAGGTTATTGTCGAGAGCTTTGTCAGTGCAGTGACCGTACACATGAAAGTGTTGCCGGAGAAATAAAAACTTCCTCACAATGGACCTCCAACATATCTATGCTTGTGGCAGCGAAACGAAACATTATTCAATCGTAATTAAAAATATCTTTTTCTTATATATTTATCAATTATACTATAATACCTATACATAAGTACTTCTAGGCTAGTAATTTACAATTCCGATCCGCTTCTCTGTCGGGGCGGGGGCCGGGGGCCG